>NC_071590.1:7661607-7976785 GCF_024509145.1 Vidua macroura | reverse complement strand
CTGCAGCCTCATAAAAATAGCCTGTGATAGTGCATGGGCAGATGTCCTCTCTCCTGTGCAGTGTCTGATCAGAGCCCTTTTGGACTTCAGTGAAATAATAATAATAAAAAAGCAAAGGGAGTGCAATTTCCATGGAAACTTGGAAAGAGATGTGACATTGTTTGCCGTAAGCGTCCGACTGTGAATGGAAAATTTTCCAGTTTACACAGATCTCAGCTATTATTTTCTTTGCAGTGCAAACTTGGGCCAAATATTTTCTGTCATATTAAAGATGCTAATAGTCAGTTTTACTTTCTGTCCAGAACAACTGTGCACAAAAGCTTCAGAATCCACAGTAAAATATCAGATATTTATCTTTCCATGAACCCAAAATACACATTAGAAAAAAAAAAATAATTTGGGCTTCCTTTTATCTGCTTCTTTTCAGAAAAAGATGGCAGATCAGAAATCATGTCCTTTTTATGTGCATTGTTTCAGACTAATACACAGCCAGAGCATTGGCAGATGTGCCCACTGTAAATGGGAACTTAACTCACAGGAAAATCTGCTGTGGAAGCACATAAGATGATAAAAATATACCAAAAGCACTGAGTTTACATTAACATTTATACAATTAATGAAGTGACTTTTATCTTACATGTGTTTCAGAACTCACTCTCTTGCTACTCCTCCCTTACTCAGCAGCAGGAATAATTGTGACAGTCCAGAAATTAACTTTGAACAACACAAGCCCAAGTTCTGAGCTGGGCTGCTCCAAGTGTTGAGCCTTGTGTGGGAATGGTAACAAAAGTGGATTGTGAAACTTTTCTCCCCTAAGTGCAGCTGGTTGGTGTAGTGTGGGAGCTGTGACAATGACATGGCAGCTCAGAGAACACCTCTGCAAATCTGGTGCCTGACCTGTACTAGTCACAAGTTGGAAGAGTCCAGAGCTCAAATCTAAATTAGTCTGGAACAAGTGTGCATGGCCAGACATTCCTGCCCTTCCCACTTCTGGACACGTCCCATAGACCAAAGAACTTTTCTGCAGGAAATGTGTGGTGATCTCAGATCTCTAGGGCTGAAATGTGGGTACAGTTTGGGGCCATATTTGTGCAGATTTGAATTGTCTTTAAGTGAGATAACAAACACAGTGGTAACATCAAACACAGCTCCTGAAGGATCCAGGCAGAGCAGTTGTGTGATAGAGACTGAACTGGTCCTGCTGGGAATCCTGGGTATCCTTGAGAGAGGCATTGTTTAAGGCAAGGCACTGCTTAAGAAGGATTTGGTGTTTAGCACAGATTTCATCATAGGCTGACTGGAGCTTTCTCTTCACAAGTTCACACACAGTCCCAAATGTCATGTGGATCTTACACCTGCCTGCCCAGAGAGATGACAGAGCAAGTCAATCACCTGGCTTTGAAAATCTATTTCCCCTTTTACATCTTGCAAATTCTACTCACTCACTTGTAGATCACACAAAGAAAGAGGAAGCAGCATGACTCAGCTCCAAACTACAATGGCTGGAGCAGATCCAGACCTTGCAATCCTTTGGGCTTTCCTTACCAAAACACAAAGCTGCAGCTTGGCTAATGTAAAGCATGCAGTGTTTGTGTAAGCAATGGGAGATGGGCAGCAGGCCAGCAGCTCTCCCAGAGCAATGTGCTCCTTCTTTACATTGATGGCAAATCATCTTCTGAAGAGTTCAGCAAGGAGCAAAGGAGCCAAAGGGCTCTGATCTTAAAATGCTAAGGAGGAACAGCCTCCTGAGCTGTATTCTGTAGGCACGAATTTACATTGAAATCTAGGGGTAAATAATGAATTACTTTAGCAAGTTTCACATAATGTCATACCAGCAAATATTTTTGTATAGCCTGTAAATTACGTAAGTCTTAAGAGACACAGGGAAACTATTGACCTTAGAGAATCCAAAAACTTTGAGTAAGTTTCAAAAACCCTGAGTCCTAGTGTTTTGTCTAAACCACTGGAAAAGAGTATCTAAAAATCAGCTACTCTAGAAATTCAGTGTGGTCTAGAAATGAATCCTCATCCTCTACCAGTCTGCTAACACCTGATCCACAGATGTGTTTCATGAGGAGCATCCACATGGTGAGTTATGGCACAGTAAACAATGCACTGTAAACACACTTAACTTTGCTGTGTAAACAACCTCGGAGCAAAATTCATCAAGAACTTCACTTCATTTACTCCCTGAATGCACAACAAAGTTGAAGGGTTTGATGGTTATCTCACAGCAATCTAACTCCGAGATAAAGACCTGGAATCTAAACCTGTTTCTTGGAGCAATGGTGTACATTCCAGCCCAGCTCTGGGCAAGGGGATGGCTCTGTCATTTCAGGCACTGCTTTCACAGGGGGGAAACACAGATCAGTTCAGAGATGTGTGCAATAACAATAAAGTAAGAAAGAGGAACCAGCCAAGAGATTTCTCTGAAATAGCCCTCACCTTCCAAAGACTGACTTGCAGCAAGCAGCTCCCTTGGGCTGTGTGTGCGGGGTGACTGAGCAGCATCAGAACTTGCATCACTCACCAGCCAACCTCACATTACTTTAGAGGATAAAAGGCCAAGTGGCTTCAGGGCTTTAATGTCAAAGATGGTTCATGGAGCAGACTTTATGCTTAGCAAAGCTGAGCAGCTTTTTCCTTATTCCTCCCCAGAATGTTTTGGGCATTGTCATATGCTTGTACTACAGAACTTGCAGTTACCCAAAGCCAGTTCATGAGAAGTGAACGGAAACATCTCTTTTCATTCCAAAGGAAAAACAACTTTTATGCTGTTTTCCTCAGCAAGCTGAAAACTTGGAGAGAAACCTAGAGCTAAAAAAAGCAAAGAACTCAAAAAGATTCATATTCTGGACTGTGGTTTCTGCTGCCTTAGCTCAAGGGAAAATATGGTCATGGGAAAAGGGCCTGCCTGGAGCTGGAGTTTTTTTCAACTCTGACTGTTCTAGCTGGAGTGACTATAAATCAATATGTTGCTATTATTTCTTCATAAACAGAAATATTCTTTATGGGCTGTGTGATAGCTGTTTACAAGTGAAACAACCACTTGTATCGTGTTTCCTAGCAATCAGTGTCTCATTCAGATCTTATACACAGACAGTGATTGGGCAATTTGAGAGGCTTTTACAACATTAGTTCCAAGTTTTACTGATTCAAAGTGTTAAATCACCCTCCCAGAAGAGTTCCTGCACAGAGAAGTGTCAACTTTGCCATCCTCTGCAGCTACACACAGCTGAAACAACACCACACCTTAGAAAAACAGATCTTGCATGGCTTAATTTTGAAGAATCTTACTGTTATGTTATTGTGGACTGTCTTTAGTACTGTGGTTCACTTTTGTCTTTAGTCTAAAGCAGATTGTAAATATAAGAGAATTCCAAACTAACCCTGCAAAGACCACCTGCAGACAAACCTGCCCCAGGCAATTCAGAGAATTTCTGTCTAACACTGCAATAAGTTGTTATACAACAAAATGTGATCATGCTGCCCAGACACACGGTGCCAGATCCCAGCAAGTGTGGTTATCATTATTCTAAATGCTGTATGAACAGAGCTTCACCTAGGAACTGTGATCCCCATAATGCAAAAGAATTGTCTTCTGCATTAATTAGATTTATGAAAAGAATTAACAAAAATATCTAATATTGTCTTTCTTGAGATTCCTCAAGTTTTTTGGAATGACACAGTCAGCTCTCCTGAATGTAAAAGTGAACTTCAACCCCCTTTAAAACTGCAGTGGAATTCTACTGGAAAGGAAAACCAGTTACCTGTGATCAATGACTGTGACATCAGAAGCAGGAATCCCCAGGACACAACAACTCTGTTCCAGCTCTTTCTTACGAATCTCTCCTTGATTGTAATAATTTCCTGAAAACAGCAAACACACCAACACCATCTAACTCAGTTTAGGTTCAGATCGAGGGGTCCAAACAGCTCAGCATCTTCTTCCTTGTTCCATTCACAGGGAAATTAAGGCAGAACTGATATGGCAAGATTGCAAAAATTTACAGAGGCAAAAGAAGATAGAAAACCTAATCAAAATAAAGGCTTTGGGGAAAGTTGTAACAGAGATGAACAACGGGGAAATGGAATTCATTATCTTAAAACACTGGCTGCTTCTTCACTGAATTATTTTCCTCTCATCTTGCTCTGACATTCCCTTATTTTTTCTTGGCATCAGCCATGCAAGTCCCTGCCAGAGCTGTGATGCCCCTTCCAGAATGTTGCTCTATGCAGGGCAATACTTGCAACTCAATTTTAACTTTGAAGTAATAAAATGAAAAAAAACCAGTTGAGTATTAATGTGTGATTCAAGTCTGTAGTCAGCTGTCTTGAATTACACTAGAACTTTTTATTGTTGTGGGTGTGAGTCATCTAAATCTAGCATTTCTCTGGAGCAGTGTTGCAATCTGAGCCATCACTAGCGAGCTTTGTAAAATTTTCAAAGAGGGAAAGAGTAACTAGAAAAAATAAAAAAGTGCCTCTTCCCACAGCCTGTGCCTGAATGATTTTGGGAGACTGACAGTGACTGACTGTGGGATGAACCTTGGATTGCAAGTTCCAGCTCCAGCAGAATGAACTGAAGAGTGCAGCTTGTCTGGAATGACTGAATGAGTACAAGAGGGTTCATTTCAGACTGATTTTTACCAGGCCATTACCAACACAGTGCTGGAAGGTAACAGCTTTTGCTGCAGTGCAGTGTCACAGCAGACTGCAGGTGATGCTTTAGCCAAACACTCCCACTGCTCTCAAAATACCTGACTTCTGCTGAACTCAAAGAAACAGCTCCAGAGCTGCAGAAACGTGTCAGGACACCAGGAGTATGTCAGTGCTCACCAGAAGGAATGGGCAGCTGTTGAGAGCAAAACCAGCTGAATGGCTGAAGCTGCTGGACCTCATCCATGGAGCACTCACAACAGAGCCAGCTACTACAGAGAGCAAAGCACATCTAGACTGAGTTATTAATTCTATCTAAGATTATTCAGCGTGTCAAAGACTGATTTCTTTTTCCCAGTGCTGTAATTCTAACTCATTTCTAACTCAAATTGATTGATAACTGAAAACTGCAAGTACAATGGTTTTTAAGTAATGATTTTGTCTCAGTGTTAACAATTTGCAGTGTCTTTGATCAACTCACTTGTCATCATCAATCACTCAAACAATGAGAGGATGAACCATCTGAATCACCCCCAAGACTAATCAGAGGCTTTTAAAATAAAAATCTCTTAGCTCATAAAGGTGCTCTCCTCTACTTTTCCTTACAAGTGAGAAAGTACCTAGAAGGAAACATCAAACACACTGAATGTGTCATGCCCCTGAATCAGGAGTAAAGAGAAAAGAAAATTCAACAAAATAAACAGAAACACAACACTTCTTTGGAAACTTCTCTACCAGCAGCAGAGTATTAGTCCCTAAAACTGAAATGGCAGAGTTGCATTTCAGTAATCTCCCCACAGCTGTGGAGAAGCCAAATGGGAGGCACAGACCTCTGTCCCTCAGCAGAGGCAATGTAAGCTCTGCACTAAACCTTGAATGGGAGCTGCAGAGCCATCAGTGAAGCCACCAAACCACTGGACTCCAATAGTTCAATCCCTGTCTTCTCACCTGGATGGTCTGGCAGGACAGAAAGCTTTGGAAATGACAGAAATGTGCCAAAGGCACAGGGAGCTCTTCCCCAAAGCTAGGCAGCTCTCAGTGTAAGAATTCTGGTACTGCAATATGGTCTGAAAGATCAATTCAAACGAGGCTGTTTCTTATGCACAGAAACCTGAACAGTGGAGTAACTGCTCAGGTGTCAGTTCTGCAGAACAATCTGGAGCTTCAGCAGATCACAAGAAGAACACAAAAGTGTCATGTGCTGTGAAAAGTTCTTGCTCTGGGCAAACAGTGGAGCCTGTAAGAATCTCTCTACTCTATTCAGCCCCAGCAGCAGTGCTGCTTCCAGTTTGTCATCCCTGGCCTTCCAAAAATTACATGAACCAAAGAGTCCAAGGGAGAGTGATGAGAATGATTAGAGGTTTAGAAAACATGATCTAGTAGGGAAGACTGCAAGTAATCAGGTTGTTTAGTCTGGAGAAGATAAGGCAGATAACAGTCCTAAAATATGTAAGAGGCCGTTACAAAGGGATACTCTGATTTCCATGTTCCTGTCAGGCATGAAAAAATAAACAAACAAGCTTAAATTACACCAGTGACTCAGGAAAAAGTGATTTGAGGGAAAGCTAAAGCAGCACCGACACAGACCGCACAGGCTGAGGCACCTCCCCGGACATCCTGGAGAACAAACATTTGTCTGCAGCAAATGAAGACACATCGATGCTGCCTCCAGGCCAGCACTGATGGACAGCACGGCCTCGCATTCCCTTCCGGGCTATTGTTCCGTGATCGGATTGCACCGCAAGGGCTGTTTTAGATGTGTTACAGTGAATGTACCGCGACACTAAAACTGGACCATCCGAACAAGTCTTCTGCAAGACAAGAGAATTGTAGGGAGATGCCAAAAGGCCGTGCTAAACAGCACCTTCGACAGCCCACTGACACCGCCATGCAGTCTGAAAGGGCCTCAGCGGCGCAACTTTCAATTTGAACACGTTCCCCTCTGTTCCGTCACATGCTCTTGTGAAAGGGGAGGCGAGGGACAGGGAAGGGCGGGCAGTGGCCGCACCGTGCCTCAGTTTCCCCACAGCCGCGGACCTTCCACCCCGCGTCACGGCGCGAGGGCCACACACGTGCGGAGCCATCACGGCGGCCTTCCCGTGCCCCGGGGGGTTGGCGGGGGGTGGGGGGGGGGTGCGGGTGCGTGGGTGG
Source organism: Vidua macroura (assembly GCF_024509145.1). Lineage (NCBI taxonomy): Eukaryota > Metazoa > Chordata > Aves > Passeriformes > Viduidae > Vidua > Vidua macroura. The sequence continues at coordinate 7,969,975 of NC_071590.1, read as the reverse complement.
TCCCCGCTCACCTGCGGAGCAGCAGAGCACGGCGGGGGCGGCCCCGGCGCTGCGCAGGCCGAGCAGGGCGGGGGCGAAGAACATGGCCTCGTCATCGGGGTGCGCCGTCAGCACCAGCGCGCGCCCGCCCCGCGCGCACCCGCGGGACCCCGCGCGGCCCCGGCGCAGGCGGCGCGCGCCCCCGAGCAGCAGCAGCAGCAGCAGCAGCAGCGGCGGCAGCGCGAGCGCCGCCGGCGTCCCCCAGCACCACGGGCCCGCTGCCATGGCGACCGCCCCGCGCCGCCGCCGCACCGCCCGGAAACGCCAGCCGCGGCACGAAGGTTCCGCCGCACGAAAGGGTCCCACCCCCCCCCCCCCCCTCCACGGCCCTCCCGTCCCCGCCTCGGGGCGGGGCCGCTCGGCCGCTGCCGCGGAAACGGGGCCCGGGCCGTGCCGCTCCGGGGAAACGTGTCCCGCTGCTGCTGCTGCTGTTGCTGCCCCAGGGCCGCCCGTGAGGAGCGGGGACCCTGCCCTGGCCGGGCCTGGCGGGTCTCTGCCGAGAGCGGGGCCCGAGGGTGTGCACTGAGCACGGGCTGTGTCCCTGGGCGAAAGCCGTATTGCCCTGCCGGTACATCAGTGGTGATTCACAGTGAGAAAGTCGAGCTTTTTTCAGCGTGTGGTACCTTTTATCCCTGCTGGGCTGCTGTGCAAGAGACGTGCGTTAAGGGGAAGCTCAAAAGCAGGGCAGGAGGAGCTTGTCTTCAGACACGTTCTGTGGGCTATCCCGAGCGTGGCTGCAAACGGGGGAAACTTTTGGGTATGGTTTAGAAGTGAAGTCAACCACTGGAGAAAGCTGCAGAGCAGAAGGAGACAGGAAGTGTTAAAATAAACATGAAACAGGCAGTCAGAGGCACGATGGCTTGGGTACTTTGCTTTCCCAAACAGGCAGAGCAATGGTGGAGTGTGGGAGCTGGGCGAGTTAAAGCATAAAAGGTGAACACAGTTCCGAAGAGTTCTGAGGAGCAGCTCAGACCTCAGCAGGTGTATGCCTGACTGGTCTTCCCTGGCTCTTACATCTTATCCTTTACCTTCCAAGTGCTTCCAAGCGAGAGTCACTGGCTTGTGTTGGGATTAGAGACTGCCAACATCAGCCTGGAGATTTGCCGTGTCACCATAGCGTGGCACTTTTAACCACTGTAATCACACAGCCCTTGGTACAACACGTGTGTTCTGAGTGATCCTGCTTGCCGCAAGGTGAGCCCCAGCTTTTTTAGTCTGAACCAGTGATTGTGTGGGCACCCATCCTGCAAATGTGGGCACGACTTCTCCATTTAATGGAAATCGTGACCATGAAATAATCTAACCTTGCCTAATGCTCTATCTTTCCCATAGTAAACCTGATTAGAGATTAATTTGTGATTTTAACACATCCTGAGTTACACATTTGCACGTAGGCTGTGCAGATTTGAAACTCCTGAGAAGGCAGGGAACGAGTTACACACTCCTCATTCCGGTGGAGAAATGAACACACATTTAACGAGATTTAAACCTCTCTCACATTTTCGGAAGTCATTCATCGCCGGGGCACGGGCCCGACCTCAGGGGCAGCGCGGGAAGCACCGCGGACGGGGCGGGAAGAGCCCTGCGGGACCGGACGGGCTCCGGGCGGTGCTCCCGTGAGGGGCTCCTGAGGCCGCGTTCATCGGCACGGCCGCGGCCCGGGCCCCTTATGGGTTAGTATCAATTTACATCGGTGCGGCGGGGGCCAGCGGGGCGCTGCGGCTCGCTGGCGCTCCCAGCCCCGGGAGCCCCTCACGGGCCCGGCCCCGTTCGCCTCATGGCGGCCGCGCCCCCCCCGGCCCTCAGCGGGAGGGGGAAGGAGCCCCTCCCCGCCGCACCGGCCAGAGGTCCTGGAAGGGGCATAGCACCCCACCCTCCCACCGCCACGCTCTCCGGTGGCTTTTCTCGGCCTGTTGCTGCCCGTGCCTCAAAACACATCCGCACGGCCTGAGGAAGGGGAGAGCCACCGTAGCCGGTGAAAGGTACCGAGCCGCGGCGCCGAGGCTTGTTCGGTATCTGGCAGGACCTGGCGGGAGGGGGCGGAGCGCGCGGGGCCGGGGGAGGGGAGGCAAGATGGCGGCGGCGGCGGCGCTGAGGGTGAGGTGAGACGCCGCGCCCGCCCAGCCCCGCCGGGACCCGCCGGCACCCGCCGCCCGGGCCGCCCCCGCGCCGCGCCTCGGTAAGCGCGGAGAGCCCGGCGGGGCGCCGCGGGGACAGCGGGCTGAGCGCCTCCGCTGTGAGGAGGAGGAGGAGGGGAGGAGGGGGAAGAGGCGGGGGCCCGGCCATCCCGTCCTCCTCCCTCCTCACGGGGACGGAGCCCTGTGGTCTCCGGGGGGAGGGCGCTGGAGCCGGGGCTGCCCGTGGGGCAGCCGCAGGGGGTGCGGGGGGTTGGCGGATCAGGGGCGGGGGGTGCCCGGTGCCCGCGGGGCTCTCCCCCCATTGACGCTGAGGGTGCGCGGGAGGATGGCGGGGCACCGAGGGGTGGCCCTCGCTGGGAAGTTTTTGCAGAAATCCCAGAGCATCTCCGCGCTGGGTGTTCATCCTTGCGCTGTGGGCAGGAGAAGTGCAAGTTAAAAAAAAAAAAAAAAAAAAAAATTAAAAGAAGGGTCAGTTCTTCAAAATCGTCCCCTTGGAGGCTCGGCCAGGAGCGCGGTAGTTCCTGAGGATGTGCTGCGGCCACAGCTCCGTGTCGGGCGAGCATCGCGGCCGCTGTCAGTGCCGGGGAGTTGTTGCTGATGCTGACGCTGAATTATTCATATGGGACCTGTAAACATCCCCGGCTTCTGTCATCTCCGGGCTGCTGCAGGGCACCATGGAAGTGGCTTTTGCTAGAATTATTCTGACTTGATGGTAAAGAACTTCGTGCTTGCTGATTTTTCTGTACTTAGAAAAGCTGTGTGTGTCAAGTTGGTTGCAGTTAGGCAGGATTCGAGGTGGATGTATGAACTGTCAATGCTAAACAGGCTCAAGTAAGCAAGTAGATATTGTGAACAATCTGTTGTCCAAAACCTGCTTCTTCGTGTTTCAAAGATATGGTTTTAACAAGTCTGTTACCTTTTTAGGACTCTAAATATTGGTGTAACCTGGGACGACTTACTACAGTGAGCATATCTAGTCTTGATTTTTGTGGCAGTATTCTTTTATTAATTTTCATACAGCACTATAGTTATGAACTGTTTGAGCTTAGATAGGGATTTTTATCCTAGGCAGGATGATTTGAGAGGTAAAATCCAGTGCAATTATAACAAAAGCTGGTGGTGGTAAGTGGGATGGCACAGTGTAAGTGCCTGAAGTAGTGGGCACAATTATGTCACTGCACACAAGGACCGTGCAGCTCTGTTGCAGTTTTGCACTGGAATTTTATTCCGCAGAATGTTGTTATTCCTGATTAACTAAACAACCTTGACGTTTGGAAAGGAAGTCTGGAATATTTGAAGTGGATTTCTAGTTAGCTGAAATGTGGTGTCTTGTGTTGGGGGATGAAAGAGCTTCGTGCTTAGCCCAGGGATTCAAAAGTTCAGGGGAAAGAAGCCAACTGCCGTGACCCTTTTTTGTGAAAGCGTGGTTAATTTTTTCTTTACATCGCTTTTCTTTGTAATATGGTATGGGCTGCTGAAGAAAGAGAGTTCTTTTGTGATTTATGTGCAGGGCAATTTGTTTGAAATACAGTGTTTGATGTTGGTCACTAAAATACCCAAACTTGTTGCTGAAATGTGGGAAAGAGCAGTATTTTGGAATATTCTTTCTAGGAGTTATTATGTGTGTTTTTTAACGTGTGGAGAGGATGTTACAAGTGTTTGCATCCACAAGTGTTGCTTCTCTCTAGCTTCTTAATAATTGCACCCATCAATTAAAAGTAACTCTCCAGACTGAAATTACATGCACAGAATCAGAATATATTCATTTTGCTACATTGTGATGCTGCTGTTTTGTTTTGAATACACTTTGTCTCCTACAACCGCTCATTTTAGTTGCTCTTTCAGGGCAGACCTGTTTTCCATTGTGATCTACAAAACTCTCAAAAACTGTGGTAGAAGTAGGGACAGACCCTAAAGCTCCTTTCCAATTCCCCCCCTCAAGTCCCTTTCCACAGTCCTTGTGCTCCTCTGGCTTCATCTTCTGAGTTATTTCATTTCTCAGTTGTGGCATGAATGAGAGATGCTCACAGGGAAGGAAAGCTGCCTCTGCTTCAGCTGCTGTTAAATGCATGAAAGCAACTGAAAAAAAAATCTTCTGTAGTAGAGAACAATATTTCTTATAAATAAGAAATTTATGCTCTTTCAAAGCTCTCTGCAAAAGTTCTGGTGAAATATTTTATTCCTCTATATGGCCTTTTGCATACAAAATGATTTAAATTAAAGTTTTCTTGGCTGATTGAAAATACTGTTTAGAGTTCTGGTGTGTGTAGTGACTTACATTGAAGATTTTAACAATTGTTGGAGCTGGAAGGGGTCTGTTCCTTGTGCAGGTGCAGTGCAACACAGACCAATCTCAAGAACAGACCTGTAACCAGACAGTGGTTTCATAATGCAAACAAACGTTTCCTGGATGCCAGGCTTGAGCTCTTCAAGTCATTTATGTTCTTTAGTCAAATCTGAATCAGTGTTTCAATGTTGGGCTATTAACTGAACATGGTACCTTCCCTCCCTACTGCAACTGGTCCAGATAAAAATTCTGACCTATGCAGGACTGCTGTGTGTAAATATTTACTTTGTGATACTTCTAAATCATGCAAATAGCCAGGACAGTGCTGAATGTATCTTCCATTTCAGTGTCTCTCTCTTTCAGTGATTCTCCCTCTAGTAATAACCTCTGTGAGGTTCCCTTTCCCTTCCATTCTCCTTCAGTGCTCTCCCACCCTCTGTTAAATCACAGCGTGGGCCTGCTGGGGCTCTGCTCAGGGAGTTGTGAGACAGAGGGCTCAGTCTTACCTTGGAGCTGTGTTTCTTCCCAGTATCCTAAGAGATATTCCCATGTCCTTGCCCAGCTCTACATCTAAATCACTCATAGTGTTGCCCCTCCCAGACTGTCTTGCTAGACCTCCTTTTTTCCTTCAGTCTTGAGGAAGATGTTGGTCTATGTAGTTTTTAAGTCAGCAGCTTCACCTGTTTAGGATTGCAAAGGTTACTGCAAAATTTAAGATACTCTCTTGGTACAAAGATGCATCAACCCTCTCTGAAAAATCCTATTGTTCATAACTTTCAGCAGTAAAAAAATGTAGAAATGAATGTTTCATGCAGATGGATTACCTGGACAAACTGTTGGCCAGGACTTAAAAATTCTGTGCATGTTGAGTGGCTGCTCTTGGGTAAAACTGAAAATGAAAATACAGTCACAAAGGTGTTGAGGAAAAGGACACCTATAAATGAGAAGGGATGATGTTAAGTGTAAAATATGCTTTACTTGCTTGTGCCTCGTGCTGCTGGGACAGGACATTTGGGTAATTCTCTTTTATGTCCTCACCATGTCAGAGAGCTCTTGTCCTGCGGGAGCTGCAAACAGCCCAGAGCATTCCCTGGCTGAGGGGCACAGAGCTCCACGTGAAACCTCTGCTGGGCTTCCTGGGCACAGCCCGGGGCTGCCTGGAGGAGCAAATGCTCTCCTGAAGGGATTAAAACGCGTTCACGTTTCAGGGAACACGTCTAACAAATGTGAATCTAAATCAGCTGCAGAACAGACTGATTCCTGTCCTGTTTGTCAGTGTTACAGAGTCAACACACAAGTTCATGACAAGTTCAAGTGCTGCTCAGCAAATGAGGCAGGTATATGATTTCAGATCAGCTGCACTCTTCACCTCATTAATAGTATTTTGGGGCAAAATGATGAATTACTGTAAGTCAAAAAATGTATATACCCTATGGAGTTTTGTCTCATCGGGTTCATATTTTTCAATTCCTGTTTTAATTCTATCTGAAAAGCTGGATTTGCAGAGAAGGGGTGTTTGCAAAGTGGGACTTCTCCCATATAATCATTGTAACTTCATGGTTTAGCTGTCTTGGAATGTTGTATCCAAAACCTGTCGTGATAAATGTCACTTACTTGTTCCATTACAGCCTTTATTTGTATAGGTGCTGATGTTTCTCCGTGGTCTCAAAGATCAGACTTAAACATATCTAGAACCTTGAAGTTCTGGGTTGCTTTTGGGTTTTGTTACTCCAGATCTAAAGGATTATTTATACCACTCATAGTTCAAGATGTCTTTCATTCCCTGCCTTTTTCTGTGACTTGGAGGCTGTTTTGCGACTCCCAGTTGGAGTTATATCTTTATATATTGTTGCATTTTCTGTGACATAGCGTATCTTAAATGTAACCATAAATGTAGTAGCAATAAACTTTGTTTCCAGAAAGCCCTGGTGCATTTCCTGTGGAGTATCAGAATGGACCAAGTCATTGTTCTTACAGTAAAAAAAAAATGTTATTTTAGCCTTTCTGTACTTTTTAGTTAAAATCTAGACTTGATTTTATCTGAACTTAGTCAGCTGAGGGGAATTATGAGGCTGATACTTGGTTTGCCCTGACCCTTTCTTTATAAGTGTTTTTTCTTACAATCCATCATAGTTCGTGGATTTAGTCAGTATGGACTAGTCAAGTTATATTTCCTTTCCCAAACCAAAGCTGTTTTTAAAAGCTGTCACTGCAGATCCACTTTTGATAATCAGTGAACTACAGGAAGATCCTGGAAACTGTGACCACAGAATTTCTTGGCTGTTAGGTGACGTCAAAAGCAGTTTTATCTGCAGGTGGATTAACAGTGAAGGAGTAAATTCACGTGCAGGAACAGTTCTTGAGCTGTCTACACTTTCAGTCCAAAAAAGGAGAAGAAAAATTATTGTTTTGAGAGAATATTTTATGCATAGTGTGTGATGCATACGAAGTTTGAGGTATGGTTATTTCTAAGTCATAAATGAAATGTGAGGAAAGAGGTGAATTGGAGCAAACCTCAGTGAGTTGTTGGACACTTGTGAGTGAGGATGAGTTGCTGAGGGGGGTTTTTTGCAGTTCTTATCACTGTGGTTTGTGTAGCATCTCTTGGTTCTCTTGCCTGCTGCACTGGAGGATGCCTGGGCTGGTTTCTGTTTCACACTGCAGTTTTCAGGGTGAAGTCTGAATGCTCCAGTTGATGTTTGAGAACCAGTGGAATTACCCTGTGGCAGGGATAGGGCCCTTCAAAAGGGGTGAGGGAGACATCTGGGATTTGGGAACTGCTGGTGGCACCTCAGAAAAAAGCTGTCTCCTCTTGGGAATGTGAGTCCTTCCCTCTGAAGTGTTTGGCCTCTGTAGGGTTTGCTTGGACATTAATTTTTGGAGATTTGAGTTCTTTGGCTCATGAAATTTTTTCATGGTGTGCATTAACTGTGTGCTATTTACCATATTGGGACAACCAGGAATCTGGTGTTCCTTGGAAAATGTTTTTAGGAAATAAGCTATCTTTATTTCTATGACATACTTTTAAAACAAGAAAACCCTGTAATGTTTGTAGCCTTCTCAGTTTTAAGTCATCGCTCTGTGGTATTTTTAGTCAAGGAAATGTCTACATCCTTAATTTCCATTTCTGAAGGGAGGGCTTCCTCCTACCTCTTTTGGCTGGTTTTGGTGTTATTGTGACCCTCCTTGGCAGAGGAGATCTGGATAAGCTCCATGGCAGGGTGTAAGAGCTGTTCCTCCATGAAAATCCAGGAGGAGGTTTCCTCCCTCAGGGATTCTCTGTGTCCCAGGGTGTTACGTGGTAACTGGTGAGTGGATGCTGGACATCTGGACTCTTATTGGAAGTGGATGTGCTCAGCATCTCTCTATTTGTATTTTATTTTTTGGTAGGCAAGTGGATAATTGTCAGAAACTTCCAAAGATGTTGATGTGATCTTAGTTTTTCCTGTTATTTCCCCCTGTAATGCACCAAAGTTGTGTATGGCCTGGGCCCTGAAATCATGTATTAGCAACTTTTCTTTGAGATCATAAATTACAAGAGGGATTAAAATAGAATTTCCAGGAGAAGAGTATCTTGTCAGCTGAATTTGATCAACCCCATTTTGGTAGAGCAGAAATTCTATTTGTATTTGTAGCAGGAGAGAGAGAGAGAGAAAGAAACTTATTTAAAGATGAAGTATAACAGTGTGATCCTGAGATTTGGATGTAAATTACATGTGTAAGGATGCAACCAATTTTCGTCTTTGGACCTTTGAACTTTTTTTTTTTTTTTTTTTGCTTATAGCACACCAAAAATTGCTTTGAATGACTCTTAAATACTTATTAAATATTTAGTGTTCCAAAACCTATTACTTGAAGTACTTCAAGCAGTTGGTTAATGTGAATGAGGAATCTTTTCCTATTAAAATATGGAGTATAAAAACCTATTTTAATTTTTTGGCTCCCTTGATGGAGATGGAAAAGTCTTCCTAGTACAGAGTCAATGTGACATCTTGAATTGACAGCTGTAATGCTCCTTAACTTGTGTCACGTCTGTAATTGGCTAAATTAAAGTTTACCATGTGTCATGGAGAATATGTCAGGCACTGTAGAGCTTTGGATGCTCAGAAATAAGATTATATTGTACATTAATGGAAATTTCAGGGCGTGAAAAGGGTTGAATTCAGATGTTTGGGCTTTTCTTAGCATCTATTTTTCAAATACTCCTGTTGCTTGATTTATATGATGTTAATAATTGATGAAGAGAATGTTGTTCAGTGTTGGTAGTAAAACACAGCCTTACAGATGTAATTTTTTTACTATATTTCTAGCAGGGATAGAAATAGGGATTTTTCCATCAATAACTTTGTGAGTAGAGGGAGTGCAACTGAATGAGATTAAAGTTCTTGGGAATTTATGGTGTATTTGGGAATTTATGGTTCTGTCTGTCACAGAAGAAGAGAAGGCATTTGCACATGTGGAATTGTCTTGGAAAATTCAGCAGTGAGTTGTTCTCAACTTGGAGAAAATACATTCATTGTTTCTGTTCATTCCAATAGCAGATGTCCTTGTGCTTTGACTACAAGCTTTTGAGTATTCTGCAGCATAAAACTGAGTGAAAAAGAGTGAAAGAAAGATTAGAAAAAGTGTGGAAAAGGCCCTGAGCTTTGAGGATGATGTCTGTGTTCTGCAGAAATGGGAAGCACAGTACTCTGGGGCATATTTAAATGACCATTACTCAAGTTGTCTTTAATTTTAGTTTTGACCTTTGTACTTTTTTTTTTTTTTTGCTTGTAGCACACAAAGAATTTTTCTTCTTTTGGAGGGTATACCCAGCAGCTTTTCATACTTTGCAGTACACCTCATCTGTAAGCTTGGAATTGTATTCCATTGTAGCTGGAATACAGGTCCTTCCATTTTAAAGCACAGAATTATCTTAAATTTGCTCAGACATCAACCTTCTGGTAGGTTCTTGAATGAAAACCTTCTATCTTTGAGGATTGTCCTATCTACTGATCTTGTAGCTCCTTTCCCATCCCATCCCATCCCACCCCATCCCATCCATGTTTTGCCATCTGAATAAATGTCATTTGACTTTGCTGATGAGTGGACACTGAGGAGTGACTGAAGGACTGATGAGTGCCCTAGAAGTGTTTGGTGATTTTTTTAGGGAATACTTTCTAGACTGTTAAGTCAGTGTGAGCTTGCAGCCCTACTGGTAATGTTCTGAGCACAGGGATTTCAGATGGGAGATGATACTCAGCCTTGTACTGTGCCCAGTAAATCGAATAAATAACTTTTTGTATGGAATTTGACCCTTTGAGCTATTTTTAGCAATCTGTCTTGAATGGGCATATTAGTGTTTTCTGGTGTATGGCATATCCCCAGGAGACAAAGTTGATATTTTTGTTTGGGTGTCTGAACAGGTTAATGATTACCTGGTAAAACAAAACACTATTGGGAAGGTTTGTTTTGCAAAGCTAGCAATACTCAGAAGGGTTTTGCTTATGTGACTCTTGACTTGTAATTCTGATTTGTTTTATGCCATTTGAAGCATTGTGTCTTGAAGGGTCTGTAATTCATGAAGTCTGGTCAGTGTGACTTAATAGACTGGTCCATAAATACAGCCTGATTTTGGGTTTTTCCATGAGGTAGTTTCATTACCTTGTTATGAAATGAAATCACAGAAATAATTATTCACAAGTATTGTTGTCATGCCTTGGATAAAGCCTTTCGAACCAACTGCTGAAACACTCCCTTCACTCTTCATTTTCTTGCCAGAGTAAACTTTGAATAAATATCCCTGAATTAATTTTGTGATTCATTGTAGATCCCCTGTGCAAGGCAGAGCCTCCCTTGCTCTGCCATGGGTTAGTTACATCAGAGCTCAATTTACTAAAGCTGCTGATTTAAAAACAAAATCCCCCAACTCGGGTTAGACTGTAATCTCATTCTTTGCACTCTTTATATCACACTTAGTTTGCTCAAAAACAAGATGAGGAAAATTCCCAAAAGGATGTGAAATTTAATTAGCAAATGTTGGTTAAGCACTTCAAGATGGCACGAAAATTACTCAAAATGCAGAAATGTCAGCTTGTTTTGGATAGCTGAAGGAAAACTGAGTTTACCCATGAGACTGGTCTTTTGTCCATGAAGGTGAGAGTTGGAGACAGGATATTCCAGCAATGGAGCAGGTGACTGCCCTGCCCTGGGACAGCTGCTGTCAGGTCTGTGTGGCCACACAGTGAAGGGGTTTGGGGAACTGGCCTGCTAAAAATAGTCCCAGTTTTTAACCTGCTGTGTTTTTCCAAGTGAAGAACTGCTTCACTCAGGCAGTGCCTTCAAAGTGCTGCAAGAATCGAGTCTTATTTCTGATTCAGACTTTGACTATTTCCTAGGGAGTCTTTGATAGATTTTTTAACCTTTCTGTGACTCATTTTCCCACATGTCTGCTGAAGATAGTTTGTACTTCTGCTTCTGAAGCATTTTGAGTTCTGGAGATCAAGCTGAAATTATGTCGTGATTGTTGCCATTATAATATTCAGTTCCAAATTACTTCAAACTTACTCAAAATTCCCTGCATATGGTGAATGTAAGTGTGAACAGCAGCTTTTAAGGGAATTCTGAATTGGATCTGTTCAGTAGTTTGAGCTGGCCAAAGACAGAAATATCATCATACCTTTAGAAATAAACATTGTTAAATCATTTCCTTGCCCGAGAAGCTCAAATTAACACAAGGCCAAGTATCTCTTCACTGTTCCTTAATCCATTACTCTTGTCATTGCTTTTTCTCCCCTGGGTATCTTCACTTAACTGCTTCTTTTTTGATTCTTTGCTCCTATGAGTCCTGTAATTTTTATTTTTTTAAACATTATCCATTTGATGCTACTGGTTTCCTGTTTTGCTATAGAGTCTGGGAGTGTCAGTGAAATGGGACATTATAGCACAATTTCTGGTTTCTGAACTGCAAAACAAGAAATATTTCTTTCTGCCCCTTCTAATTGTCAATATTTGATGAGACAGATAATTTGCCAGCCTGGTTGGCAGCTGTATGAAAGTATTCATGACCTGACTTTATCTTTGTGAGACATGAGGCAGAATTCCAAAGTCTGTAACAGCTCTTTTAAACGTTTATATATTTAGCCTCTGAAATTTGCAGAATTATATGAAAAGGTACAAAAATACTTGTCTGAAAAATAGAATCTTGCTGTCATTGAGCAGGGTTGGAAGCTGATTTCTGGTGTTGTAATTTATCAGGGGTGCTGAAAATGAAAATGAGCAGCTTCTGTTCTGGCAGGGGATAGGGAAGCAGTGCAAGGATCAGAGGGGCAGAGAGAGTTAATAAATAGTGAGGAACTTTCCAGGAGGATTCTGGTTGGCTTTGGGTAGAGCAAGAGGAGGTTTGTCATGACTAATGAAAGGATACAGCAGGGAGGAAAGCCCGGATGAGGTTGTTTACAGTCTGTACACACAGTTACAGTTTTATGCAAAAGGATGGCTGTATTTAAACATAATCTGGATGTATGGAAATTGGAGAGGTTACAGCAGGAAGCTGGCACTGCCCTCACTGCCCAGGAACTGGACTGATGAAGAATAATCTGTGTCTGCTGCAAATGTGTGAGCAGATGCTGAAGAGAAGGAGGCAGATGCTTTTGGCTGACAGGTCATAAGGTTGCCTGCAGAGAAATTGGAGTTGAAGTCAAGCACCTCCATCCACAACTGCAGACAGGAAGAAACGAGCAGAATATTGGTGGTAATTCTACTGGCAAAAATTGGGAAAAAAACCACATTCCCCCCGCCCCAGCAGAGAGGGTAAACAAGCTTATGCTGTAGGAGCCTGGGAGATTAGGGGGTCTGCAGGGCACGTAGAGGGGTCAGATCAGGAGAGTGTGCAGGCATGTGGATGTGTCTGACAGGAAAAGGAGGGAAGGAATATTGTACTTCAGTGTCATTTTACGTGTTTGCACTCCAGAGTTCATTTTATCATGAAAGAAATGAGATCCCACACAGGATCCTCATCCTTCAGTTCCCTCCCCACCTTGTAATTGCCAAAATGTGACCACATGTTTTCCTCTACTGTTACCCCCTTATCTCTGCTGCTGTTTTGCCAGTTCCCTCAGGGAGGAGGAAGAATGGTCCCCCACCTCTGATAACTTTCTGTTTTCTTTTTTTTCCTCTCTGTGCTTCTCACCTCTCATATTTACCACGATTGTAATCTCTAATGCTCCTTGCTGCTTTCCTCTGCTGGCAACTTTCATTTATTCCCCTTTAAAAAGAATTCCACTATGAACATGATCGCAGTTGTAGTTTTCAATAGGAAAGTCATCAGATTCAATATTGTCCTATTTATTATGTAAAACCTGTAGTTATCAGGGGGTTTAGGTTGACATTTTTGGATGGATGCAGGATGTTCATTCTTGTACTCCATGCCCTCTCTCATCTTTCCATGTCCAGTGCAGAATCTGGAGAGATGGCCAGGCCCTCTCACTGCACTTGGTTGTGGAAGATTTCAGGATGATCACCAACCTAACACTGTGTCCACTGAAATTCTAGTGACTGGAGAAGTGGCTTTTATAGCATCATAGAAAGTGAGCATGGCTTGAACTTTCAGCACCTGGGTTAATGATCAACTTGTGGGTTTGACTGAATATTGTGGGAATAAGGAGCACATGTAGCTTGACAGAGAGAAACTGGGAAGGACCTTGAATCATGCAGTGGTTGGACTGTATTTGTGTGTCATTTTCAAGTGGTTGCTCTCCTGATCCCCTCTGCAGCCCCAGATTCTTCAGATCTCTGCACACGAAGCTGCTAAGGGAGCACAGGCTGGAGCATCAGCAATTCATCAAACTGAGATTTGTATTTCCATAACCTTAAAGTGTTTGAGCATCTTTATAGCATGGAGCCAGTTCATTTATTGATGGATGTGCCCCAGCCTGTGACAGGAGGAGTTATCCCATCAGCAAACATTGGATGGAACTGATAGCTACGTGCCAGAGCTTTCATTCCTGTGAAAGTCCATGTAAGAAAAGAAAATCAGAGGTTTTCTTTTGGCTGGGGCTGGGGTTTAGGGGTGCTGTGGAGTGCTCAGGGACAGCTCTCTGCTCTCACAGCCTGCTGGCTTTGTGACACTGTGCCTTGATTAAATGGAAATCAGATGACTCAGAGCCATTAGACCATCACATAGTAGGTAAAGCTGTACTCCAATGAATGCAGTGTGAAGGATGAGGTATAGTGAATGTTAATGTTGAAGCATTCTGTTACAGCTTGTCACTTGGATATGAATTATAGGTACTATAATGGATGTATAGCTACTATAAAGCACACTACTAGTGTGTCACTAGATGACACAAGGAAAAATGACACACTACAGTTTTGGTTACGATGAAGAGATTAATTTATTTTCTCTGACTCCAATCTTTTATAGTCCTCAAAAGGTGCTAGTGGATTGGAGGGAGAACGTGCTACTTCTCTAATGACACTGGACAAACTACTTGTACATTAAATTTATCTGCCTCTATGAAAGAATGCAAAACAATATGTTGTTTACAGAAAGTTGTGTGGGAAAGTTCTCTACAAGAATGTAAACCCAGAAGGCTTTAGAAAACTCTTGAAAATCAGGACGACACTAGTGATCTATAGTGTTGCTTTGAAAGAGAAACTGTTGTCTTTTTCTTTGATCTTTCATAGCTGAAGATCAGGTTTAAGAGGTAAATGTAAATTTGTCTCATTATTCTGGTAGTCCAACATGTAAAACTTTGCTTGATGGAGAGTTAAGGAGGAAAAATCCCTTGACCAGAACAGAAATGATAAAATATGTCAGATATACTTTAAGATCTGTTTGTATGGCTTGCTCTTTGCTGAGCTGGTTTTGTCTATTGACTGATAATGGAAAATGCAGTTCAGAAGTATAGCTTTATAGGTGATGTCTGTGAAATGCTGTGGATTAATGTGCTGTGAAATGTAGCCATTGAGGCAGAGATCAACTGTTTATCTGAAGGTCTGATGTGTCTGCTGGGCTCTGGGCAACAGGTTGAGAATTTGCTCCACATCTGATAGAATTATGGATTTAATACACAGGCTCCTGGGATTACATCTATTGAGCTATCAGAGAAAAATATTTTCTATTAAAAATATATTTGTCCTACTTTTTTTGCTTAGAGCCATAATTTACCCCCTCAAAACTGATGAGGGAGCAGGGTTGAATCCGTTTATTTGGATCTTTAGCAGCTGGAACTATACCCAGCCTCAGGCATGCTCAGACTTTGCTAGGGAACTTGTCTGGATTTCTGCAGTATTGAAAACCTTTCCCTGATCAGTTTGCAGTTCAGTGTTTGCTCTCCATCTGCAGCTGGAGAATGCAGTAGAGGCAAAGTAGCCATTGATTGTCAACTAAGCAGGATTGTTTTAAGGCTTTATAGCATATTCAGTTTCTGGCATCCTGTAGGAGCCAAACTATGCTGGCATTTGAAGCAGAGCTGGTTTTCTGCTTTGTGAGTGCCTTTTTTACTGACTGCTTGAGTTAAGCTGCTGTTGGATGGTGATGGCATTCAGGGCCTGACTAATGCACTGGGATTTAGTGAACTGTAGGTGACACTGAGTGCAACCCTAAGACTACCTGGATCTGAAAGGCAGCAACAGTTCATGGAATTCAAAAACTTTGTAGAAGAAACAAAAGTGAACTTCATATTGTGCTAAGGAAATTTAATGTAAATGCAGAATCCAGCTATAGATTTATAACCTCTTTAAAATTAAAGTGACCTACTTTTCTTATCAAATTCTAAGTCAACTGGTAACTGGTAAAAGGATGTATTCATGTATTCCCACAATATAATCCTCAAATCTTTGCGTAGACAATGCTGACACGTCTCATTTTGAGCCCATTTAAGACCCGTTAACATGTTTCAGACTGGAGTAACCTATTAAATAAATACATCAGGAAAAAGCTTTTACTGGTAATGGTTGTTTTGCTTAGGTGACTATGGCTGTAATGTATTGTGAGTACATCTGGTACTTCAGTGCTTATCAGCGATCTTTTTCCCTTTAGGCGGTTTCCTAGAAACATGATTGCTTGCTGGTCTTGATCTCACAGCTTTGTGGAGACTCCTTCCCTGATAATGTCAAGTTCAGGCTACCCTCCGAACCAAGGAGCTTTCAGCACGGAGCAGAGCCGGTACCCGCCCCACTCTGTGCAGTACACCTTCCCCAGCACCCGCCACCAGCAGGTAAGGGACGCCCAGAGCCTGGGCTGCAGCCAGGCTGCACTTCAAGGGTTTGCCCTGCCAAAAAGGGATTCATTCTGGTTTTTAAACTAAGATAACACCAGTCGTTCACATTTGAAAACACATCCATGTGCCCTGCTGGGAGAGCTGCTGCCAGTCTGCTTAGTTAAATACTTGTGGGGTGGCTTCTTCTGTTTTACTTTGCCCTCCTTGCCCTTTATTAATACAAACGTCCTGGTTTTATCATTGGTTTCTCATGGTTTGAATAAATTCAGTAGGGGTTGTGTTCCCAAACTTCTGTTGCAGTATTGGGCTAGAATCTCTGTAAGTTAAATGTGGTACTTGTCAAAATTCTGTGCAAGGTAGAGAATGTGTAAAAACCTGTGTTACACTGATTTTTTTTCCTAAAGCAGCTGTACCAGTGCTGCCAGCTGAGTTCTGCTGGCCAGAATGGGAATAAAGAATTTCTAAGGATATCCAACTTGCTCATTTCTGCCAAGCTTTTATTCTGCCATTCAGTGCTCTGTGCTGTGGAGGACCAGCTTTACAACAGTTCAGGTTTCCCTTATTTTCATGACATTCTCCTCCTGCTGCAGATACTTTGGATGTACTATGGATGATACTTTCTTCTACTTCCGTGTTAGCAAAAGGAGATTCAAAAAACTGAAGATTTCTGGCTTGCTCTGTGTTTATTTTTAGATAATTTATGAAAACTGAATCTCATGGGTAATGATCTATTACATGTCTTGTAGAGCTTTTCTTCAGTTAGTGCCAGCTGCATATAATTTTTAAAACCAAGTGGTTGATCACACAAAAATACAAATAAATAATCTTATAGTTCACTTTGATTGTAAATTGTAGCAATTGTAAGGTGCATCTTGTGTGACTCTCAGTCCTGATTAATAATGTCTGATATGAAAATGTCTTGAGGTGGTAACAAAAGAAATTGCCTCGAGGTTGCTCTCATTTTACCACTTTGCAGATGGATGTGCAAGACTGATTTTAAAGGCTATTTTTAAAGGCTCTTCATCTGCTTGCTGCTGACTCATCTGTGTTTTGTTAGAAGTTGCTAATAAATTAGGTGGAATCCCTAGTATAAATATTTAGTCTCTTTAAAGTTTATTTAAATCTCAGAACTGCCATTTGCAAACATTTTTTGAGCTGGAATAAGACGTTCTTGATCTGGTGTTACTCTGTATTTAATACCTTTGGAAATGATCATGGTCACTGAATGCTTTTGTACCTGTTAACACGAGAGGTGTTCCCCTCAGGAATTTGCCGTTCCCGACTATCGCTCGTCCCACCTGGAGGTCAGCCAGGCCACGCAGCTCCTGCAGCAGCAGCAGCAGCAGCAGCAGCTCCGGCGCAGGCCCTCGCTGCTCTCCGAGTTCCACCCAGGCTCTGACAGGTGAGGAGGCTGACTGGGAAGGGTGTGAGCACCAGTCTCGTGCCTGCAGCTGCTCTGGGGTGGCCTGAGGACAGGCAGAGTGGACAGCAGCAGGGAATCAGATGTTGGAGTTTACTTTCAGTTTGCCAATGTCTTTCTTCCCATGAAACGGGGGATGTTGAGGGATGATCAATGTACATCATCATTTCTGTACTGCTGGTAGGTTCAGGAAGGTTTTCAGACAATGTCAAGCGTCCATTTGAAGAGCACTGAATGTTCTCTGAACATCAAATTCAGAGATTAAAATCCCACTACAGATCAGAATAATATTAACTGGATTGCAGTAAATTAGCAGGAGCATGCTTCTCTTTAGGGAAGAGATTATAACATGATTTATGCACTCAATTCTTTAGTGTGTAAGGCTGCTGGTGTATATTCATAAGTAAATGTTAGTGCCTGTAACAACCTCTTCTTTTCTTGCACTTACTGCTTGTAAAAACCTTCTTTTGCCTTGGACTCTTAGTGAGTATATCTGCTAGGAGCAACTTTATATGCAGGATTACTGCTGGAGGTTTATTTTGGCTGTAACTGACTGATCTGGTTCTGAACAAATACCCATGATGAATGTTATGTAAATACTGGTCTGGCTTAAAATCTCATTAGGATATTCCCAGAAATAACTTGATGATAGTGAAATCTGGGCCTTCCATATTGCCTTCATCTCGTGTCAGCAAAATGTCAGTAAGGCTCTGTTTTAATGCTGAGAATCACAGCAGCTTTTAGAGTTCTCAAAATTGAGTTTATAGCAGTAGTAAATCACACCCCCCCAGACTGTAAATTTGTAAAAGCTTACTTGGTAGTTCTGGCAAACTGCAGGAAACTGCTGCTGTCATCTCTTCAGTGGCACTTCATAGGAAGATGTTGAAGCATATGAGGGTCTTTTATGGACATCCTGTGCACTGCACTGGGAGCAGCAAGTGATAACTGTTGAGCATTTTTCTGAGAAGGAGGAGTCTTTAAATGACTCACGGATTGAATCAATGACTGCTTCTGTCACAGAGTAGCATTTTAGTAGAGATCAAGTTCCAAACAGACTCATGGCTCATCTCAAGTGTTCTGTGTATATTTAAAAATTATTTGGCTGCAAAAATTCAATAATGGAGCTGTTGTGGCCATCTTCAGTGAAATATAGTACTGTGTTTTTCTCATGGATTTTTGGTGTGTTTATAATTTGAATCAGAGCTTTGATTTGAGCAATATTCTTGTAGCAGAGCTGAGTTTCTTTAAGGTTGGGTAATTATAGGAGTGCCTTTAATTTGAGATTCAAGTTCACTTTCTCTTTTCCAATGGATTTTAACTGTTGTATTTTTGAAGTCATATTTAAAAACATTTATCTACGTTAGTGTTTAGAAGGAGCTTCACCAAATGATATCTCCTTTAAAATTAAAAAGCATTGAAGATTCTTCTCATATCAAAAATGTATATTTTAACAGTCAATCTCTTCTGTATAGGCCTCAGGAAAGGAGAACTGGATATGAACAGCAGTTCCATCCAGGTCCATCTCAGACGGATCATGATTCACTGGAATCGAAGCGACCACGTCTTGAGCAAGTGTCTGATTCCCATTTCCAGCGTGTCAGTGCAGCCACTGTCTTGCCTTTAGTGCATCCTCTGCAGGAAGGGTTGAGGTCTGCAGATATTAAGAAGGTAAAGCCATTTGCTGTTACAGTGCTGAAGGTCTAACTTTCTGTGTTACAGTGAGCTAATCAGATTTTTTCTGCTAGGCTTTTTTTTGTTGTTTGTTTAGTTTTTTTCTGTAATCCCAAAAATTTACACATTATCAGAAGCTGTGATCATGAGTCAGTGTTACTCTCTTACACAGTCTGACTCAAACACAGTAAATAGACTGGAATTCTGATTTGCCACTACACTCTTAAGTCACTCAAACCTCAGTTGTAAAATGATTGTAGCATAGTGCATGAAATAATTCTGCTTTTCAGCTGAAAGCTGCCATCAAATCCATGCAAGTCCATTTTTTCCTGTAATTAACATTGGGACTGAATAGTCAAAGTACTTCCTTCCGCCCCCTTTTCCCTTCTAAGCATTTGAAATGAATCTGCTTATTTACATAACACTAATTATACTTGTCACTGTCTCATTTTGGCTAAATCTAGGACAATCTACTTTGGGGTGGGTATTTTCTATTTTAGATATTGAATATTAGAGCTAAATTCAAGAGAACCTCACATTTATAACCACAACTAACTCCAGATGTGCTTTATCAGGCTGGTCATGATTATCTCCAAGAATATCCTCCTCAGTATAGGTGCAGAGTATTGAGGAGTGGCTCTCAAGTAACCCTCCCTTTAAAAATCAAAGTTACTGTTTACATTTATGAAGATGTATTTTAAAAGGAAGGTGTTTGGGTCTTATTTTACTTATTTTACAAGATAAATATTGCAGTATGGTGTTTTTTAAAAATTTTCAAAAATTTTGAAATGACAGTATCATAAAAGATTTAGAGCATTATGAAAACTTTAATTGACTTCTCAACAGAGATATGGATAACTGGAAATTGTTGTTAATTCCTGGGTGTTTGGTTACTAGCACTCATTCCCAAGTTATGACTGATTTCCTCTCTATCTCCCCACCATCTGCTGTCCCCATGGAAGGACCCAGCTTTTGGAGGAAAGCATGAGGGACCATCTTCTCCAATTTCTGGTCAGCCTTGTGGGGAGGACCAAAATGCTTCACCTTCCAAGCTGTCAAAGGAAGAATTGATACAGAGCATGGACCGCGTAGATCGTGAAATTGCAAAAGTGGAACAGCAAATCCTGAAACTGAAGAAAAAGCAAGTAAGCACAGCAGGCACTGCTCTTGTTTTCTGCCAGTGAAAGAGGTGTGGAAAAACCTCATTTGGTGATGGTGAATTTTTTGGTTCCATGAATCAGATGAGGAAGTTGAAAAGGAAGGGTTATGTGTGCGATTTTATTTAGAATAAGTTGGACGTCACACAGTTTTAAACATTTTTGAAAGCAGGAGAAAGCCACATAGAAGCAGCAGCAGTAGTCAGGTTTATATTTGAAACTGCTGTGAAACAAGGGCACTGTGACTGTAATTTCAGCTTCAGAGCTGCCTGCTGGCTGAGGGGAGGATCATCTTTCTTCTTTCGTAGTCTGTGCAAGGGGAGAATCCCTTGCATGCATCTCCAAAACCAGAGCTTGTAGAAAAGCCCCAGGCTCATCTGCTTTCCCAAGGGCAAGAGATCTTCACATCTGAAGCTAAGGTCAGACTTGGGGAGAAGTGCATTAGGAGGGGAGCAAATAAACACAGAGAGCAGAGAAATAAAGGAGGAAATATCACTTTGTTTTTTGTATGGCCCTGGCTAGGCTTTGCATCAGAGATCTGCACTTCAGCCACTGGAAGCAAAGGAAGTGTTTGCTGGCAGAAGTTGTTGCTTTCCCAGTAGCTGTTGTGGCCAAGTAAACCCACCCTTCAATCGAGGCATCTGTTAGTCATTGACAAAAACAAAGTCCTTGTTTCCTTTTCCTTTTCTGACTTTCAAAGATCCAGATAGAAAAAGTGCCAGCTTTACTCTTATTTTAGTTGGAACTCTGGAGGAAATGAGAGTTACACTGTAGGATTTGTTAACTTGTAGGTCCAGGATAACAAACAGACTATTTATGGTCTGGAAGCGTTTAATTACGTCTGAGTTTTAATGAGCTGTAAAGTGACCTCCAGCAGAAAAACAAAAAAGGATGTCACCGAGTACCTGTTTGTGTGTTAATGATGCTTATCTTTTTGTGCACTTTTCCACAAAATCAGCAAGTGCTGTGCAACTCATCTATGAAGGGTTATTTGTGCACATTTGTCTGTGATTTGACTTAAAAAAAACTATAAAGTTGTTGTTGAAATAACTGAGCCCAGGTCTTAGGGCATTCTGCTCATATTTTTGTGAATTCTTGCACAGCAATGAAGCACATTTTAATCAGGACTGTAAAGCAGGATGGATCTCTGTTGTCAGAAGTTCTTTGCTGTATATTTGTGGCAGGCATGGGTGAAGGATATTTAAAAAAATGAAGATGTCACTGAACCAGATTTATTTGATTTGAAAGTAAATCACAGCAGTAGATTTAGTAGGAAAGGTTGTAGTTAGCTAGGAAAGGAGTACAGGGTGGTTTTTTTGCTTTTGGCATTTTTGTTTTTGCTTTTTTGGTATTGTAACAGTCTTGGAACTTTCGTGCATGTGGAGTGGTTTGTTTTTGCTGGGAATGCATTTAGAATGATGCTGTCTGTGGTGTTTGAGAAGGACTTTTGTACTTTTTGAAGCCATAAGACAGCAGTAATGGTGATACTTGAACATCTACAGTGCAGAAAGGCAGCTCTGTGATTTATTTCCACTGTGAGAAGGTGGCTCTGGTGTAACTGTTCTCCAAAATTGATACTTTGTTTAAAGTTAAATAATGATAAATTACAATGTGACAGTGGCTTTAACTGTCAAGCTGAAACAAGTCTGATTCAAGGCAGGTGAGTCTTGTAAACAGGTAATCTGAGTTACCAATAGTACAAAAAATAGTCTTGTTATTGTCCCTGTGGGCATTAAAACCATTTCATTCATTCCTTGTCAGTGCAAAACGAAATAAGAGGCAGTGCTGGCTGATCAGCTGTGTATTTTATCTCTGGTGACTAATTACTGGTGGGGGGAACATGGATGGCTGATTTTCTTTCTTTGGTCTCTTAGCAACAACTTGAAGAAGAAGCTGCTAAGCCTCCCGAGCCGGAGAGGCCGGTGTCCCCTCCTCCCGTGGAGCAGAAGCACCGCAGCATCGTCCAGATCATTTACGATGAGAATCGGGTGAGTCCTCTGCACCTCACCCAGGGGCCTCTCACTGGCTCTGTGCTCACATTCTTTAGGTCTTCATTTACTTCCATGGGACAATTTTTTCTGTTTCACTGTTTTGCCCACCCCTCTATTGCTATTCATTTGTATTTTTAAATGGAAGACATTGTAATGACATTTTTGTTCTCCATCATGGGAATCTTCCTTCGATCTCGTAAGCACTCTGAGCTGTGGGTCTCATCCATAGACCCTTGTGCTGAGATGCATGAATTATAGATATATATAAACACACATACATATCCTTTTAAGTGTGTGATATGAAAAATGCCTCAGAAATTCATCTTGAATTCCCTGTTCCTCACGTGAGCTGACAAACTTGGCTGAAGACTCTACTTTTAAATGAGCTGAAGAGAAAAAACTGCATATGTTGTAGGATTTTGTGCCTTCTTTATAAACTCTGACTTCTGGCACTTAAGATTTGGATAAATGAACAGATATGAAGTAGTAATATATGGGTGAATTATGAGCTTGTGTTGTTTAAGTGGTGAGAAAAGTTCAGGAGCTCAGTAATATTACCAACTGTAACAGCAAAAATGCTTCCTGCCTTTTTTTCCATGGTAGTTTGAGATCAGGGAGTCAGATATCTGGGGGTTTTGAAAGTATTGTGATCTTCTGTGAGAGAGGTATATGTTTGTTTAATTTCCCAATTTTGTTCTGTAGTTTAGAGGAACAGCTAACTTCTATTACAATAGTTTGGGGTTTTTTTGAGGAGTTAAAAACCTCCTGCAAAACAATGCTAGATTTTGTACAGTACAACTATGTCCCAAGCATTCAAGCATGGAAGGAGGGGTCAGAATTATTTTGTGGTCTTCAGCTGGTGTGAATGAAGGACCTTTGACACACTTTGTGTGTTTATGTACACATGGATTCAAACTCCCAGATTTGGCAATTGGAGAGTTTTAGTCTCTTAATTCAGTTTTTCAAAGCTAATTGTACTTTATTTTACTGGACATCTTTCCCTTTTTATAATTATTTGCTGTATTATGAAAAGCATTTTTTTTTTGAACTGCAGAGGTCAGTTTCTGCTTTTATGCTCTATCAGCTTCCAGACTGGGAGATCAGAGTCACTACTAAACAATTCAAGTACAAGTTTCTTTATTTGCTGAGGCAACGTTGCAGAAGTAGGTTAAGAAGGATCTCGTGTGTTCAGGCAGGGGTTTAGCAGAGAACATAGAGTTCAGATCCACATTTGACATGAACTTCAGAGGATTTACTCAGACTATACCAAAAAAATCTTACTTGCAGAAAAAAGCAGAAGAAGCTCACAAGATTTTTGAAGGTCTTGGTCCAAAAGTTGAATTGGTAAGTTGTGGAATTCTGGGTTTTTTTTTCTTTTGTACTATTTTCTGTGTTGCCAGTTGCTCTAATTCTGTTGTGCTGAACAGCTGCAGTTCTGTGAGTATGTATGGAAGAAATGTGTATCTAAATGCACTGGTGAGTTGGGGCTTGAGTGAGTTCATTGGCTATGTAAGTGTGATTTTTAAAGTAGAGTTTGATCTATTTGAGAGAACAGTTTGAAGTGTGAAGAAATGAAGTACTGTTATATACATAAGTAATTATAATCCAATTTTAAGTAATGAAATCTGTGCTTTGTGCTGAATATCTTGTAGTCCCTTCAGCTCTGCTGCATCTCAGATTGAGTGTGCTGTTCTCAGAATACTAAAATATTGTTAAATGTGGTGCATCACATTTACAGTTCCATGCTTTGCAAAGTGCTAAGTGTTCCTTTCTCATCCCAAATTGCAGCCACTTTACAACCAACCCTCAGACACCAAGGTCTACCATGAAAACATCAAAACGTGAGTGCTTTAATACCCCCTCATTGTCCCATTCAGGGCATCTGGACTTGAACATTCCCTGCCATTTTTCATTGCTGTCATCTCCAAATAGGATGTGTGAGTTTAAACCATAATTAAAAGCTTCCACTCCATGTAACTTTCTGATTTCTTTGTTATAAAACACTTCTGCAAGATGTGCATTATATGTGCTGAAGGGAGAGGGAAGTCCTGGCTTTCCAACTTCATTTAAAGACAAAAATAAATAATAAAACTTAAGTTGGCTGTCCTTTAAAAAAAAACTTCTCTTAAAAAAAGTAATTCTTGCTCCACTCCATCAAATAGATTTGTATAGCAGTTCCAAAGTACTTATTTCTTGAATAATACATTGGAAAACTTTAGGGCTGAATTGCAAAGACTTATCCCCCATAAAAGCATAATAGCTTAAACCAATTTTTTTTTTCATTTTAACATATTATCTCTCTTGTGACAAAGGAGAGCACCTGCCTTGAAATTGGAACCTTTTGTGTCTCAATTGCTTATTCCAGCCATCTTCAAGAATCTCCTCTCTGAAAAAATACAGTATTAGGTGATTTAGGTATCTCAATTTCATTGGGAATTTTCCCTTTTTTTTACCCTGAAACTGTTATTCATAATAATAATCTGGCATCTAGAATTGAGATGGGTTTTGTTAAGTAGTTTGGAAGTGCTGATTTTTATATAGTTCACTTTTTTCCCCTAATTTTGTTTCCCAGAAACCAGGTGATGAGGAAAAAGCTGATCCTATTCTTTAAAAGAAGGAACCATGCAAGAAAACAACGGGTAAGAATACCATGATTTTCTAAAAGGAGCATGTGGCTGGTTTTCTGTCTGGAAAAATATTCCTAAAAATATTGATTAGAAAAAGAAGACCTTAAGCTAAAACAAATGTGGAATATTTCTGGAAGGCAGTAATGAAAATTACCAAATACCACTAGGATGTGTAAAGCAAAGAAATAGTGTATAATATTCAAAATCTACATTTTTGCATTCCACTTCCTCACCTTCTCTGTGCTGGAATTGTGATGTAAGTCTTCTTCAGCATGGAAGGGACTGGAGCAGGAAAAATCTGTGCATTCCAGGAGCCTGCCCATGTCACATGTACTGATCACTTGGTGTATTTTGCTTAGTTCAAGGTTTGCTTTTGGAATTTAACAGGAACAGAAAATCTGTCAACGTTATGATCAGCTGATGGAGGCATGGGAGAAGAAAGTGGACAGGATAGAAAATAATCCACGCAGGAAAGCCAAGGAGAGCAAAACACGGGAGTACTATGAGAAACAATTCCCAGAAATCAGGAAGCAGAGAGAACAGCAAGAAAGATTCCAAAGGTATTACTGGAGATTTGAGATATTCCTGCAAAATATCTCTTCAGTCTTAAGTTTTAAAATTCTTTACAATAAAATTAGTTAATTTTAATGATTAAGTTTTATGTTCATGAGTTTATTGCTTTAAAAAGAATATTAGTGTGTCACAGAGTATAAAGTGAAATGTTCTTCCCTTTGTTCACTGTGTTTCCAGGGCACTGAGCTCAAGTTTCACTTTCATCCTAAGGATCTCCATGACTTTATCTGTCCACTGTCACAAATGTCCCCTTTGCTGTCCCTCCCCTCCAGCTGTGCCAGCCTCATCCCTTGGTGTCCTCTCAGGCTGCTGTGGTGATGTCCATGGGGTTCCTTTCCCATGTCCCTTTTCAGATCTGCTGTCAAACCCCATATTTTCCAAAAGGAACACAGAAAAAGGGCCAATTAGCAAAGGCTGCTTAGGTTGTGGTGTCAGTGAGATGAGGAGAGTTAAGCTGCTCAAAAAGGCGTTTGTGGAATTCTGAGGACAGTTGGAGCATCAGCTTGCCATGAGCCTGTTCATTTTGGGCACACACCCTAATTTGCACTGGTATTTTTCTGTCACTGTCTGTGTTACTCCTGTGTTTCATAATCCCTGTATTCATTAGCCTCCACACTCAAAAACCATTTATCTTCTTAATTAACAGTTTGACTGATCCTTTGTTGTACTTGCCAGGTAATTTTATTCCAGACAATTTTGCATTTTAAAATATTCAAGGTGCGACAATTAAGGCCCTATTATTTAATTTTAATCTATCAGACATTTGTTAGATGGAAACTACAAGGAATCTTAAAAGGAATGAAGTGCAGTTCACTTGAGAGTTCACCTTACAGTACTGTAGGTAGAGAGATAGGATTTAAATTAGAATTAGGTCAAGTTTGATTCAGTTGTGTTGAAATCTGTTTATCTGATGTTTGAAATAATTTCAATACACCTTGGAGAGTTCAAACCCCATAAAGATTTAATCTCATCTCTTGTAACCATCTGTCCACATCACCTTTTTGTCATAAAACATGGGGAAAGCAGAGAGTTTGCAATACATTGTAGAGGCTGCAAGATTTTATGGAATCAAAAAAAGAAGAAAGTAAATTTTAGAATGGGAACAGCATTCATACATAAGAAGTTTCACTTCAAGAATATTTCATGTCTTTGTAATTGCAGACTAGGGAAGGGGTCATCTCTTTGCATTAAATTTACATCCTGTAAAATAATGGCCTCTCTGTCCATAGCTGTGCTCTAAGCCATGTAAAAATGAAGGGATTTTTACTCAGATTTTTGCAAATGGATGAATTCAGTAAAATCTTTGAAGTATTTTCTCTCTCAATTTAGTGGTGATTTTTACCTCTGAAATGCTTTTTGACCCACATGCTGTAGTATATTATTATGATGTTCCTAAGGGTAAAGATCACAAGCTGAAAAATTCTTCCAAATTACAGCTCTCCCCATTAATTCAAAAGTGGAAAATTTTCTTTTGTCATAACAAATCTCAGTGCTGTATTGACTTGACCTAACTGATAAAGGGCAAGTTTAGTGTGGTTTTCTTAAAAAAAAACAAAAAAGGCTCTTTCAAGGTGTATCAGTTGTACTAATTAAGGGGATCATTTCTGTGCCACTGATGAACATTTCTCATGCTCAGCAGAAGCTGAACATTTCTCTGAAGCACCTACTTTACAGTGGAATTGGTGGTAACACCTTTTTTTTTTTGTGTGCCCTTTCTGCTGAGCTTTGCAAGCTCACTGTGAAGCCAAGCAGGACATGACAGAGTTTGTGCTCTGACTCTCCTTAGAAAGAAAGACCAGTCCTAGCTGATTTGAGAGATTGCTAACAGCATTATAAGGAATTTTGAAGGTTGTTGTGGTGTACAAAACCTGCAGATAGAGCGAATTTCCACTTTATCCTTTTTCCTTCTGTTTTCCCCTCGTTTCAGAGTTGGCCAAAGAGGCGCTGGCCTTTCAGCAACCATTGCCAGAAGTGAACACGAGATTTCAGAAATCATCGATGGGCTCTCTGAGCAGGAGGTGAGCCAATAAATATCTTTTCACTGGCAGTGCAAGGTGTCTTGTAGAGGGTTTGTTTCATTGAGAAGAGAAAGCTCTTCTCTCTTTAAGAGAATCTGTGTGAAGTGTGGCTTGAAGCAGATCTTACAAACACTTTTCTTTTGAGGGTTTTGCTTTGTAATTGTATCTGCCCTAGATTTTTCTCGTGTTCATTGCAGGCTTGCTGCAACCTAGTTTTTTACAGCTGTAACAAACGTGTGAAAACTCTTCCTCTTCTCACTCAAACCCTCCATCATTTTGGTGTTTCACCAGTTGTGACACTATTTCCTTTAGCTGCCCATAAGTGTTCATTGCAATGGTGACAACTTTTGCAAGAGTTGTGTACAAAAAAGAAGTTCCAAGCTGACTGTGGAGCTTTAAGAGCTGTGTAATTCATGAACTGTAAACATCAGTAGCAGCATTTTGGGTGTTCTTTACTTTGTCTTTTGTTCTGCAGAATAATGAGAAGCAAATGCGCCAGCTCTCTGTCATCCCTCCCATGATGTTCGATGCAGAGCAGAGAAGGGTGAAGTTCATCAACATGAACGGGCTGATGGAGGATCCCATGAAAGTTTATAAAGACAGGCAGTTCATGAATGTCTGGACAGACCACGAGAAGGAGATTTTTAAGGAAAAGTAATGGCCTTTCTTAGCTTTTCTTTTTATTGCATTGAAATGACAGAATAACAGTTAAATGCCCAACCCCATAAAGCTAAATCAGGAATGCTGAAGCTTTTGCAATAATATTTGATAATGTTCTCAGTTGGCTGTAATAAATACTGCAAAAGATTTTGACTTATTTTTCATCTGTGTGTGCTCACATGCATTTAGTCCTTAAATACAAAATTTTCTCAAAAGTACTTTAGTTCTGTGCTAAGATTAAAATGAGAAGTGTAGATAAGGAATTTCATTTTACCATTTTAAGTGCTCAGTTCTAAATTTGCACAATCTGAAAACTGGGCTTTTTAGGCTAATTTCACTTGTGTAAGTGAAGGGCTTGCTGATGGAACAGATTGTTTGCAGGATTGTTTTGCTTGTTTGATCATGGATTATGTTGTTAAACTGAAATAATTTCTGATTTCTGAAAGGTTTGTCCAACATCCCAAGAATTTTGGTCTAATTGCTTCCTACTTGGAACGAAAGGTAAGACATTTCTTAATATAAATAGAATTTAGGGTGGGATCCTTAACTTTTCAATATAATAATAGATAGAAGCTTTTTTACTTTAGTCTGGTGACTGAATAGCTTTAAGTGTTTGGAGAAATTAAAAACTCAAATCTTTTCATTAGGATTAAACCCTACTTTCTCCTGCTTTTTTCACTTCAGAATGTTCCTGACTGTGTATTATATTATTATTTGACCAAGAAAAACGAAAATTATAAAGCCCTTGTGCGAAGGAATTATGGCAAACGCAGAGGAAGAAACCAGGTACGTTGAATTTATTCAGCACTTGGGTATTGTTAGTTTATTGCTTCATATTTACAACTGTTTCATTATCTGAGATAGCAACATATTGTAAGCATGGGGGAGAAATAATTATTTTTCCTTTATTGTATTGTTGCCCTTTTAAAATTTAAGTGGTCTTGACCTCAAGGGTATTGTTGATTAGTTTGGTTTTAATTCTCTGAAATATCTTCTTCCTTTGCACATTTCTTACTTGTTTTAATATGACAATTCATTTTCTTTGAGGACTCTGCCACAGACATTGAGGTTGAATCCATCACTAAATCCTATGTTGGAGCCAAGAGAAATTAGGTTTAGCATGTGACTTGCAGTGGAAAATATATAATCAGTTCATAATGTCAGTGTTTGTCAAAAAGCAGAAATTAATAGTGATCTTTATTTGGTGGTCAGGCTCAAAGTCAAAGTGGAACTTCAGAGCCAGGGGAAAGAGACCAATTTAATGCATGTGAATAAAAAAATCCTGCTGATTCAGGAGTGTTCCTTTGGAAGTCTTCAGAGAGAAAAAGAACAGCATTTTATGTACCAAAAGCTTATAAATACATGTGCTGGGCTAGCAGGGTTAATGTGGGTATTGGAAAACAAAATAACCCTGAAACTTTGGGACTGCACAACTCTGCTCTGCAAGCCAGTAAATGCAGTAAATATTGCACTGAAATACACAAATACTGAACGTTCTCTAGGGGTCCCAGTAAATGTATATTTTTAATATAAAATTGTTGCAAACAGCTTCAACTGAGGAGTGGATCCTGTTCAGTAGAAACAGCCATGGGGCTGTGCTTCTGTGGTGCTGTTGACCTTAACCTTTGGAATTATGGGCTGGTGTTCTACCAGAAGAGTCCTGTCATGGCAGAGCACCTTGTCTGTACCCCACAAATGATGGATTGCTTAGGATAAGGCATTGTCATTGTGCACAGGATTTCATAGAGCTTCTGCTCTGGTGGGAGAAATCACTGGAAATAACCTGTATTTTGCCAGGACTTCTGTTAGAATTTCTAAGCCTGATAATCCTTTTTAATAGGAAAGGTTATTGCTGTTGGAGTAGTGACTGGGGAATGATTCCTCTTAAAGTCTGGATGTGTGGCAAATGAAAAGAAGATGGAAATGAACAGGATTGTCCAAATGTGGACAGTCACTGTGGACACTTAGCAGAGGTAGTGCTGCCATTTGGAGTGGCTCAGTTCCTTATGCCATTATAAGATGAGGTTGGTGTGGTCATGGGAAGTGTCACATGTTGAAGGGTGCAGTGGAATTGGAGATTTTGAGATATTTAGAAAGTCATTACTGTATATTTAAATGTCTTTTCCACATTGTTAAACTTCAGAATATTGGAACTGTTAGAGTTCAAAATTTGGATGGGCTTTTCTGTCCATAAATGCCTGCTTACTTTGGATAATGTATATAGAACAGAAAGATTTTAATTCCAGCTTTAGACACAAGGGCATGGATTTGCTTGGTGAACTCAGCTCAAGGTGCTCTGCCTGACTTTGTGACTGCTCCTGTGAGTGCTGATTTATATGTGAGTAACTGAATACATCAGTTGGAACACTGAAGGTTTGTTCAGCTCAGATTACTTGCTCTTGGAATTGCAGCAGAGTTGTACTCTGTAATTGCTGGTTGTTGATCCACTTTTAAGTGCTACAGCAGATCCCTAAACTTTGGGCAACTGCTGGCCAAGCTTAATGTGTGCTCTGTGAAGGATGCAGGAAAGTGCCAGGTTTTTAGCTCTGGAGAGGGTTGAGCTGGACTTGCCAACTCAAGGAAATACTCTCAGCACTCTAAAAGGGAAATTTTACCACTTATGAAAGTTTAAATTCAGAAGTATTGCAGTTAGCATGTTAATAGTAAAGATCTACATGGTGCCAAAAATCATATTTGTATTTCTAATTTTATTAATGATTAATTAGCAACATCTATAACAGCTAGTAAAAAAAGAACTTGAGAGGGTTGAACTGCCTGGCTTGCCAGAACTTTTATCTTACAGTTGCAGAAAGCAGCTCACCCCTTCCCCCTCCTGTGCCCCAGCTTTGTTTGAAGCTGATATTTTTCATATCTCTCCGTAGCAACTTGAAACTTTCTTGCTGATTGGCAAACACAAGTCATGTAAGATTTATGAGGTGCTCCAGGATGGGCTTAGGCCAATAACAGGTGCTTCAGCTTAAACTCTTAATAGTTCATATATTTTTGTAAATTAGAAGGCAAGCAAGTGGGGAATATTGCAGTGGAGGAGATATTAATCACGGTAAGGACGTTGAAGTCCTTCAGAGAATGCAGTGAGCACAACATGGCTCAAGTTTCAGTGTGGGGGCTTCCACTTGAGAGAAGCCGAGTGCTGGATCAAGGATGTGAAGTGAAGAGGTACCAGGCTAATAAAATTCTGATGTGTGCTTGTCCTCAAATAGGCCTAGAAAGGGCTTTTTATAAAATGCTGCCTGAACTGTTCTAGAGTGTCACAGAGGCAACTGAACAAATGTGTCTTAAACCAACACTTGTCAAATATAGAGCAGGTTTTTAACATAGAATTGAGAGAAAGCCATGGCTGTATGGTGCTTTAACTTGCCTATCCCTGGAAGTGTTCAGGACAGGGCTTGGAGCAACCTAGTCTTGTGGGAGATGTCCCTGCCCATGGCAGGGGGTTTGGAATTGGATGATCTTCAAACCCAAACCATCCTGTGATTCTATGATTACAGAGAATTCCTTAAATAACTGGTTGAAAGAAGGTTTCTTAAAGTGAAGTTTGAAATGGATTTGGTGGCCAAGCAGTGGTCAGTGCTGGCTGTGTCCCTGCAGTGTGTGTGGCTGGAGCCCGTGGCTGGCAGCAGGTGGGAGGCCAGTGATGTGAGCAGACAGAAATTCACCGCCTGCGTGTGACGGGGATCACCTCTGGTGACTCCGGGGAGATTAGAAGGTGCTGTGTGAGAGGGGCAGCACTGCTGCAGGCGGCTTAAGTGGCAGAATGACACAATTTCCTGGAATAAACACGTTGCTGGGTCAGGCAGCCTCTGCTAAGGAGCTCTGTGATTTCGCTGCTGGGGTGGGTTTTGCCCTTTTGAGCCGTGCCCTGAGCTCAAGCCCATCCCCTTGTGAGGACAGTAAAAGTTGCAATCAGCAGATGAATGTGCAGGAACGTCGCTGACCGAGCCTTCGACTCCTTTAAGGTTTGTGTTTATGCATTGCTTATGCAGCTTAAATAAAGTTACTGGGTAACAGAGAACCAAGTGATGTTAAGTTGGCCTGGTAAGAGCAGGATTTTCAACAACTGTTTTCTAAATAGATTAGATGTGAAATAATTTTCTTTAATTTTTTTTAACGCAGTTTTAACTCCTTGTTTTCAGGTTAGTTTATCTAGCAAGGTGGAAATAATTTATCTTAGCATGTCTCTGACATCCTGCTTGAAGGAAGTGTTTGCATAATCAGTAACCAGCACCTTAATTGCTAATAATTTGCAGCAAGATGATAGTGTGCTCCAGTTCACATTGTTAAAATGTCAAAACCAAGTCAGTTTGTGACTATTTCCAGCCTCAGTTAGTGAAACAGTTAGTGAAACAGTGACACCTGCTGCTGCACTCATAGGGAGGTTGCTTCCTCTGTGAAAAAGAAAAGCCTATTTTGAGGAATTTTTCAGTAGATTGTAAAATCTGAGTTCAAGTGCTAGAACAGCAATCTTGTAATTATCTGTCCTTGTCTTGTCGTTCTCTGTCCTTGTGTTTCCATGAATTGCCAAATGTACTCTGGGTATCTGTTTGAGACAAGCACAGTGCTTGTAAAATTGTCATCTCAGTAGAGAAAAGAGTTTGTGTTGGTTCTTTTAATAATTCTTTATGTAAACTCACTGGAAATGTAAGTCTAAATTTCCCAACCCAATTTTTTAAACAATTATATTTCTTAAATAGTAGTGACAGTTTTGAGAAAGCGACTTGGAGTTGCTGATAACTTTCATGCTACAAGACCTTCTGCTCCCCACTTGTAAGATCGTGTTTCACTATAAAATGCACAAAGTTAAAAATAAAATTTGAGAGGAGCAGCACCCTCACTACATGGTCAGACCTCCCTAAGCACTTTTAAAACATAGCTGTTCATTTTTAGTGGGGCACACAGCAGCCAGTGTGTGATTGTACACAATCACCTCCATGCTCATGCTGCAGAAACCTCCTGTACTTCCATAGTATTTATATCATATAAAGCAGAGTTATTCTGTTCTTATGCTGACCACTGTGCAGTGCCTGTAACTTAAAATATTATCAAGTGGGAAGTAAGGCAGCATCAGTTTTTGTGCTGCTCTGAGGCCAAGATGCTGCACCTTTATGTGATCAAGTTATCATCTAAATCCTATTTCATTTCAGCAACAGATTGCTCGTCCTTCTCAAGAAGAAAAGGTAGAAGAAAAGGTAGAAGAGGAAAAATCAGACAAATCAGAAAAAAAAGAGGAGGAAAAGAAAGATGAGGAGGAGAAGGATGAGAAGGAGGAATCTAAGTAAGTGTGTATGTGCTGAAATGCATGAATTCACCCTAGATTGCAGGTTTTGGCAAAGAACAGAACAGGATTTGCATTAGCCTGCCAGTGAAATCTGGACTGAAAACTATTTATTTTGTGTATGAAACAATTTTTTTGTACATACAAATTTCTCTGTCTTGCTGAGCTAATCAGATCAGTGGAAAAAGTAACGTGATTATTACTTTGCACATGTAATAATTTCCATATCTTGTTGGTTTGGGCTTTTCTCATACGTTCTATCACACATGGAGTGTTCATATTTTCTTTGAAGTTGACAAAATCATGTATCTGTGTTACTGTCTGGCAACTGGAAGCTGTGGGCAATAAGTGAATTCTGCTTCACTAAAGACATCTTTTGAGTTCATGGAGTTTTGTTTGTGGGGTTTGGGGTTTTTTTGTCCGTTGATATTCAGGAATATCTGCTCACAATGGCTCTCTGAATGTGACTGAATTATATTTTACCTATTCCCAGAGAGAATACCAAAGAAAAGGACAAAACTGAAGTTGCACCAGAGGAAACAGAGGAAAGGGAGCAGGCAGCTCCTCGGGGCCGAAAAACCGCCAACAGCCAAGGTCGGCGTAAGGGCAGAATCACCAGATCAATGACAAATGAAGCTGCACAAGCAAATGCTGCTGCAGCTGCAGCCACTGAAGAGCCACCACCACCTCTGCCACCCCCACCAGAACCTTGTGAGTAGCATTTACAGCACTCCCAGGGACCCAGCTGGTCGTAGGCTCCTCACTGACACGGGGCTGTTTCCAGGCATGCAGCGCACTTCTGTTTTCCTGTTTAATATTCCAGCTTTATTCTTAGCCCTGCTTATAATTTTGTGACTGTGTGGAACTGCTAAACTTCACAAGTGTAACTTCATGAATAGTGCATGTGCCATCAGGTGACTGTTAGAATGATGTGAGGGGAGAAAAAGCAGTTCAGCCCTTGTGTGATAACACCTTGTCTCCCTGGGCAGGTTCGTGATGGGTCTGCAGAGATGCAGGTGCCTCTGACACAGATTCACTTACAGGCTGCAGCTCACTGAGGATGCTGTTAAATAATTGGCCTGATATTTGAGTACTTCAGGGAGTTTCATAAGCTGAAATAGATCTTGGCAAGTTGTTGTTTCTGCATTAGATGGCAAGAGGCTTTTTTAAAATGAAATGTTACTTTCTTGGCTGGTATGGTTAAAGAAGACTACGCAGTCTCTGAGTGTATTTTGGAAAAGGCTGACCTACTTTGTGTTGATGCAGAAATACCAGAATATCTTGTGGCTGGTAAATAATTATCCAGGATGGCAGGGCAGGTTGTGGTTTTTTTCTTGCAGTGCTCTGCTGTGGCAAATTTTGTTGCTCCTCATGCTTCAGCTGGGCAGTTACAGGCAGCTGCTATTCTAGAGCTTGTAACAGCTCTTCTGTTACTCACATGTTCTGCCCATAAAGAACAGAGTAAGTGGGCACATCAGGTCTTGTATAACTGTAAACAACAGAGATTGTGAGAAACATTCTTGCTCCATTGATACAATGGGGTTTTATAAGCAGTGGGTTTTTATAATTCCGAAGCGATAGTGGGTTTTGCTTTTGTTTTATTTTTAAACCATTTTTTGCAGGGTTTTCTGAAAAACCCAAAATAGTTTTTCAGTGGATCAGATACTTTAGTGTCCTACTTTTGTGATTTGTTAATGGAAGCTGTTGCAGGGTCTTTGTTACATGCTGTGTGTAATGGCAGATTTTATAGAAAGGAAATGGAGGCTGGTGCAGCTCAGTGCTGTTCAGAAATTTATACAGAATGATACGAGATCCAGAGGAGTGAATGCAAAGCACTTTGTACTGAATCATACTTAGTTTCTTGCTTGCTTTTACTTACTGGAGCTTTTTGTTTTCTTTTCTTTTTGTCCATTTATCCAGTTGGAGACTCAGTTAATACATGAACAGTAGATTTCTTGACACCCACTAACCAATAAATAACCATTCCAGCAGTGAGACAGCACTGAGCTAGCTTAGAGCGTGTTGGATTGCTGCTTTTAGTAGCTGATGGTAATTACTGACATTTTAAATAAATTTTTAGTGATAATACATCTAAGTTACTTAGAAATCTTCCTTGACAGACAATTAATCCCAGTTTTGTAGGCAGAATAGTTTTGAACAGTTTTCTCTGCTGAGCTTTTGGTGGTTCCTTCTGTATCTGTGACTTGGTTTAATGGAGATTGACTGCTTCCCTCTATCAAGAGAGCTTTCCCCAGTGGCCTGAGCAAGCCATAATGTAAATAGATTTCTTGACTATGGGATGCATAATTGGTGCCATGATAATGAATCCTGGTCTTTTCTCTGCTCAGTGTCTTTGTTTCTCTTTCAGCTTCTACAGAGCCTGTGGAGACATCCCGCTGGACAGAAGAAGAAATGGAAGTTGCTAAGAAAGGTAAACCTTGTAAAGCCTTTGACTTCCTTCTGGATACTTGCATTTACAAAATTCCAAGGATTTACTGAATCACTGAATATATTTGCTGTGACTTTTGCCAACACTACGCTGATTTGAAAATTGCTGTTGGCTCTTTTGTAAAAAAAAGAAAAAGCAAGCAGCTTTAACAGACAAAATCATCTTTTGAGACTGATGTTGACTCTTTTCCTGTGGGTTACTTAGAACTGTTTGGACAGCAGTACTTCTCTGTCTTGCCTTCCCATAGGCATTGTTGTTCCATTTATTGAGGTTTGGATAGCTGAGTTATTGATCATAGTAAATATTGGTTCTTTTATGTCTGACCAGGTCTAGTGGAACACGGGCGAAACTGGGCAGCGATTGCCAAAATGGTTGGGACAAAAAGTGAAGCTCAGTGTAAGAACTTCTACTTCAACTACAAAAGGAGACACAACCTGGACAGTCTCCTCCAACAGCACAAACAGAAGGTGAGTGCTGTGGACATTGAATATTTTGTAGGAGAAAACTTGGATCTTTCTGAAGTCATGCATCACACTTCACTAAGGCTGTTTTGCAATCTCCACTCATTTCCTTTTCTACTTGTTTTTGTGTTGTGACATAAATCTCCTACAAAGAGTGGCCAGTGCTCATTGACCTGTGACAGTAACCACTTCTTGCTTTAAAATGCAATAGAAGGTTTTGTACTAGGTAAAACACTCGAGCCTGAGGAGTTCTCCAGTGCTCTGAAAACCACGTTCCTCACCAGTGCATGAGCAGCTGTAGATGTACAACAACTCCTTGAAACACAGCAAGCACTGACCTTACCAAACAGAGCAGGAGATGTGGTAGAAGTCCAGGAACTGAAAGTCTGGGGGCATTGACAGTAGAATGCTGTGTGCTGGAATCCTCTAAGCTGCAGTGCTACCCTGGTCTTCTCTCACTGAGGTCAAGAACATCAGTGTCTGTTTGCTGCCATTGTTCTGTTGTCCCCCAAATATGCCGTGAGACCGTGGTTTGTTCCCAAACTTGTTTTTGGTCAGGAGCAACAAAAGTTGGGCTGAAGTTGAAAGAGTGTCCCCTTGTGAATGACTGTGCTAAATAGAGATTCTCTGTCCTTCATTTCAACCTCAGAGTGATAAATGGGAATGTGGTAAAAGGCAGTAATTGTGAATTTTCAGTACATTGTCAATGCTGTGTCTTCCTCAGTCTTCGCGAAGGCCCCGAGAGGAGCGAGATGTGTCACAGTGTGAGAGCGTGGCTTCCACTGTGTCAGCTCAGGAGGATGAAGATATTGAAGCATCTAATGAAGAAGAGAATCCAGAAGACAGTGAAGGTAACTTTTCTGAGAAGGAAGGTGGTGTGTGCACAGAAAGGAGCCTATGTTTTGTGCTAATTATATGCTCAGAAAGCTGTGTTCCACTTCATGATGTTGTTGTTCTCAAATGCTCTTTCAGTTGAGTTTCAGCAATTTGAACTCACTCGAGTGGATGCAGCATTTTTAGAATTTAGCAGCCTTAAGATGTTTGCTGCTGCAGTATTTTGAGATGCTTTGATTATGCTGTCATCTGGAGTGTTGAAACAAGTTGAATCAAATAAATGTAACCTTTGGTAGTTGGTAGTCTCAGTAAAGCTTCAGACAAACAAATTCAAGTGGTATTTTTTTTGTTGTTGTTGTGGTTTCTTTATAGGTATTTGTTGGTTGCAACTGCTTATTTATAGACATTCAACATCAGTTAATCTTGGCTGGTCTTTTGTGAAGCAAAAGGCAATAGAATTCATAAACAATGAATGAGA
The DNA here is from genome assembly GCF_024509145.1 of Vidua macroura. Classification (NCBI taxonomy): domain Eukaryota; kingdom Metazoa; phylum Chordata; class Aves; order Passeriformes; family Viduidae; genus Vidua; species Vidua macroura. The sequence goes on along the minus strand of NC_071590.1, from coordinate 7,932,675 downwards.
GAAGATGAAGTGTTGGGTTTTAAGTAGTTGGGATTTTTTAGTTGCAGTATTTCTGTAATTCAGCCAATTGTCCATTTCTGTAATAAGTCAAAATTGGTTTTGCAGATGGATTGGTTAAAACTGATGGATCCTTATTGCACCCAATTTGTCAGATTTCATTGATTGAACCTTCATGGCAAAACATTTTTTCTCCAGGTGCTGAAAATAGTTCTGATACAGAAAGTGCTCCATCTCCAACTCCAGCAGAACCTGCTAAACCAACTGAAGAAACTCCATCTGAGCCTGCTGCTCCAAAAGTAACCACTGAGGCCCCAGCAGAGCAGGAATCTGCCATTAAACCTGCAGCCAGCACATCTCCCTCCTTACCAGCCCTAAGTGTAACAACAGCTGAAACTCAGAACCCTGAGCCACAGGTCAAGGAAGAAATAAACACTGAGGCTGAAGAGCCTATGGAGGTGGACAGTAGAAGCCATTCAGCTGAAGCTAAGCCTGTGATTACTCTTCCAGTTCATACCAAAGTAGAACCTGTAGAGACTGAAATGAGGCTACCAGAGAATATTCAAGTGAAAATAGAGAGTGATACCAAAGAGAGAGAGATGGAGAAACCCAAGGAAAAGTCAGAACCAGAGGAAATGGACTACAGCCTGTCCCAGCAAGTTACTACAGCCAGACCAGAATCCCATTCAGATAATGACTCCAGTGCCACCTGCAGTGCTGATGAGGAAGTTGATGGAGAACCTGACAGACAGGGGTGAGTAGGGCTTTGAATGGACAGTCTCTGGAGCTGTTTCTCTTTTGGGAATGGCTGACACCACTGAGGGTGTTTGAAGTCTTTTCAGTGTTCTGTTGGTGCAGCTCCTCTGTCACCCCAGCGTGGCACTGGAGCCAGTGCCCCCCTCCCTCTCAGTGGTTTAATATACACACAGTGCCAGGGATAGATGTTTAAATGTCAAAAGTATCCAGTGTCATGGAGTGCATGTGGGCTTTGGAAGAGTGCAGGTGATGGTGTTTGTGCACTCCCTTGCCTCTTCAAACATCATCTTTCCACAAATGTCTTTGCCCTCCATGTGAAATCATTTTGTTGTAGACTACTGTTTATTTTCTGTGGATTAAATACATGTAGCCCTTCCTATCCATTGTGTTTTTCCAAAGCACTCTCTACAAAGAAGGTTGCATTGATGCAAGTACTGCACACATAAATTTCTGATGTGGGAGATTCTGAGCTCTATTTTGGTATTTCTGTGTATTATGAAAATATAGCAGCATCTGTTGCCTCTTCTACCATATGTGCTGTGGGACAAAACACAACATGGTTCTGACTTTTCAGCTCTTTGTCCAGTTTGATAAATGTGTTGGTTTTTTGAATTTAAGAATTGTGGCTGTAAATTTTTTAAGATGTATAATCTTGGTCCTTTTGGTGATATTTTTTCCCTCTATCTCTTTTTCCAGTATCTTCAGCAGAGAGTCAAAGCCCTCCCTGTTAAATCCCACTGGGTCAATTCTGGTGTCATCCACAATAAAGCAAGGGCAGATGGACCTGCAGCAGCTTCACCACCGAGCTGCTGTCATCCCACCTATGGTATGGGCAGTTTTCAGTGCTGTTTGAAGGAGTGTTTGTTACCCCTAGATCAAGTCAGGAAACAAAATGTTAAATTAAGAAAAATATTATTTGCTTTATTATTGTATTTTTCAGGGGAAAAATAGGTTAAGTACAACCAAGTATAAACCAAATAGCTTAAAACCAGGTGTGGACCTTTTGAAACACCCAGACTGCAGGGGGTAGTTGAGCTCCACAGCTCCTCCAGGAAGTGCCTGTGAGGGTGTCCCTGGCATTGTCCCTTTGCTGTCCCCAGGTTTCCTGCAGCCCCTGCTCTGTCCCCGTGGGCACCCCAGTGAGTGGTTACGCCCTCTACCAGCGGCACATCAAGGCCATGCACGAGTCAGCCCTGCTGGAGGAGCAGCGGCAGCGCCAGGAGCAGCTGGACATGGAATATCGGAGCGCTGTGAGCCCCTGTGGCACCTCCAAGAGCCCCAGTGTGGAGTGGGAAGGTTGGTGTTCCCACAGCTGTGCTGGGATGACCCTGTGCTTTGTGTCTGTGTGTTACACTGCTGCCTCATTGGAGAGTGACAGTTTTGTGTGATAAGGAGCTGATAATGAGCTGCTGCTTGCTGGAAGGGACCTGCCCGCTCTGCTGTGTAGCCCCTTCATATAAAGGCAGAAAACTGGTTCCATTTGGGTCAAACCCAAAAATGAGTTGTTCCTACAGAGAAAGATGGAGCATGCCAGTGAAAAGAGCAGATGATTCTGTTCTAGGGGAGGCCTTTCCAGAAGCTTAAGGTATAGGTGGGAATGTGTACTCTGTGCAGTAAAACATTCATCTTGACTGTGCTCATACTTGGACACTGAGCACCGAAACAGGGCACAAAAGTTCACATTACTTCTTTTTAATTGCACTGTTTGTACCTGATGGGTGTGTGTGGCATTGGAATAGTCCCTTTGTTAAAACTGTGCTGTGAATTGGACCTTTTGACTCCAATTTCTAACCCAGGGTTCTTCTCTTTCTGATTACTTCAACCCTCCCAGGAAAACCCGTGGCCTATATGCCTTATGCTGAGGTCAAGAGAATAGAACAGGAAGCACAAGTGCAAAATCCAGCCACAAGGTCAGCATCACCCTACAGGTTATCTCCAAGAGAAGTCAATAAAGCCTCTCCCCAGCCTGAGATGAATGCAGCTCGCTACAGTGTCCCTCCAGGTAAAGATTTGGAGGATCAAATTATTCCCTGAACACTTTATGAGTTAATAGAAGAAAGATAATTTTCTGTGTGTGCACGTGAATAGCTGCTCAGTGTTTTTCTAGCCCAGTGAGGCTGTATTGTGCTATTTCTGTTCACACTGCAATGTTTAATGTACAATTTTTCCCCTCAAGTTCTCCAGCCAGCCCCTCACCAGGTGATAACCAATATTCCTGAAGGAGTTCGCCTGCCCACAACCAGACCCACCAGACCACCACCACCTCTCATTCCATCCTCCAAAACCAGTGTGCCATCAGAAAAACCTTCCTTCATCATGGGAGGCTCAATCTCACAAGTAAGAGAATTATTATTTGAAAATCTGTCTTATATAATTTTCCTTTTCTCCTATCTTCTATTTCTTGTACTCAGTTATGGAGTCACAGCATTAACTCTTAAGACCTACCTGTACATATAATTCTAAAAGTCCAGGAATTCCAGGAGCTTTAGAAATGGAATATTTACTCACATTTAAGGGCATGGGTATCCAGTTTTGCATCTCCAAACTACCAGTGACACTCCACTCCTGCTGCTCTGTGCTTTGGGGCATGGCAGTGGGGTACTGTAGCCTTTCCAGATGGGATCATAGTAGTTTTAGTATTCTCATTTAAAGAGAGATGTGAGTCTTCATTCCAGAAACAAGAATTAACATCTATTTGTTGTTTCAGGGAACACCTGGCACTTATTTAACATCCCACAGTCAAGCTTCCTATGCCCCAGAAACTGCAAAGCCATCAGTGGGTTCTATATCCCTTGGGCTGCCAAGGCAGCAAGAGTCGGCCAAATCTGGTATGGAAAGAAAAGTTGGCATGTTTTATACAGACTATTTAATGATCCATAATTACAGGAAATTTAAAAAACTCAACCTTTTTCTCTTTCTTCTCCTCAATAGCTTCTCTGCCCTATATCAAACAAGAAGAATTCTCACCCAGAAGCCAGAATTCCCAACCTGAGGGACTCCTGGTCAGGGCACAACATGAAAGTGTGGTGCGAGGTAAAGAAAGTCACAGAAATTAAAAAACTCTTGTCAGAGCCTGAAAAAACCAAGAGAATTAACTGCTGAAGTGTTATTTTAAAGTATTCTATGATTATATAAGTATCATAAGATTATAGGATTAATTTGTTTTCTGTTTTCCAAGGCATGTGTATTTGTAGCTGACTCCTCCTGTCTGCATGGCTCACTTAAAAATATTTGTTACGGGCTATGCCAATTTCAAAATAAAATTGCTCACTACAGCAAATCCATCAAAACAAAATAAATTAACTGCTGTGAGTTAAGGCTGTAAAATACTTATGGTCTGTAAAAGGCTATGTTAAAAGAGAAAATAGCCTGCCTCATATGCCAGCTGTTAAATTGAATTTTCCCCTGTATTTTAATGTAAACTAACAGTTCTCAATAGAATTTTTAATTATTTCAAATGGAGTAGATTTTTTAAAATTCTCTTATTTATCAGGATGTCTTTATTTCAAATCAGGTACCACAACAATACAGGAGGGGAGTATAACACGAGGAACTCCAACCAATAAAGTTTCAGTTGAGACCATTCCTTCTTTGAGAGGCTCCATAACTCAGGTATTTTACCTTTTACTGCTGGGAAGGCTGTAGCAAAACAGATCTTCATCTTCAGACTATCATTGTGAATGTATTTGCATGTCTGAAAAAGTAAATTATTATCACAGGGTAGGAACTGCCTTGAAAAAAGAACTTTCAATCCAATCAGATGTTCAAACCCCACTATTGCTGAAGTCAGCATTACCATGTTTCATCTTCATATATATGAATTTTCAAACCTTTTAATTAATACCAGAGCCTTTGCTAAACCTATCTGAGGGCAACTTTCCTGAAAATTGCATCACACCTGAGTTCAAATATTCAAACCAAGTGTAACCAGTCTTGTGCAGATTCTATTTAAATCCAAGAAGGGAAATTCAGGCCTTTTGTCTTACCATTTTAAATGCTGTTGTTTTGGTTGGTTTGGCATCCCTTTGTACAGAAAGCAATTGCCTTAATTCTGCTTTGAGATGAGAAGGGGAGGTTTCATTGCTTTGGACAGAAATAAAACCTAATGGCACCATGTGGTATATGTTATCTTCCCCCCAAATGGTATTTATAGGTTAAATGTTCCACGTTGTGAAATACTCTGGTAATATTGTTTAACAAGGTAGCAGAAATAATCTTACTCGTATTTTGATTGAGTGTCTCTAATAGAGGCAGAAGTTTAAGCCATACTTGATAAATTCGTTGGTTTTATAGACCTAAAAGCTTTTTTTTTTTTTGATTTTGTTGTATTTCCCCTTCACTCCTCCCTGTTCTCTAATGACTCAGAGCTGTGAATTTATTGCTGTGCTGGGTTTGCACACAGGGTACCCCAGCTCTGTCCCAGTCCGGCATCGCCGCCGATGCGCTGCTGAAGGGAACCATCACCCGCCTGGCCACCGAGGACAGCAGCCCGGAGAAGTGCAGGGAGGAGGCCTCAGCCAAGGGCCATGTCATTTATGAAGGCAAAAGTGGGCATATTCTATCTTATGATGGTGAGTATTTGTGTGTTCTACCTGATCAAAGTCAGGTTCTGCTGTGATAATCCATAGCTGAAGTGTTTCTGCTTCCAAGCAGATGCATGTTTAAAATATAGTTCAACTATTCCTTTGCCATTCATTTCCTATTTGTCATTGAATGTTTGTATTTTGAAAGGGTAAATAACCAGGTTTAAAATGACCTGTATTAAAATAAAAATAAATGTATCATGTAAAATTAAAATAAAAAATAAATGTATTATGTAACTTTAAACTTCAGTTGAAATATTGATAAATGAGTAACTTAACAAGTAACTTTTTGACAAACTATAAAGGATCTTTTTTAAGATTGATATTTAATGTTACAATATTATATTGAAGTTGTGTTGTTTAAATATTAATGACCTGTAGTCTCATTAATGTAATATTTATGTTCCTTTTGTGTTGTCCACATTTCCTGACCACACTCTTGTACATTTTGCCAGCTATTAAAAATGTCCGTGAAGGAACAAGGAGTCCAAGAACTGCTCATGAAATTGGCTTAAAGAGAACCTATGATACAATGGAAGGAAATATAAAGCAGGGGATGTCACTGAGGGAGTCTCCAGGGTCTGCACCACTGGAAGGTAAAAACAGCTGCTTCCAAGGTGTTTATCTTTTATCCATTGATGTAAGAGCATTTAGAGTTATCTTAGGGTGCAGACTAACAGGGAAGTTAGATTTAAATCACACAAATGACCAAATCCATGCAATAGCACTGCAGTTAGAGCATGCTGGAAACAGGACTGGAGTAGATCCCAGGTTTCTTTTCTGTTTTACCACAACTGCTGCTACTGCAGGTGGCACTTCCTGCTCTCAGCACATCTGACAGATGTCCCTGGCTCTCCACAATCCCAGTGGTCCTGTGGAGCTCAAACACTGGGTCACACCAGCACAGCCTCTGCCACACCCTTTAGTTAAATATTGGTATCACACTGCCCTGACCTTATGCATTCCTGCAAAAAACCTCTTTGAACTGCAAAATCCTGCTTCAGGGCATCCCTAGTGCTGTGCTGTTTTAATAAACTGTAATCAAACAAAGCCTGCAGAGGCCAAGGCAGGTCATTATATAACTTTTCTGATTGTTTTGTAAAAATACAAATGCAAGAAAATATTTCTTGCCTCAACCATGGAGCCTGGCTCCTTAAAAGCACTTTGTCCTATCTTTGGGTAGGCCTTAGAGGATATTTTGTGGACATGTCCATGAGATGGAACAATGTGAATGTGAGGTTTGTAGGCTACACACAGAAATTCAGTGTTGCCTCTACACTGCTGCTCTGGTACTTCCATGCTTTGTCTCATCAGTGACACATTTTCTGTCTTCAAACTGTGAAAAATGATGAGTGTTTTGAGCATTTTGTTTAGATTCTTACTGTAGACACAGTAAATTAATCTCTTCCCCAATGATTCAGTATAAACTTGGGTAATTTGGAGCATGCTGAGGCATATTTTGGATTTTTTTTTCTTGGTTCCACTTCCCACCATGAACACCTTTCTTTCTAGGCAAGGAAAGTGGAGTGTGAGAAAAGCAGTGACTGCTTTTGAAACAAAGGTTAAGCTTAATTATTAAAAAACACCTCCTGTTTTCTAAATATGTTAAAACTTGCAAGTATGCAATAGCACAAATACTTGAACTGAAAGATTATTTTTTAGGGCAGGAGGTGTTTACAACATGTTGCTGCAGTGCCTGGCATACTGAGGCTTGGCCCTCTGGGCACTGCCAGGGTACAGATACCATCTCTCATTTGTAAGAAGGAGGGGGTTTGTTGGTTTGGAGGTTGGATTTTTTTTAACACTTGTTTAATTCTCTAAATTACCTTCATTTTAATTTTAGGTTTAATCTGCCGAGCGCTGCCTCGGGGTAGCCCACATGCTGAACTAAAGGAGAGAACAGTCTTGTCTGGCTCTATAATGCAAGGTGAGGTATTGCAGGCTTAAAAAGGGGAGCATTAATTAATCCTCAAAAATCTGAATTTCTGAACCTTAAAGCTCTTATTAACTGTGGGAGCTGTGTTAAAGGTGGGGCTTATTTTATGAAAAATTTTCAGAGCATAAATCTGCAGCTTTTTGATATGCTGTATTCAAAGCTGTAAACACAAATTTTATTTCTTACTGGAAAACAGACTTTTTAATATGAATACTTGGTAATTAGCACTTTTTTTTTTAATGAACACTAACAAATCTGTAGATGCATTTACTTCTTTTGTTTCAGCATCCGAAATAACATGGGAGGTTTATTTATTTTATTTAATATATTGTTCAATATTATTTTTGTGATGATTTTTTTAGTCTTTGTGTATCTTACCACAGACTACAGCAAACCAAAGTTTCACTGTTATATGTAATTACTCTGCTTATGAAAAAAGTGACTTAGCAGCTATAAATACCAGTCATGTGACCCTTTCTTTCTATAAAAGGCACACCAAGAGCAACAGCTGAAAGTTTTGAGGAAGGTTTGAAGTATCCCAAGCAGATCAAGAGAGAGTCACCTCCCATCAGGACGTTTGAAGGAGCCATCACCAAGGGCAAACCCTACGATGGGGTGACCACCATAAAGGAGATGGGTCGCTCCATCCATGAGATCCCAAGGCAGGACCTCTTAAGCCAAGAGAGTCGCAAGACTCCTGAAATAGTGCAGACAACCAGGCCAATCATAGAAGGCTCCATATCTCAGGTAAATACAGAAAGCACTGTTACACTCACACAGCTCAGGCTGTGCAAGTTTTTTCCACAACATGACTTTAACCTGAACTTTTTCTCCTCTTCAGGGCACACCCATAAAATATGAAAGCAACTCTGGCCAGTCTGCCATCAAACACAATGTAAAATCTTTAATCACTGGACCAAGCAAGCTGCCCCGGGGAATGCCTCAGCTGGAAATGGTGCCAGAAAACGTGAAGGTGGTGGAGCGAGGAAAATACGAAGATGTGAAGACCGGGGATGCCGTGCGGTCCCGTCACACGTCCGTAGTCAGCTCTGGTCCCTCTGTTCTCAGGTCAACCCTTCATGAAACTCCCAAATCACAGCTGAGCCCTGGGATTTATGATGATACAAATGCTCGGAGGACACCTGTGAACTATCAGAGTCCAATGTCCAGGAGTTCACCTATGATGAATAGAGTTAGTGAGGGTATGTCATTCCTGTCCACAGTAAGACAAAAAGCTTTATTATTTGAATTTTTATGTACTCCATTCTTCTTTATTTTAGTGGCTTGTCTCAATTTGGAAGTTGGCTAGAATGAATTTTAGAAGGCTGTAAGCTGTTTATTGAAATAAGAAAATTAAAATCTGCCATAATAGAAGAGAGAAGTGGGAATGCAATTCAGTCTCAATTTGCTTTTGATTATGGATCACATTGAAAGTGGTACCTACAAGGATAATGTTTTAAGGGCAGAAGCTATTCCTGATTTTAAAATGTCTAGATGAGGAAGATGTTTTAGTGAAGTGTAAATACTCTTAGTTTTAAAGTACAGTTTTTTCAGCAGAAGTGGTTTTTGATATAAAATATTCTCTGTGCTTTGTTGTATTGCAGTCACTGAAAATGTTCCTTGGGAACCAGTGTATTTTTACAGTTAAATTTTCCACAGAGAAATAGGCATTTTATTAACTTGGGTTTTTCATTCCTTTTAGCTGGAGTATCTTCTGGGAAGTCAGCAAATCATGACAGGAAGAACACACTCACTCCAACACAGAGGGAGAGTGTGCCAGCAAAATCTCCAGTCCCAGGGGTTGATCCTGTAGTGGCTCACAGTCCTTTTGACCCTCACCACAGAGGAGCAACTCCTGAAGTCTACAGGGGTCACCTCCCTCCCCATTTAGATCCTGCTATGCCATTTCACAGGGCTCTGGATCCTGGTAAATACATTTGTGTTGGCTTTTTTTAGTTTTAGAAATACTGTGATCTTTGATGCACAGAAAGGATACCTTTATAAGGCAGCTATCAATGGCCAGATATAATTTATAAGGTTGTAAGTATTTATGGCTATGATTTGATTTCAGTTTAGTGGTGATTTAATATCTAACCAAGATACTTAGTAAATTAGTATTGTATAATGCTGTAACTTCCCTTCAGAGCTGCCAACTTGCTTCTGTTTTGTTAAAAAGTTCACAGTATTTATAGAAAAGTATTCATGGAATGTATTAAAAGCTTTCAGGAAAGCTTTGCAAAGAAGGATGTGGAAGAGGCTAGAGAATTAAAGTGTAATTCTATATAATTATATATAGACTTACATGTTCAAGACTGATTATTTTCACTGAAGGATTATCAGGTGATATTAAATACAGTGACTTCCTTTTAACCTATCCCTCAGTTTACTTCTGTGAAGTATTTTCTAAGTTCTTTAGGTGTTTCAGCCTTTTACATTTTCAGAATTTCAGCATTTATAATTCTGTTAAAGTCAGCTTTCTAGTCTGGAAGTCTGGATTGTTTAGCACTTCAGTGTGCATGCAGTGCAGAGATTCAATAAAACACCAGTATGAAAATGCTATTTTCACTCATTTGGCACCAACTAGCGAGACTTGATAGCACCTCTCATTGTAGCTTTACAAACACCTGAAAGTCTTATTTAATCCAGAATCATCCTGCTTCCTAAATGCCTCCTTTTTCCTCCTTCCACCCTCAGCTGCTGCTGCTTACCTGTTCCAAAGGCAGCTGTCCCCCACGCCGGGGTACCCCAGCCAGTACCAGCTGTACGCCATGGAGAACACGCGCCAGACCATCCTCAACGACTACATCACCTCCCAGCAGATGCAAGTGAACCTCAGGCCCGATGTCACCAGGGGATTGTCCCCCAGGGAGCAAACTTTAGCACTCCCTTATGCAGGAGCACGAGGTGGGCCTGGCTCTCTTTCTGTAATCCTCTGAAAAGTGTGTTTTGGCTGTGCCAGCTGTGGTTTGGATGTGCTCATACAAGGCCATGTGTATAAATGTGTTCATCCTGTAGTGATCTTGGATGTCTGACAACTCATTTGCAAACTGCCTTTTGTGGAAAGGAAAACCACTTCTATAATCAATATTTTTAAGGAGAAGTCTCTGAGAGTTACTGGTGTTGAAGAGCCAGATTTTTTTCTACTCATTTAAATTGATGATCAGAACCATATTTAGCTCACCATCAAACTTCAGAAAAGAGAATTATATCAAAATGATAACTTCTTCAAAAAGAATATAAAAGCAACAGCCAGAAGTGTCATGTTTGTGATAACAATGCTAATTGTTTTATTTTTTGGGTAATACCCAAAATTGCTAAAAGGTGGGATTATTGAGTAGAAGTGAAGTGCATTTTTCCAAAGCAAATTCTGACTTTGTATGTTCCTAAATTGCTGATTGCCAGATCTAAGAAAGTATAACCAGCTGGAATATAGCTCTACAATTGCCTTATTCTTGTATTTTCTCCACCAAACATTCATTGCCGACTGTGTAGACCATGTCCTGGAGTGGCCATTCTCACATGTGTCATCTCCTGACAGGAATTATTGACCTGAACAATATGGCCCCCACTATCTTAGTGCCTCATCCTGGAGGAACCAGCACCCCACCCATGGAGAGAATCACATACATCCCTGGCACCCAGCTTACCTTCCCTCCCAGGCCTTACAACCCTGCTTCTCTGTCACCAGGTAAGAGCTCTCATGGCTTGGTGCTGGCTCTAATTAGCTGACATGCTGAGAGAATTGACCATCTTTATTCAGCTTTCATTAATGCCATGTTTTGATGTTTTCTCAGGAGATGCTTTTTGCATGCAAAGGGGTTTTGATGATATCCTGTGTAGTTACAGTAGAAGCACTGTCAAATTCTGAATTTGCCTTATTCTGTCAGGTCTTCATTTGTAGTAATTTGATTATAATTCACTAACCCCATTTTACATGTGTTGAAGGGTAGAACTGGGGTCTACAAGCTGTGTAGTTTCTAACTGTATAGCAACCACTTCAGTAAAAGGCTTTTGAGCCTTCCACTGTCACTGTATGTTAAGCTTTTGTCTTCCTAGATAAGTGGATAGTCTTGAGTGGAATTAAAATGTATTTGGGAAATTTTGCTGCAAGTGTATGGCAAAATATATAGGCAAGAGCTTACATTATCATGCTTCGCTTAAGGGTATTTTTTTGCTCCTTCATTTTACCTTGTGGACCTTCCAGGACACCCCACCCACCTGGCAGCTTCTGCAGCTGCAAATGCTGAAAGGGAACGGGAAAGGGAAAGGGAGAAGGAACGGGAAAGGGAGAGGGAACGTGAACGAGAGCGGGAAAGAGAACGAGAACGAGAGAGGGAAAGAATCACCTCAGTCCCTGCTGAACTTTATCTCCGACCAGGTGAGGGCACATGGATACACTTGGATCACTTGTCTTCTACACTGTAACTGCTCATTTTATGCAGTCACTGTTAGCAAATACCATTTACAGTCTGCTTTTACTCCGCACTTCAGGCAAGTTCCTGTTGCCCAGCAGTTCTGGTCATAACTGCAACTTCTTGAAGTTTCTCTCAAAGCAGTGTAGCACCTAAAGAGGAGTGAATCCTAGTTGTCACTGGCACAGCTTGCATGACATTTAGAGCATTGCAACAGATTTAAATCTTTAATACATACCATCACATCCAGAGTGGTGGAGACAGCTGGGAAGGGATGTGGAGACAGCATTGATTTACAGTGCTACATTGTTGTAAGAGTAATCGTTTCTTTTTGTTTGTTCCCCTCCACTGTGTCCTGCAGGTGCAGAACAGCCTGGCAGACCCGGCAGTCACGGATACGTCCGGTCCCCATCCCCCTCTGTCAGAAGCCAGGAAAACATTCTGCAGCAAAGGCCAAGTATATTCCAAGGAACCAATGGGACAAGTGTAATCACACCTTTGGATCCTGCTGCTCAGCTACGTATCATGTAGGTTTTAGAAGTTAATGTGGCACAGATATCTGTTCTAATATTTCAGCTTATTAAAAAGTGCATTTAGGGTTAAGGATATTTCACTATATGAAATATAGTGGATTACTGGATATATCAGAGCATTTTCATCAGTGCATTTTGGGTAGAAATTAGTGGCAGAAAAGCCTTGCTTTATTGTGTTCATGGCTCTAGTTCTTTCCATGTGATGTAACTGAGGCTATTCAATGTTTGCCACAGGCAGCTCACCCCTGGAGCTCCCTCTATCACTCAAGGCTTGCCAGCTTCCCGTTACAACACTGCTGCTGATGCCCTGGCAGCACTCGTGGATGCTGCAGCCTCTGCTCCTCAGATGGAAGTTGCCAAAGCAAAGGAGAACAAGCACGAAGGAACCAGGATAGAAGAGAACATGGGACGCCGGTCAGCTGTGGTGACTGACCAGCAGCAGATGGAGCAGAAGACCCTGGAGGTAGAAAAGAGGCCTGTGCAGTGCCCCTATACATCTGCAAATTACTCTGGTGGCAAGTCCCAGGGACAGACTTCATCAGTAGTCTATTCAGAGGCTGGTAAAGAGAAAGGACCTCCTCCTAAATCCAGGTACGAGGAAGAGCTGAGAACTCGAGGAAAGACCACAATTACTGCTGCTAACTTCATAGATGTGATCATCACTCGCCAGATTGCTTCAGACAAGGATGCTCGAGATAGGGGCTCTCAAAGTTCAGATTCTTCCAGTAGTTGTACGTATCTTAGTAACTCTATACTTCTTTGCTGTCTGTCTTAGCCTTTAGGGAAATTATGTGAAATGATTCAGATGTTTAATGATAAAATATTCAGCTCTGCAAAGCAGAAACACTTGATAGACAAATACAGTTTTTGCATATAGTTACTCTTGCAAAATCAGAGTTTGCTTTATTCAGATTCCATGCTACAGCATGAATGCAGGATCATAAGAGTAACCTTTTCAGAAGTCAGGAAACTGAAAATGACTTGGTTTATGTTGGAACACTGTTTCATGGAAGTATTTGTATCACCATGGTTATCATGAGAAGGCAACAGTGGTTTGACTTTCATTCACTGGTGCCATTTTACTGGAAGCACTGGTGTTGCTAAGTATAGGCAACAAAAATTTTCTGTCATATTTACATCTTATTCCACAACCTTTGCTTGATATTCAGTGTCCTCACACCGGTATGAAGCTCCTGGAGATGCCATTGAGGTGATCAGCCCTGCAAATTCACCTGTACCTGCTCAAGAAAAGCTGCAGCCCTATCAACAAGAGACACCCAAACCAAGCCAGGCAGAGAGTAAGTTCATCTGCATGTGGAAATACATGTGGATATGTGGTAACCTTTTTTAGATTTCTAAGCACAGAAGTGTCAGACCTTGAAGCTTAACAGAGTGACCTTTTCTTTTTCAACCAGCTGACCCCAACAGGCCGTACGAGGGCCCCATTCACCGCTACAGGACACAACAGGAGCCCCCCTCACCCCAGCAACCTCCACCTCCCTCTTCCCAGGCAGAGGGGATGGCACACGTGCCCAGGACCCATCGGCTCATCACCCTTGCTGATCACATCTGTGTAGGTTTTATAATTCTGCCTTTTATTTGAGAGTATTACAAAATACTGTATCTGAATTTATAACCTCATTTGTTGCCATCAGGCTCATCTAGTTCATGAATACCTACACTGTGGCCAGTGTCTAACCAAGATCTCTTTTCCATTTCTTTTTGTGACATCCAGCAAATTATCACACAAGACTTTGCTAGAAACCAAGCATCTTCTCAGGCCTCTTTGCAGCCTCCCACCACTACATTCCAGAATTCCACCCCTGCTCCAACGCCTGTTTCTGGCCGGGCAAAGACCTCGAACCGCTACAGCCCCGAGGCGCAGCCACAGCCCGTGCACCACCAGCGGCCAGGGGCCAGAGTGTCCCCTGAGAACCTCTCTGACAAGGCCAGGGGAAGGTAATGCAGGGATTCAGTCTAACTGCAAGTTTAATTGATGCCCAGATATGATATTGATTTAAAATAGTGCAGTAACCTTGGTGTAGATTGGAAATAAAGGTGCCTTTTGATCTTATTTTTAGGCAAAGTCTGTCTCCTACTCTTTTGCCAATTGCTTGGTTCCATAACATAACTTATAACTGTTTTCCCTTTGCTACTTCTCTTAAGTTCCAGTCTTTAGAGGGCTGAAAACATGTAATAACTTAAAACTTACCAGAGTTATTATGGACAATGCATAGTCATCTTTTTTTAAGATCACCAAGCTTACTAAAGCATGTAACATATAACTACACATAAGCAGTTATGTAGGAACTGTAAAGATACATGAGTTAACTACTGCTGTACATGCATTGAGAGTAATTATCTGTCTCTGAATCGTGGATGTAGGCCTGGAAAATCTCCAGAGAGGAGTCATGTCCCCTCAGAGCCCTACGAGCCAATCTCGCCACCTCAGGTCCCAGTTGTACATGAGAAACAGGAAAATGTTCTTTTGCTTTCCCAAAGAACTGAGCCTACTGAACAGAGGTAGGTGTAAAACTGACTTTTAAAAACATAATTCTGAATCTTTGTCCTGCAAACTCTGTCTTTATTAAAGAGCAGCTCAACTGACCTTCCTCTGGTGCCACAGGCAAGTTGTTAATCACTGTGAATCCTTCTGCACTAACATGCAATTTGGGAGGTGCTTTGGGAAGGCTGAGGGAAAGGTCACATGTTGGTGCTCTGTCTTAAGTTTCTTGGTGCAAGCAGTGTTCTATGTCACATCTGAGAGAATGTTAAACTCCTTGTGCTTGCCAGTTCTGTAAAACTGAAGTGAGTTTTGAGAAAGGTCACAGTTTTTATTAAATCATTCAGTCTTCTCCTGCCTGGTTGGATTCCTGGATACTGTCCTGGTGGAGAGGGGAGGAACCCAGGCTTCCAGCACTCATGGTGCTGGAGCAGATAATCACTTGAAATATCACTGATCTAAGGAGATTCCAGGAGGAGTGAAGTGGGGTGTCCATGGATGGGGCAGCCCTGTCCCACTCTGTCAGATCTGCACCATAAAACTGCACAGGACCTTCACGGGCTCCCTGGCAGTGCTGGTGTCTGCAAACGTGTGGGAGATGCACACTGGAGTGGGGGCACCTGTATTTACCCTGCTGAGGAAGGAAGAGCACCCAAAGTACTTATTTAAGCTTCATGCTGATGAAACTGATTCTGATTTTCTTGGGGTTTTCCACTGTGCAGATGCTGCAGGGCTGTTAGAGTCCATGATGGATGTTAAGTAGATGCAAAGGGATTTTCAGGGACATGGCAGGGGATATTGCACTTTTTAGAAATGTAAGGTTCTTGGGCTAGGAAAGCTAGATTATTTTTGACTTCATTTTTAGATTATTTTTTAATTTATGTACGAGTTGATTGGTTTTTTAATTCAAGCTTATTTGACAGATTGTTGCTGCTTAGGCAAACTCAGTTATTATTGAGCCCCCCAGTGCTCCTATGACTGTGAAGGGTTTCTGCCTGACTGCTTTGGGGAAGATTTAAATGTGCATCTTACAAGTTCTGTCTCTTTGACACATGTTGGTCTTGGCAGGACTGACTCTCGCTCTCCAGGCAGTATCAGTTACCTGCCTTCGTTTTTCACCAAACTTGAGAACACTTCACCAATGGTAAAATCCAAGAAACAGGAGATATTTCGAAAGCTGAACTCATCTGGTGGAGGTGACTCTGACATGGGTATGCAGGACTTGCCTTTTCACTCAATTTTTCCAGCTTAAGCTTCATGTGACTTCCACCTGCAGATGTCCTGACCTAAATATGATCAAATAATACAAATTAATATAAATCTATTAATATAAAATGATTAATATAAAATACATACAATGATTTATGATCATAGAACTAGAAGGTTAGATTTTTTTATATACTGTTGTATGTAGGACTGTCACATCCTTTTAACACGTAATTTAAGAGGTGAAAACCACATTATTCTAACTGTGTCTGTAATTTGCTTTATATCAATACTACACTTTTTCCTATTTGGAAAGGTGTCTTGAAATGAAATTGTTTGTGTTTTCTTGGCCTTTATGATTATGTCTTTTAAACAGCATTTTTAATATAGTTCCAGTAAGGAACACTGACAGGGTGGAATATGATACTAGAACTATATTTTTGCTTTTTGCTTGTGCAGTAGGGCTACTGCTGATCACTTAGTGATTATGAGTACTGAAAAAATAGTGAAATGTTGTGTTTTAATTGCAGCAACTGCTCAGCCAGGGACTGAAATATTCAATTTGCCAGCAGTCACTACCTCAGGTAAGTTCTTCAATAAAAGAAACAACATATGTTCCAGAAAAATGTAATGTCTTTAATATCTTAAATTTATACTCTTTGGGGAGTCCAGTAAAAGAGGAAAATGGTGCAAATTTAAAAGCTAGTATCCTATATGAAAACTTATTTCCTGCACCATAAGGAAAAGCAAAATGACCAAATCTTTCCCCACACCCCTTTTTAATTTCTCTGAGATACACCTTTTGCCTCCCTTCCCACCTTTCCCTGTTTTCTCTTCTCTCCCAGGTGCAGTCAGTTCTAGGGGTCACTCCTTTGGAGATCCTGCCAGTAATCTGGGTCTGGAAGACATTATTAGGAAAGCACTGATGGGAAACTTTGATGACAAGAGTGAGGAGCACGGGGTCGTCATGTCCCAGCCTCTCGCGGTGGTTCCGGGCAGCTCCGGCGCCGCGGTACCGGCGAGTAACGAGACACGTAGGGAAGAAGCCAATCCATCTCCAAATTCAGGTACTGCAGCTCCCAAATATCCCAGGGCCTTAAAGAAAATAAATAAATCAAGGGTTTGAATAACGTGGTATCGCTGAAGATCCACTGTCTTTCCTCTGTAATTGGCAGAGGTGGTGTTTGCATTTATCATCCTGACTTTTCCAACAACACTGATGGAACAGGAAAAGGAGAACAGGATGTATTGGATACCTAAAGCTTCTCAGTGCTACTTGATAATTTCTAGAAACAAACCCACAAAGGCTAAAATGTGGTTGGTGAAATCTGTCCCTTCTGATTGCCAGGTGGGGCGGTCAGCAAGCAGAAGCTCATCGGCAAGTCAAACAGTAGGAAGTCAAAGTCTCCAATTCCTGGGCAGGGATATTTGGGAACTGAAAGACCTTCTTCTGTCTCATCTGTACACTCAGAAGGGGACTACCACAGACAGACTCCAGTGTGGGCCTGGGAAGACAGGCCTTCATCAACAGGTGAGGAACAGGCTCCTTTCAAAGGTGTTTCCAGTCTCAGATGTTGCACTGTAACGCTGGATATTGGCCAGAATTTCCCAGCATGGGATTTCTGCAATGGATTTTCTGCTAATTGTCACAACCCAGGCCAGCACAGGTGTCTCAGAACAGCTTGTGTTTTCCCTTTTGATGCAGGTTCCACCCAGTTTCCATACAACCCTCTGACCATGAGGATGCTGAGCAGCACCCCCCCGACCTCCATCGCCTGTGCCCCCCCGTCCATGAGCCAAGCAACCACTCACCCACAGAACAGGATCTGGGAGCGAGAGCCTGCACCACTGCTTTCAGCACAATATGAGACTCTGTCTGACAGTGATGACTGAACTATGCAGATTTTTTTTTTTTTTTAATTTGCGGGTCAAAAAGAAATCTATTTTTGACTTGTGCCCACAGAGACTTTCCAAGAGAGCAAGGGCCACACAATGAAGAATTGCTGGAGAGTCTGTGAAATGCCTTCTGCACAGGCTGTGTGTTGGAGGATTGTGGTCGAGAAGGTTGACTTACTAAAGATAAATATGTAAAGAGTTTTTAAAAATGTGGACTATTCCTGCTCTACATCTATTTGTAAAGAAAACCATAATGTCTTTTAAATCATTCTTCTGTAAATAGAGAGTACTTTTTGCAGTGTTTTTTCCCTTGCTATAGTATCTGGTGTACTTATGTTCAAATCATTGCCTAAACTTTGGGGGTCATTTTGTAATTTTTTTTAAGCATTTTCTCCAGTGTAGAATACTCTTCATAACCCTAGCCTTCCTCTCAGCCTAGCCTAACCAGAACCCCAACCTCCCAACCATCATTGCCCATTTAATGCCGTGCCACTTCCTGCAGGCATTGTGCTTTTATATAATTTTTTTTTTCCCTAGACACACTTTCTCAGTGGTGTTCAAGCTCTTGTGAAAATGTTGATTTTTAAGACTGACCCCTTAGTGAATTCTGTACATTAACATAACTCCAGTTCGCTGGAATAAGATGATATATTTCTTTGGAATTTGAAATTCTGCCACATTGTAAATTTTTGGTGCAGTTGGTTTTATTTAGCAACACTGCAGAAATATTATTGCATGGGTATGTAATGGTTCATTTTTAAAAGGTTAAAGAAACAAAAACAGAACAGCTTCTGGAGGCATACCTCACTGTTATGCACACTGGGAATTTTAACTGTGCCCTAAAAGCCTATTCTTAGTGTTCTCTGTTTCTGCATTGTATGCAGTCAAAACAGGTTACTAAATTTTACTGTCATATTTAACCACAGCAAATGGCTTTTCTGAACAGAGGCTCTGGGTGGGTTGATAAATCCTTTAAGAAGAAAAACCTCCACATCCCAAGTTTAAATAAAACAAAGTGCTTTTATAGATTAATTGAGCAACGCACGAGTCAACTACTTGGCTTCTGTTACAACCAGTTTGAAATAGGTACTGTGATTTTTACCTTCCTCCAATCTGATTTTTAAATCTTTATGTAATAATTATTTTGAAGTCTGCGTCCCAGTCCCTGTCCCTCTAAGCAAGCTTTTGGTGGAAGTCCTTACAAATGCTTGGCTTAACTCCTGAAGTGTGCAATACTTGTTAGGGTGATTTTTATTTTTAAATTGTATATGGTACTAGGAGAGTCTCCGTAATCATTCATCTGTCAATGCTTGCTATGATATGCTTGTAGCTCATGTTCACATCCAACTGGGCCCTGATGTCACAGGGTGTCCTGACATCCATCTCCAAAAGCATCTTCATTTTATGCTGCACTGACCTCAGGAAGTGAATTCAAATCTTCCGGGGTAGAAGGACTGATTCACAGATAGCACTGAGCTGGGGGGTGGCGTGCTCTGTCAGATTCCAAACTGCTTTTGCATCTCATTGATCAACAGGGTCTTTGCCTTGCAGTTACTTTCCAGTGAAAAATATTTTGGATTTTGCCGCTGTATTTGTGATGCGTTGTATGGAAGGTGTAATGCAGTGTGTAACCTTGAGTCGTGTGAGCTCTGCATCCCATGGACTGTCACGGTCCACTTACAAACAGGAAGAAGCACAGAACTATTTATCAATAGCAAATTTATTTTCAGTCCTTTAAGGAAAGCCTTTTTTCCCCAAGTGTGGGAAACAAAATTCCAAAGGAACTCATTTGGAAACTTGACACTGTTGAGAATACAGAACTATTTTGCTACTTTTTTTAAAAAACTGCATCACAGTAGATCCATTGGCAGTCTTAAATCTCCTTGCAGTCTTTCTCTGAGAAAGATGTCTCTCATCCTCCCCTCCTTTACCCTTCTGGCTTGAAGCAGTGAAGTTTTCATCCTGTTTGTAGACCTGTGCTCTTATTTTAACTTTCTTTTTTGGTTCCCACAGCAACATATACTGGAAAATGAATTGATCTGCCCTTTTTGTAGATTTGAATTTGGAGTGGAGAGTTAAGTTCCATTCTTAAACCCACTTGTTCTCACTTTCTTAGTGTAACAAATACAATGTGAAAGAGGCATGTACAGACAAATGTCTTTGCTACCTGTACAGTAAGTATAGCATGTTCATTGCAAAGCTTCATGTTACTGCTGCAGCAGCAGCAAGATATCCAAAGTAGGATAGTCACAATCTCCTGAGATACAGTTTGAGTGGCATTTGCACATAAAATGTTGCTGCTTTTTTTTTTTTGTTTGTTATCAGTTTTAACTTCTCCAGTGTAAAAACCTCTCCAGAGCCTAAGTTAGGGTTTACCACAATTCCAGTAATCTTCAAGTATGGAATTACATCTACCCTGTTTTAAACAGGAAGGTGTTTGTAAGTCATGTTTACAAAGTGTAGTTTACTACAAATTTTTACCTGATTTCTGATCAGCGCTTTCACAATGCTTTCATCTTGATATGGTTCGTGATTCTGATATGAAATCATTTAAGACTTGAAAATCCCATGCATCATAATTTCCACACAATGTCTTCACTAGACAGTGACTTCTGGATTCAGACCAATCAATAAAGGGGATCAGTTCTCCACTTGCTTTTCCTGTGTCTCCCTTTTGTTTTGCAGCATCAGGCAAGACCCTGCTCCCAGGGTGCTGCAGGGTTCCCAGGTGACCCTGCTGCCCTCCAAGCTCTGCTGCTTCAAACCCCAAACCCAGCACTTGAGGGAAGGTTGGTTCTAATGTGCCAGAGCCTTTCTGTCAGTACAGCCCTGTTTTTATTTCCTAGCTTGCTGAGAACAAAGCTCTGTATGTGACTGAAGGTTTCCATGAAGCTTCAGTGAACTTCTACTCTAGAAAACCTGTGTGCCTCTTCCTCTTAGCTCAAAGTTCAGAGATGAAGCTGCTACTGTAAGTAAATTAATAATGATGTCATTACATTGAGGGTTGTACCAACCAGCTGCACTTCTGACAACTGAGAAGTTAAAATTGTGCTTGGATAGTGACAGAATTAGTTCTACTATCCTAAGTATGGATTTGGTGATTTCTGGTTTAATTCTCCTCTTTCTTTAACATCAGGCTTCCCGGCAGGGCAGAACTGAGAAATTCTGTTGTCTAAAGCAGCTGTTCATACTTGATTCACATGAAGGCACGTAGCTGACAAAGCTGGGTTTGTACACAGCATCTTTTCCAACAGGAAGCCTCAGCATTCAAGCACTGGCCTATCCAAGAGAGAAGAGAACTCTGGCATTCGTGTGCTCTCCACTGGAGCCAAGTGTTTTATTTCTGACAGCAGCTCTGTGTGCTAACAGCCTCACCCCTCCTCTGAGAGGACAAGTTCTATCTTTGGATGCTAAACGAAGAAATACACTTGATCTTCACACAGCCTGTTGGACCAGGACAGGGAGCTGCAGCTCTCTTGCAGGGCAGGTACAGCCTGGGAAATGCTCTGCTGAAGTTCAAACATGCTGAACTGCAGCACTGATAGAAGTGCAGCCCCTGTTGTGCTGTGCAACATGTAAAGAGTGAGACAATTCCTGCCTGTTCCTTTTCAAGACTTGCTCTGGAACAGCCGTGTTTTGAACCTGAACACTTCTGTGGGCAGGCAGGAGTAGCAAACTGACTCTAACACAGTATTAATACCAGACCAGACTTGCACTCAGGCAGCCAAAATTAAACCACTTAGCACAGTAGGTCAGTCAAACCACAGACTACACCACAAATTCACACAGTTAAGATTTCACACCTTTATTTTGGGCTGTTAGGCAGTGGCAGCCCTTCCTCTTAAGCAGTCCTGAAACTCCTCATTGCTGTTTCTCTGGAGAATTGCACCGAGCTGCTCCCAGGCTGCCTGTGCCGACCAACCCTTGCTGCCTTCAGTCACCTCAAGGTTGGACTCTGTGGTCAAACTTATTTGGAGCCCTTTCTCCTCTTGGCCAGCTCAGCTAGTTCCTCCTGGATATGCTGGACAGAAGCAGCATCTCCCTTCTGCTGTGCCTGCTTGAGAGCTTCTTTGTACACTTGTTTTGCTTGCAGGAAATCTTCTGTAGCAAGAGAGAAAAAAGGCTTGGCTACCCAGTTCCATCACCCGTTTTCAGAGCCCCCTCCTGATGCTGATCACATGCAAAGGACAAGGACTACTTGGAACACATCAAGATCTAGGGAGGCTCAGAAAACCTCCTGCCAGGTTGCCAGCTCTGAGAGCTTGGTGATGGAGAGCAGCAGTGATGATGGGACCTGGTGCTGCTTCAGCATTAAACTCTCACAGAAACAAATCTCACGCATGTCTTCTGTCCTTTTGGAAAAGTTACTGGACACAGAGGACATGGGAAACAAGAACCCCCTGGAAACCTTTTGGGTCAGTTTGTGAAAGCAATTCAAAATCAGACCTACTGCCTAAAGTAAAACTCATAACCCCAAACCAGCACTTTAGTTCAGCCCTACAACACAGATCCAGATCTCTGCGCTCAGCACAAGCTCAGTGACAGGCTGGGCATGTATTCACTGACCTTTGTGCATCAGGATTGCTGCCAGGTTATTGAGCACCATGTGCTCCTCGGGGTGCTGCGTGTCCCTTGCCAGCTCTGCTGCCCTCCTGCTGTAGGTGTGCGCCTCCTCGTAGCGTCCCTGAGCGTCCAGCACCGTCGCCAGGTCATTCATCAGCACCACACTCTGCACCAGGAGGGAAAAGGGAAGCCTGTGGAGCAGTCTGGGGCAGCAGAAGCACCACATTCATTTCCTGCCACACCACTTAAAGAAGTATTTCCCAAAGAAGCATTCAGTAAGGAAGTGACCTTTATTTCTGTATTTGCATGCTCGTCCTTCCTGGCAGGAAAACGGCCTCAGGTAGTGCCTGCCATGTCTGATGGCAGCAGAGCTGCTCCAAGGCTGCCTCATTTCCCACAGATCAGCCTTTCCTTCCCTGGAGTCCTACTGCTCTACAAATCACCTGTGGATGAGTCTCTCCCTGAACATCATTTGATATCTGCAGAGCCTTCTCATACATTTTTTGTGCTGCTGGGAGCTCGTTGATGTTCAGGAGGTAGCGGCCGTAGGAGTCCAGGCTCATCCCAAGCAGGAGCTGGGTGTTGGCCTTTTCTTCAGCTGCAAACAGAGAGGAGTGAAGTGATCACTGCCACAGGATTCAGCATGAACCCCCATCCTACCACAGCAGAAACTCAGGCAGTGGACAGACAATGGAGTGACATGAAGATGGCACTTAGAAACAACATCAAGGACAGCGAAATGGAGAAAAGATGAGAAGCCTTTGGCAGACAAGGCTGCCCACCTGATAAGACATCCTCAGGCAAGTCCTTCTGCTTGGCAATCTTCTCCTCTAAGGTCAGGATGCAGAACTGGTAGCCAGCTACGGCTAATTTGTGCCTGCAAAGTGCAAAGCAAAGCTCCTTCTGTCCCTGAGGATCCCTCATTAAAGATCCTCTGCTTGGCCACGCCACCAGCACTGCAAAGCTGAGATGAAAGCAGGTGACACCTCTAGCTGGGAACTCACTGTTTCTGAGCAGCATAGATACTGGCCAGCTTGAGGGATATCTCAAGGATGGCGTTGTCATCCTGCCAGGAGGACACACAATGTAAGTGTTACTCTTCTTGTACCTTCCCAACAGAAACACTACTTTGTCAGAGAGTTTAGACATTAAAAATCCACATCTTGTTGCCTCCAGTGCTGCCATCCTTTACAGGATTGCCAATTTCCAGTAAGAGGCATTACAGCACAAGAAATAAGGTAAAGAGAAGGGCACCACTGGGAGCCTGTCTCAGAACATACCTCCTTTGTGTCCCCTGCAAGCATATAGCTCATAGTTGCTTTGTAGAGCTTTTCTGCCTGAAACAAGAATTTTGAAGAGGATACTGAGAAATGATGGCATTTAAAACAAAACAGAGGCAAACTACACAGAGGCAACTGGCTCAAATTTGTTGCATTTACACTACAGCAAGAGCACAGTTCTTAGAAGTGAAAGGCTGACCAGAGCCCAGTGGTACTGAACCAGTGGGTCCTTTCAGTTTCTCCTTGAGCACTGCAGCAGCAGCCAGGCCTTTACCCTGTCTGTGAGCTCAGGGCTTTCCCAGATTCTCCTTGGAGCATCTCTGTGCTCAACTGCAGCATTTCACAGTAAGAAGTATTCCCTCCTTTAACTGTGAGAGCCCCTTTCTTAACCTGGTGTGCTCATGGGACTGCAGTCCTGAGTTGGATCATTCTGCTGTGCTCTGGGACATCTCTGCCCCACAGCTCTGAGTCTGCAGCTTGTGCCAGCACCCCACACCTGAGACCGTGCACAACATGTCAACTTCTAAAAATTCAGAGGGAAAACCCAGAGTTACTCACATTGTCCAGCTGTCCCTGCATGTAGGCCACGTTCCCCATCTGGAAGAGGCAAGACAGTGCTCAAGCTCCACCAAGGCGATGCGGACGCGCCCCAGCCGCTTTTCCTTCTCCCTCCAGCACCGAAGTGCCCCAAGGCCGGCTCTCACTCACCATGCTGTAGGTGTAGATGATGGCCTGCCTGTTCTCCTGCTGGTGCGCCCGGCGCAGAGCCTGGTGCAGGAGCTGATCGGCCTCGGCCAGCTCCCCCTTCATGGCGCTGAGCTGCGGGGGCAGCGGGCGCGGTCACTGCCGTGGGCAGCGGGCCCGGTCACCGCCGTGGGCAGCGGGCCCGGTCACTGCCGGGGGCAGCGGGCCCGGTCACCGCCGGGGGCAGCGGGCCCGGTCACCGCCGGGGGCAGCGGGCCCGGTCACCGCCGGGCCCCGCGCCCGCACCGCCCGCACCGCCCGCGCCGCACCTTGGCTCTCTTCAGCAGCAGGACGATGGCGTCCTCGCCGTCCTCCTCGGCGTCCCGCGGGAACAGGGAGAACCCTGCGGGGACAGCGCGGTGGGTGCCCGGTGCCGGCTGCGCGGTGCCCGTGCCCGCCGCCCCTCTCACCTCCCAGGAAGGCCAGCGCAGCGCCGGCCGGCCGTGCCCAGCGCGGCCGCGCCCGCCCCGCGGTGCCGGTGCCGCTGTCCCCGCGGTGTCCCCGGTGTCCCGCTGTCCAGGCGGGCCGGGGCAGGGCTGGGCAGCGCCGGGGGCACAGCCGGGACAGCGCCCGCGGCAGCGCTGCCGCCGCCGCCATCCCGAGCGGGCCCTTTAAGAGCGCGCGCGCGCCGCGCCTGACGTCACGCCGGGCACGGGGGGCGGTATCGTGACGTCACTCCCGGAGCGGGAGCGGGAACGGCACCGGGAGCGGGCAGCGAGCGGGAACGGCACCGGGAGCGGGCCGGGCTCGGGAACGGCACCGGGAGCGGGCAGCGAGCGCGTCCCGGCGCTCTGCCCGCCCTGGTGAGCAGCGCCCGCAGCGCCCCGGCCGTGCCGGGCTCCTCAGGACACGGAGCGGGGACAGCGGGGGCACAAAGCTGGGGAAAGGGCTGGAGCAGCACCCGGGAAGGGCTGAGGGAGCCGGGGCGGCAGAAAGGGGATCTCACCCGTGTGTGAATGCCTACGGAGGGTGGCAGGGGCTGCACCGAGCTCTGCCCGTCCGGCAGTGGCACCGGGCAGCAGCTGAAGGCCAGGGGATGCCCCTGAGGTGAGGAACACCCTGCGGGCCGTGCGCGGCCCTTTCCAGGGACCTGTGCTTGTGTGGGGGCATCTCGGAGACACCCGTGTGTCTGTGGGGAATCCTGTTCCCAAAACGTGTAAAAAAAAAAAACAACAAAACATTTTAGAAGTTGTTTTGAAACATTTTAAAGGATGCCATTCCTTGGTTGGGATGGGGTGCCCAGATAACCCCCCCCGATGCTCAGTATCCATGGTGACCCTAAAGATTTCCCTCTGTCTCCTGTCCTGTCTCGTTTCCAGGGATGATCCCGTGCCAGTGGGATGGACGGGAGTACCTTGCCAGCTGTGGCAGAAGAGCTCTTGAGAGAGATCAAAAAGGCTTTTCAGGAGACCTCACAGGGTATGTGAAGGATCCCAGCAGGAATGGCCTGGCACACCCACAGCGAGTGAGGAGGGCCCTTGGCTTCCCCGTTTCTACCAGACCCTATTGTCTCAGGGACCTTTATGTCCCTTTTTTGTGACAACAGATGGGTGTGAAGCACAGATAAGGAGGAGCAGCCCCTCCTCGAAGTCAAATTCAAAAATCACACCAGTGTTTGACTCCTTGTAATGTGAGACTTATGGGTACTGCTGCTTCTTAGAGCTCCTGGTGCACATGGTCACACTTGAGGGATGATAAATTAATGCCTCCGGGCAGGAATTCTGCTGTGCCCTGCATTGGTGGTTCTACAGACTCACCAATCCCAAAACTGGGGTTGGAAAGGGGAATTTCCCAAAGCCGTGTCCTGACTGACCGGCAGAGGGGGTGTGCAGCTGATCCCAGGGCGAGGAACAACTTCCCAGTGCTTCAGTGAAAGGAGCACCAGCCAGCACTGAAATCCTGGCCAATTCCAGCAGCTAGTTAAGAATAATTACCTTTGCTGGATCTGTGCTAAGAGAATATTAGTGTTTGTGTTTACTGGATGAGTTGCACAGAATGGTTCTTCCCAAAATAAGGGTCTGCTGAAGGAATATTTTTAGCTGCACAAAACCTAAACAAATAAGAATTGAGATAAATCTGTCTTGAGCACTACATGGGAGTGAGGAATGGGCAGAAACTTCATGTCTAAACTGTCAGAGTGACCCCAGTGACAGCTTTTTGGCACACTTGCACTGTGGCTTCTGTCAGGTAGATCCAAAATCTACATGTGACTTTTAAAAGAGCGAGCTTTATAAATCCTGTTGTAAACTAAGCACAAAAAGAAGTTCACATCCCTTTAAAAACGTCCTTTTTACAGCAGCAGAGTGGTACTAAAGCACACATTGAGACAGAGCTGTGGAGAGAAACTGATTGATCCCTTTGCAGAATTAAATTCAAATAAAGCTGGAAAATTCAAACCAACACTGCAGGTCATAGAGCGTATTTTGAATTGTCGGAAGAAAATTATTCTAAAGTCAAAAATCCAGATCTTCCAGTGGGATATGGAGACAGAGTACACTGTGTCCCCTGGGTGATAACAGAAAGATCAGAGTGGACAAGCAGAGCCTGAGCAGTGAGCTCCAACAAACACAATTTGCTTGAGTGTAACTTTCCATCTTAAGGAGAAGTTCCAATAAATGAAGACACAATGTTTCAGTGGGCTGTAGTAAAAGCCATAAACCAGTGGCGCCCTGCAAGACTCTGCTGGGAAAAGAACAACATTTTTAAAGTTGTGATGCCTGAGTTCTCAACTCATGCCAGGAGAGTTTCGGGGAAAATAATATATATATATATTTTTAACCAGCTTCTTAAAGTGACAGAGTAAGATGCTGAGGACTCCTGCCTTTTATTGGCTGCTTTTAAAAGTAGGATGTCATAAAAGAAAGTACATTTGGGCTTCTGCTTTTCTTTTTAAAATGAGTCCCTGTGGTTGTGATTGCTGTGCTTGATAAGTGCCTTAGCACTTCCATCATGGATCATTTTGCTGCTCCTTGTTGCTTTTTTGGTGGCTAGAGAGGATGTGGAGATCTCTGCAGTCCTGTGTGGCCTCTGGGGGTACCTTGGGGGGACAATAACCCCCCTGTGATGTGAAATTCTGCAAAATCACATTCCCTTTTCTTTCTGTTGCAGTGCCTGATGACCTGCTGCTGGGGTGAGTGTCTTCTGCTTCAGTTCCTGCCCCAGTGTCCTGCTGAAGGGCAGTTGGTGGTCAGCTCTCATCCTGGTTTTCCCCTGTGTTTGACCAAGTGCTGCTGAAACACAAAAATGCTGGTGGTTTTTGCAAATGAAGGTTCTGACGGGTTTTTTTCCAGAGATTCACAAAATGATCTCTGTATCACAGCATCTCCTGTGATGACTTGCTCTAATTTAAACCCAGGGTATTTAACCTGAGCTCTGAGTCCAGCCTCAGGTCTGGAAGGAGTTTGCTGTGGGAGTGGGTTGTGTTCCAGGGTGATTCATCCCCCTGCCTTCCTGCCACTGTGAGCACCCTGAGCTCACTCCTGCTGTTTGAGTCATGGGCACGTGTGATGGAGAGGGAGAAGTGTCCTGATCATCACCCTGCACAAGGGAAATGTTAACTTGGAGACTGAGAGTTTTCTTCTGTTTGGGGCAGGCTCAGGTCAGCTTTGTCACCCTGTGAATACTTTAATCATTCCCAGCAGTGACCTAAGAGATCCAAGTTTCACAACTTCAGCCCTCAGCAACTGGTGTTGAAGGTGGAGAAGAGGCATTGTCACAGTGAAAAAGACTTTTCAGATTCATCTTTAGCCTTGTGTTCCTGCCTGCCAGGGGATGAGATCACCAGGAACCCTCCAGGCCTTGATGCCTTTGTGTTAAAGTTATCTGACACACCACCTGTGAAAGGTGTGCTGACTCCCTCTCCTGGGACCACAGTGACCTTTGAAAGGTGGGATCAGATTTGAAAGCTTTTGTTTCCTTCTCCTCAGAAAAGAGGAGGAAAGAAATTCCCTTGTTAAGTTTAATAATGGTGGTAACTCTTGGCAGCCAGATTTCCATCAATTCCCTGCATCCAGCAGCTCAGAAGTATTCTGATTTAATTTCCCAATCTCTTCCAAATCTCCAAAGTCCTTGAATTTCCTGTGGGCATTTCCTGTTGAACTGATCAAATTATATACACAAGAAAAGAATTCCCTAGATTTGAAAAGAGTTCCTGAAACTCACTGAACTCAGCCCCCTTATAGTCCCAAACCTAATCATGAAGGAATGTCTTACGTTAAGTGTTCCCCACCCACCTCCTCAGATGGAGCCAGCCCTTCTTGCCTTGAGTTTGTGCAAGTTTTGGTCTTCCTGGAATCTGTCTGTCTGCTTGGCTGCTTATCAATGAGCTTGACTCAGCTTCCTGGGGTCTGCCTTGTTCTGTCCTCCCTGGACTTGGAAACTTTCCCTTTTCTCTTGGTCTCCTGCTCAGTTTGGTGCTATCTCTTGATCACTGCTGATTTCCTTGTTGTTTACCCTTGGAACCAGTCTAGACTACACAGATTTTTCTCAGCTGGTGAAAGGTCGGTAAAGTTAACTGAGTTGCCCCTGAGCTCTTTGGAAACACTCAGAGCAGCTGGATTTACTGGTCTAGGATGACTTTGGAGGCCATGAGCTCTCTGGACAATAGGCTGAAGGTGCAGATGTCCATATTTAACACACACCTTATCCTGTACCCCTGCACAGCACCAGCAGGAGACAAACCCCCCCTTTGGGATGTGCAGTGGTCCTCATCCCAGACACTCCCTCATCCATAAATGTTGTGCATCCCTGAAAGGGAAAGGGTTTTTAGGGACAGTGGAGGGACCTCAGGCAGGTGCTGCCCCTGGGTGTTTATCTGGAATTACTTGGCTGTCTCTGAGCCCTGCTCGTAGCTGGGTCACAGATGTAAAACTGATGCTATCTGGTGTCTCCATGTGCAGTGGAGTGTCTTGAGTAATTCCCTGATGTTCTCCAGCTTCCTCCTGATGCAGTTTGGTGGGTAGAGAAAGGATAATTTATCCCTCAGTTGTGACTGTGATGGAGGAGATGTGATCACTACAAGATGACTCACTTGTTCCCCAGGGTTTGAACCGATCTCCAGGGGATGAGGAAGGAGCCCCAGTTCCTGTTGCTCCAGGAACTGTGGATTCATCCTTGCACTCTCCTTTCTCCAAGGAGCTGTGTGCTCCGTGCCTGGAGGTGGGATTCAAGACCAGCTGATCAATCCAGCACATCCAGGACAGCCTGGCTGTAGAGTTGAGGAGCCCCAGAGCACGAGCCCCTTTTGCCCTGAGCACTGGCAAGTCTGGCTCCATGTGCTCCACTAAAATCCCTGGTTATGCCTTTGTGCTCGTGGGACATTTTCAGTTACTGCAGCAAGGAAAAATGAGGCTGAGCCAGGGGACCTCCCTTTGTGCTGTGACCTAACTAGAGACACCTTCTCTTCCAGGCTGAAGTTCGTTTTTGGCCCATCTGCAGTCCCAGCTCTGGATTTGGTGGATCAGCATTCTGTCACCCGGATGAGGTCCCCCAGTGGAAGGATTCTCTACCAGGTACATGCTTCACTTTGCTCTTGCTTTCTGATGGTTTCCAGCTGGCATCTGAGACAGTGTTTTCTTGACTTGCAGAGCATGGATAAACACAGAGAGGACACCAGTGTTTTACAAACTCCTGAAGTGACACTGGAGAGCAGCAGCCAGGGGCTAGAATTAGAGCAGCACGGTTCAGAACCATTTTCTCTGTGGCTCCCATCCAGCCAGAGACAATTTATGTGTTTGGGGCATCACAGTCAGGAGGAAGTTTTCCAGGGATTGCTAATTTTGCTTTATTACTCCCATCCTCTCCAGCAAAGGAAGTTCTTCCTCTTGACCGGTTGCACACAACTCATCATTATCTGCCATCACTGCGTTTCTTTCTGTCATGACCTCTGCTTGGCAGGAGATCTCTGCTGCCTGGGAGGGAGCAATGCAGGCCAAACCTGTGGGCTTCACTCTGGTTCAGTGTAGCCAAGGCTGTGGATCACAGACACATCCCCATGAAATGGCATTAGAAGAGCTCACCTCAGCCCTGAGATCAGTTACAGCACAGGGTGGGAGTGAGGTGAGGAGCCATTGGTACTTCATTCTCACATTTCTGTACTGTGCACAATTCCTTGTTCTCTGGTCCCCTAGCACTGGTGGCATCTCTTTTGGGACAATCTGTCCATGCTGTGAGCCACCAGCTGCATCCAGCCCATGGCTGTGCCCTGGCTGAGCACTGGGACCCTGTGCCCTAAAGATTTTGGTCAAAAAGCACCAATTCCTTCTCCTCAGCACTCCCAAAGCCTCAGGTAGCACAGCCCATCCAGGGCTGGGCCTGTTTCTGTGCTGTTACACACACACCAGAGAAAGGGGAATATCTTTGCTCAGTGCTGTAGCACCCAAGAGGAACATTTCTAAGTATCCCCCTTTAAAGGACCTTTTCTCCTCCCCTGGAGGTGCTTTGGGGTCCTGTAGGGTGAGGAAAGGATTGTGAAGTCAGGCCTGGCTGCTGGCACAAACCCTTCTCACGTGTTCAGAGCTCGCCCTGCTTGGTTTGCACGTGGAGCCTTTATCACTTCTGGGGCCATGGAGAGGACACCTCCAGAGGGACATGAATCATAACCAGGGCTCAAGAACAGCCTTGGATTGCAGTTGAGGGCTTGCCTGTGGATGTCTGGTAAAGCCTAGGAAGCTTCCAGCACCCTTAGACAGCAGCTGCCTTCCTGATTAATTGAATGCTCAAAGTCTTTCCCTTTTTTACTGTTGCTTGTCTGAAAATGCCACTGGGCAGAGAATGGTCACATTCTCCTAGCAGAGCTTTGTCAGACCCTGCAGGCTAAGGCAGAGCTTTGCTGGGCATCAGTTAATAATCTGATATTAATAAAGGGCTCAGTTGGTGCACACTGAAAAGGAACAAGTGTCAGAACTTCTCTCCTGCCTCTGCAGGGAAAGGGAGCCTCTGGTTTCCCTGTGGAGAAGGAACCCCTGGATAGGAGGGTCAGGGAGTTAATGCAGGACAAACCTCCAGGAGGGAGGTTCCTGTGTGCCTCCAGCTGCATTCCTCTTCAGTGGAGCTTGATTGCTGATTAAGGCCATGCTGATGAGTTCATTAACAGAGGAATCTGAAGAGATATTTTCTCTGGGGGTGTGAGGTTGGTGCCATTGTGAAATTCTCCCTCATGACAGCTGTCTGAGATGCAGGAACAAAGAGCAGAGTCTACCCTGGGGCTGGAGCAGTGACAGGAACACATCTGGGGTCATAGAAACCCAAGCCCTGGGTGGGACACTGCACTGGAGTCACTGGCTCTTCATTCCTGTGTGCTGCAGGAATGTGTGGAAATGTCCCCCAGCTGTGCTCCTGGAGAGAAGGGCATCCATGGCTGCCTGGACACTGCACAATCATCCCTGCTAATTATCCCCCACAAAGTCAGCCCTGCCATTTGCACCCAGATGTGGTTGAGCTGGAATGTGAGGTGGTGCTTCCACTTGCAGCTGGCTCTGGAGAACTCTTTGAGGCCATGAGGCTGGTTCTGTTGTGAAACTCCTTTGGGTCATTATAGCTAAATCTGAGCTGGTGATAATTGCATATCACCCAGCACATCTCAGGTCCTGCTTCAGGGGAGGAAGGCTCTGCTCAGACAGGCCCTGTAGTGTGGGCAGCCCTTGCTCTCAGGAGCTGAGATGGGAGAAGAAGGAGCCCTCAGTGAAATGAAAGCTGTGATTTGTCCCTTAATGCCCTTGCTGTTTAACAGAGGAGTGGCACTGACAGAGTGTCCAAGGGCTGGGTGTCTCAGAGCTGAAATCATCCCAGGAGAGCTTGGATGATACCTGCCATGCTGAGCTCAGGGATAAATCCTACCTGCTGCAGGGATGGGGGAGCTGTGCTGGATGTGGCAGTGTTGGCCTGGCAGCATTTGGGGCACCCTTGGGCTCTGCCCAAGTGGCACAGATGCTGATGCTGAGCTGTGGCAGTGAAGCAGGGCAGTGCTTCAGCCCTGCCAGCTGGCACCTGCACTGCTGACATCCTGCATTTCGTTTCTTTTTTATTTTGTCTTTTTTCATCCATTTCCCAGAACTGTGTGGCAGATGCCCCATGGTGAAGGGTTTGAGCAGCAGGCCCTGGCACAGGCTGTGGTGCTGCCTGTGTCTGTCCCTGTGCTGGTGCCTCAGCTGACCCTCAGTGTGCTCCCACACGCTGGCAGGGACACCTCCAGGGGGATTTTTCCTCCTTGAGGCCCAGGGATGAGGACAGCAGAAGGAAATCTCAGCTCAGGGCCAGGGGAGCACCCCAGTGCTTGGCTGGGCTGCAGCTGGCCAGGAACAGAGGCACCTTTTTCTCCCAGTCTTTGGATTTTAGATTTTGCTTTATTAGGCAGAGACTGTGTTCTTGCCATCTAGGTCAGGATGGGGGAGCGCTGAGCTCAGCCCAAATCTGGCAGTGTCTGTCTGTGCCTTCCCCCCCTCCCCAAAGGAAAACACTTCTGAAGGGAAGGCACCATCAGAATACTTCATCTTGGAAAAAACAATCAAAGGGGCTGCAGGAAAACAAACTTATCACAAGTGAAACAAACTCAGCCTGCAGTAAAAGGAGGACCCAGGGTAAAGGCCAGACTGAAGAAAAAAAAAAAAAAAAAAAAAAAAAGGTTTACCCTGAAATGGGAATGTGAATTTTGTGTCCTGGATCTGTTGGGAGTGAGGGGGACTTTGAGGCATTGGCATTTCTGTGGGAGAGCCTAAACTTCTGGATGTTCCCTGTTGAGCAGAGGGTGCAGGGGGAGCTCCAGGGGACAGAGGAAGGCTCCCCTTGGAAGTGCAGCTTTGGACAGGGAGGGACAATGTTCCTCTGGAGGGGCTTGGAATGCCAGGGATGTCCTGGAGAGGAGCAGCACTCTGCAGAGCTCCACTGCCTTTTCACTTTCTGTGTTTATCTTTGGATTTGGGGGTGTGTGTGCCACAAACCCAGCCAGAGTGGAGAGGGCTGTGATGTGCCCTCAGAGCCCTGGGCCCTGTGCAAGTGCATTCTGCTGCTGCAGATCCTTCCCTTCCCATAGGCTGGGACCTTAAAGTAGTTTCCTAAAAGCTGTTTTCCAGTCTTGAGGAGACCAAAAGAGAAATAATAAAATGGGCTGGCTTTTCTACGTCCTGCAGTCAGCTCCAGCAGCTCACAGATTGCTCCATGCTGGAAAAAATGTTTCCCTCACCTGTTTGCTCACCCTGGTGCCTCAGTACCAGCCTTGCAGGGAACAGCATGTGGGAAAGGCAGGCAGTGCTGTTCCCAAAGCAGACATGGAGCAGGGAGGCTTCTCTGGAGACTTCTGCTTTGTTTATTCAGGCAGATCTGGATTCCAGTAGCTGCAGCTGGTTTTGAGAGCAGAGCAGCCTTCAGTGGTTGGGAAAGGAGAGGCCTCCCTGCAAGTGCTCAGTGCTGCTCTCTCCTGTCCCCAGGCCCGTGGTGGCTCTGGGGTCACACCTGGGCTGTGTGTGACAAGAGTCTCTGTCATTTCCACCTCTGAGCCTGCCAGGGCTGGCAGGGAACTCACAGGAGGGGCTGGCACTCGATGGGAGGTCAGGGAGTGGTGCCACCACCCCTCTCCTGGTCCCTTAAAGCAGCCAAGTCCCTGGGGCTGGATCTGCTGCAAGCACAGGTACAGGACACCCTCACCTGCAGGGAGAGGAGCTTGTAGAGACCATGAGAAACCTGAGGAGCTTCAAGCTTAAGTGGGTCATTGCAGTGCTTGGGGACACTTCTGTGCTGTGACATCTCCCCCTCACTGCTGGGGCAGTGCAGACCCAGCCTGAGTCAGAGAAATTAAAGTGAATCCTGCCTCTGACTCCTCATCTGCCTCTGTTCCAGGTCCTTGGGAGCTCAGGCAAACTCTACACCTGCTACAGCTCCTGCCACTTCTGCACCTGCCCTGCCTTTGGGTTTTCTGTGTTGCAGAAGAGTGAGAGCCTTCTGGTGAGTTCTGTGCCCCAGCCTGGGGCTGGCATGGGGAGGGGACAAGGCTCTGCCCTGCTCCTTGAACCCCAAATTTCCAACCAAACACGAGTGTGGAGCTGGCCACGCAGGCTGAGCCTGACCACTGTGTGTGGCCTCTGAGAGCCCCAGACTTTGGGTGCAGGGAGGGCTTTTGGTGGTCAGCAGAGGTGGGGAGGGTGCCAGGAGCCAGGAGCTGTGTGCCAGCTCCCTGCATGGCACTGTCCTGGTGGCAGAATTGGGGACACTGAGCGCCAGCTGTGCCAGGAGGGAACCACGTTCCTGGGGGGGCTGAGCACTTCACTGAACACATTTTGGCCAGGATGGGTTCCTGGTCAGACAGAGCCTGGCATTCCAGCCTTGCTCCTGCTGTTACCTTTGCAGTGCAAACACATCCTGGCTGTCTACCTCAGCCAGGCCATGGGAGCCTGCCAGGAGCTGGCTGTGTCTGAGGAGCAGCTCACAAACATCCTCCTGGCTGAGGAAGAGGATGAAGGATGAAGGATGAAGGATTTGGATCA
The DNA here is from genome assembly GCF_024509145.1 of Vidua macroura. NCBI lineage: Eukaryota > Metazoa > Chordata > Aves > Passeriformes > Viduidae > Vidua > Vidua macroura. The sequence continues at coordinate 7,897,791 of NC_071590.1, read as the reverse complement.
CTCCTGGCATTTTTAATATCTACAAGGCTGTCAAATGCTCATTTAGGCTGGTAGATTTCTTCCTGTGCTGCAGCCAAGTGTGACATTAATTAGCAGCCTGCCACTGATAAATTAATTAATTAGGCCTGTGTTGACTTCAGTATTGTTTATTTATGCTGTTTTTGGGATTTCTGAAGATGTTTGAACTAATCTGTAATAATTGTGATGTGAGGTTGCAAACCTGCAGGTGTCTGTGATCCACAGATTAAAGAGCTGCTGTGGCTCTTTGCAGGTGGCAGCTCAGAGGAATTTCTGATTTTTCAGTGGCAAACCTGGTCCAGGGACTAGGGCAGGGACCCCTCAGCACCCTGAGACTGGTGACAGCTCTGTGCCTCCAATGGAACAGGATCCTTGGAAGCATCAAGGTGGTTGCTGTGCTTTAAATCAAACATTTTCAAATGCACTGAGCACCTCAAGGATGCTTCCCTGGGAGCCAGCTCCTTCCAGCTGTGATTCCCTGTCCATGCTCTGTGCTCCCTGAGGGCAGTGTGGCCTCTGGTGCTGCATCAGCCACCAGAAATAATGGGGCACAGGCTGAGCCAGGTGGTGTGGGTGGTAAATGAAGCATTTTGTATGTAAATAACCGTTTCTGCAAATACAAAATCTCAGTAACATGAGGAGAACACTTCCATCCATGTACATCAGCTCAATGGCCACAGCTGCACTGGCTACAGAAAGTTCCTCTGCTGCTTTTGCTTCACATTTTTATAGAAACCTTCAGAGCTTTTAATTGAGGGGGGCAAGGGAGGTGTTCTATTTTTATTCTGCCTAGCAATGTCTTTGGCTCAGATCCACAAAGGCACTTCCTGTGCCCAGTGACCATGACCTGGGCCAGAGTTAATGCCTGACAGCCCAAAGGCACAGCTGGCCTAAGGATGCTCCACGTCCATCTGCAGGAATTCTGGCTCATGAGAGGCATGGGAAGGGAGCAGTGGTGGATACTGAGCTGCACTGGAAGCTCTCACATGTGGACAGGTGTTGGTGTTACAGCACTGAGAGTTTCACTCTGTTGCTGCTGTGAGAGTTTGGGTCCATTTCAGGCAGCCAAAGGGAGAGATTCCATCCTTTGCTGTGAGGATAAATGTGGCTTGCAACCACTTGGCAACACTGCCAGGGCTGCAGGTGAAACCCTGCTGGTTTCCAGCCCTGATTAACAGGAGGAACACGGCCAAGGATAACACAGAGGGGAAGGGATGGAGGGAGGAGAGAGCCAGGCCCTGCCCAGATGGCAGGAGGTGGCCCAGGGTCAGCTGGCCCCTGAGCAAGGCAGATGCAGCAAAGCTGAACGGAGCTGGTAAAGGAGAAGCACTTTGGACAGGGACTTGAACTGCTCAGACTCGTGCTGGAAGTGCCCATATCTGAGACACTGAGCTGTAGCTAAACTTGGACATTGCATAAACATGTGCAAACCCATCCAGAGCTCTCAGGTGATTTCACCCAGGTCTGGGGCTGAGCTGCAGTGAAATCCAGCACTCCCAGGGAACCATTCCCTGTGCATGGTGGACCCAGAGTCATTCCTGCAGCTGCTGCCTGCAGCTCTTGCCAGCTGGCAGAGGAGATGCTGCAGGAACAAGATTTCTTCAGCTTTTCAGTTGATTTTACACCATATTTGTAACATTATATATCATTATATATGCCAGAGAAATGAAACTCTTGGGATCTTGCACCCCCCTTTTAGTGCAACAGAATTTAAAAAAAATGTAGAGTTGATTTCTGTGTGATTCAAGTACAATTTTTCAGGAATAAAAATATAAAAATTACTGTTAGGGGAAAAAAAAAGCATTCACAGCTTCTGGGGGTTACAGGGCTGCAGGGGTGCCCCAGCCAGACCAAACTTTAGGAGTCAGGTGAGCTGCAGCATCTACCTCTCCCAGCTAAAACTTGCACTTGAGGAAGCTCTGCAAGGCTGGCAGGGCAAAAACCCAATTGTGGAACTCATGTCCCCAAGGCAGAGTGACACTGGCCTTGGTGGCTCTGGTTCAGACCAGCCAGGACCATTGGGGCACTTGTGCCTCCTGCATTTTGATAGCTGGAAACAGATCTGGAAGCAAACCTGAAGCACTGGGCTGCACAGTCCTGTGAACCAAAGTGAATTAAAGGCCATAAAACCTCTGCCCTAAAACCTTGGTCAAGTCTTTTCTCAAATCTTTCAGTAAATGGGATTTCCGTGCTGGGCTGGCCAGTTCTGACCTGGTTTTCCCATTCTCACAGTCCCTCCCCTCAGTGCCTGGAACACAGATTCAGTTTCACACCAGCAACTGGGCTAAGTAAGACTTTTTCCCATCAGAGAATACAAGCTGCATCAAACAATTGATGGAATAATTAGGGTATTACCAAAGTGCTGTCAAGTATGAACTTAGAGAACAACTCAAAAAACAGACACAAAATTATTACTCCTAAATGAATCAAAATATTAAAAAATAATAATAATTAAAATAAAGATCCTATGACTTGACATGAGCAGCACAATTGGGGAAACACCCCCCCAGCAGGTGAGTCTTCTCCAGTCAGTGTCCAGCCTGGAAAGGAAACACCTGGAAAGGAAACACAACAGGATCACAGCTCTCAGTCCCCCTGGGGCTACAGAGGAGGGCGAGCTGCACTCAGTGTCCCCGCTCAGGTCACTCCTCTACCAGGCACGACGTTAATTACAAAAATAAAAATAAAAACACAGCTGCACGAGTGCATAGTGGTCATCTCTGAGCACTCCTGGGACTGCTCACACGGGGAAGGGCAGTGCCAGGGACGGGCTGGAGCCCAGGGGCAGCAGGGGCAGGGTCATACGGTCACCGAGGCCGCGGGGGAGCTGATGTTGATGACAGTCAGGTGCTGGTTGTGCTCAGAGGGGCACTTGGGGAGGTCGTCGGCCTTGCAGAGGATCTTGGAGAGGATCTTGCGGAAGGTGCAGCGGAAATCCCGGATCCTGTAGGCGTAGATGATGGGGTTGATGACAGAGTTGGCGTGGGACAGGATGATGGCCACGTACATCACCCACTCGGGCTTGGATCTGGAGAAGTCCTCGTGGAAGTGCGTGATGCAGTTCAAGATGTGCAGGGGCAGCCAGCAGAAGGCAAAAAGCCCCACGATGATGGCCAGAGACTTGGCTGCATGGACCTCCTTCTGCAGGGTGGTCCTGGAGTTGCCCATCAGCTCGATCTGGTGCAGCTGCTTGCAGGCCACCATGAATATCTTGATGTAGATCCCCAGCATGATGACGAGCGGGAGCAGCACGCAGCCGAAGAAGTTGAAGTAGACCATGTAGCTCATTGTCACCACGTTCTCAAAGAGGCACGAGATGAAGCAGCCGTGGGGGTCTGTCCCTGTCTCGTTGGTGGCATTGGGACAGCCACTCATGGCTTTATTCCAGCCCATCAGTGGGGTCAGTCCAATCCCAAAGGACAGGAGCCACAGCACTGCGATGAGTCCCCTGGCCCGCTTGCCGGTCACCAGGCTGTTGTACCTGCAGCAAAACCACAGCAAATGTTATATAAATGAGCACTGGTGGCTTCCCTGCAGTTAAAGTCATCAGTGTTTTGGTTAATGAGGCAAAAGCCACACCCACACCCACGAGGGGGCCTCACCTCTCTGACCGCCCGAGGGGCAAAACCTCTCACCTGTGTCTCCACCCACACACCGTGATTTGGGGAGGTGACTCATTTACTATTCCTGAGAGGCGCCAGGCACTGCCCCAGCCCACAAACCCCCTGCAAGGGAAGGGAAGGGACTTGGAGGCTTTAAAAAGGCTTTATCAATGCGTGATCCTAAACCACCAACTGCCAGCAGGGCACGGACAGGGAGGCTCCCTGGGGCTGATGCTCTCTGCCTCTGAGCAGCCGCTGCTGGGCACGCTGGGGCAGCTGCTGGGCCAATTCCTGGGCTGACCCCGTCCAGCTGGGGCAATGCTGGTGCCCAGTTCTATGTTGCAATCCCGCATGGGTCATGAAGAAGCTCCACTGTGGCCCAGGGACAGGTTGGTGCAGTGCTGAGCCTGGTGCTGCCCCACACCTTCCTCATCCCGGAGTCCTTTCATGGCCCCTGCAGCCCTCAGATGCTCAGAGACACAAGCAGAGCTGGAACCTGAAGCAGCAAAAGTCAAAAGTCTGGTTTGGGAGCAATCAGAGCAGCTGCCAAAATCAAAGCATCAGTCAGATCCCTGTCTGGAGATAGGAAGGACCAGCCAGAAGACAACATGAGAAACCCATTCCTGTCCTCTCCACAGCCAGTCAGAGTCTGCTGGCTGCCACACGTCCCCTCCTTCCCACACCCTTCTCTCAGTGCTTGTTTACTCTGGCTTGGCTGCCCTGCTTCTCCTTCCCTAAGAACGTTTGTTCTGATTTTCTTCCGGCCCGTGAGGCAGGGGAGGGTTTTATTCCCACAGAACTGCAGCTGTGCCTGTGAATCACTGCACTCGTGTGAGCTGAGCCTCCTGCTCCTCCTGCAAGGATGGGGGGGACAGTGGGGGTCTGCCAGCACCAACTGAGGGTCAAAGAGGGGCTGGGGGAGCCCTCAGCTCCTTCTTCAGGCATCAGCTGGGCTGGCTGGGAGGATGCAGGAGCAGCAGGCGCATTTAGGTGCTGCTGAATTGTCAGCAGTCCATGGGTTGGTGTCTGAAGGGTAGATCCAGCCACTGAGGGGCTTCTCCTGCATTTTTCTCTCATTTTTAATAAGTTTCAATACTTAGAAGATGAGACGTTCTCAAATAGGGCATCAGTGAGGCCAAGCCTGTTGCTTTTGAGACCCCACATTAAGTTTTCAGAAGCTGGAGCTGGTCTGGGCTTGTGGGACGTGAAATCATTGAGATTTGAGAAGTTGACAGAAATCCAATCTCTTGGCAAAGTCTGAGTCTTGAGCTACAGCCCTGGCCAAGCTCAGTCAGTGCTGCAGAGGCACCAGGAGCTGCTGCTCTCTCAGCTCTGCAGTGGAAAGGGAACACTGCAGCTGTGGCTCATGCTTGCCCTGCTAAGAGGATCTCTCCAGGTGCTCCATCCCAAAAACTACCGTGGTGAGACTGGGAAACGCCAAAGGGCCCATAGTTTAGAAACAGAAACTGAAGGAATGGAGGGTTTTGTGTGCTCAGGAGCAGGAGGAGCCACCGTGGCCATGCTGAGGTCCCAGGCTGGTGACATTCGGTGCTGCCTCTTGCTGGAAACACTTGGCCCCAAATAAGGCTTCTTCCATCTGCTCTTCTGAACTCTTCTGCTAAGATAAGGCTTTGGCTTGAAGGTTTACAAGACCAGTCAAGAAGCCACTTGATGTTCCAGTGGCTGTCCTCGTGGCCTGTTTATTTTAGAGCTGCTGGCTCCTCCCAGCGCTCCCAGTGGAGCTGCAGAGGGACCGTGGCACTTTTACATCTGAGAGAAGATGTGAAAACATCCTGGGCTCTCAGCCTGCCAGAGCCAGAGCTGAGCAATGGGGAGGGCTGGAGGCCCAGGAAAGAGGTGGAGATGGTTTTTCACAGGGAACAACTGCCCTGCTCTTTCCCCAGAAATGGAGCTCTTCGTTTCCCCAGAATTTGCATTGCAAAGCCCTCCCACCATCTCTCCATCCAGCTGATGGCAGGTGCTGCTGATGGTCATTGCTGTGGCCAGCCAGAAGAGCCCAAGGTGAAATTGGGAACAGCCTGATGTCCTAGAATTGTTCATTAATTACCTTGTTATTACCTTAATACACTTATTTGGTGGGACCCTGCCTGTATTGCCCTTAAGTCAACACAAGTTAAGTACACGCTTAAAAAAATAAATTAATGAATGCCACCAGATCCAGGTATGGAGTCTCACAAGCTCTTTCCTAAGCTCAATAAAACAGGGTCAGACAGTGAGGAACCAACAGATTTTCACAGCTCAGAATTCTCCAGCAAACTCCTCCTTCAGTCTCTTTTAGTCTTAATATTATTAGGCAAAAAAAGAAAAAAAAAAAACAAAAACCACCACCTATTAAATAAATTTACTCACCTAAGTCTGCTCAACTAATGTATAACAAATATTGAATCATCTCTACGCTTCCCCCTGGAGGCATCAAATGTTGCCTTAATGTAAATAACAGCTGAATATTTTTAAATGATTTATTGGAATTAAATAACCTGGCAATGTGTTAGTTCCTTTTCCACTGCCAGGCAAAGTCTCTTTACTGGTGCAATCACCATGAAGGCTTTAATTACCGCCCCGAGGCCATGGTGGGCTGAGTCAGGCTCCTGTCCTGATGGAAGGAGCTGTGCACGGGCCACCGGTGTCACTGCAGGGCGACAGTGCTGGAGGAGAGCTCAGCTTTTGCAGCGTCCCCGTGGGCAGCTGGGGCTGTCCCCGCTGTGCCCTCACCCACACGGCCACAAAGGCTCCAGCCAGGGCTCCACGAGGTGTCCCCTGTTCCTGGTGGCCTTGCCACAGCAGGCATCCCCCGTGGCCCCTCCAAAACCCAGAGTTTTCCTGGGAGAGCAGCACAGCAAACGCCGGAAGAGCGAGTTCTGGTAGGAAATCTCGCTCTGCGTGTTGGAGGATGCTCAGGGCTGGGTTTTTTTGCATTTCTGCTGCCATTTCCTGGGGCTGGGAAGCAGCCAAGTGGTCCAGGCTGGTGCTGAGCACAGCTGGCACAGAGCAGGACACGCTGCCAGCCCGGCCTCGCAGGAGTTTGGCTCCCAAAGGCAGGAACTGATTCATGTCCTGCACGTCCCTGGCATCGGCCCACCAGCCCCTGCGGACCCCGGGGAGCTCACCCCAGCCCTGCTGCCCCTCAGCTCTGTCAAACAAGGAAAGCACAGCAGGAGAAATTCAGCTTTTGGGGTGAAGGGCTTGGGGCAGCCTGGAGGGAACACTCTGGAATGGGGTTGTCATTGCCACAAGATTTATGTCAGAGAGCAGGAGCAGGAGAATCCTGCCTGTCCCACATCAAAGCCTGGTGGTGCCACACAGCCCTGGCCTGTCCATCATGTCCCTGTGCCAGAGCAGAGGCTCCTCAAGGACTTTGGGTTCTCTCAGAGCAAGATCAGCCTCTGATGAACAATTCCAGAGCTTAAACTCCAAACTCACACATGGCTTCTGCTCCCCAGCTGCCTCCCCACCCTGCCCCATGCCCAGGCTGCTGGATGCAGGGAGGAGCAGACGGAGGGTGCAGAACTGGGAGCAGGCAGGTGCTCTGGTACAAACAGCCAGTGACAATTCATGTATTTCTATTTTAAGTGTGAAGGGAAATACACAGACACCTCCATTCACAAGGGGTGAGAGCAGCTCGGCTGCCAAGCATTGTGTCCTTGTCACCTCCTCACAGCTGTACTTTGTATCTTGCTCTTTTTTTATTATTTTTTTTTAGCTTTAGCAAAAAAAGCACCATTGCTGCCTCTGTGCTCCATGCACAGCCATAGAACGGACATCACACAGCAGCTGAAATATCCTGGCAGGACATTTTACATGAATCATAAATTGCACCTCAGAGAGGAGGGGGAAAAGAAAAAGAAAGAAAAAGAAAAATAAATAAAAAGAAAAAGCTGTGCTGTTTAACCAGGAAGGAGTTGGTGGCCGGAGCTGTGATCAGTGGTAACGCTATCAGCTGGGGAACAGGGACAGCTGCGAGTGTCCCTGTCCCGGGCAGACAAATCACTTCCTCCTGCATCTGTCCCCATTGTGTGCGGGGACAGCAGCAGCACTGCCGGCCTTCCGCTGGGCAGGACTGCCACAGTGTCACAGTGTCACACTGCCACAGTGTCACAGTGCCACAGTGTCACAGTGTCACAGTGTCACACTGCCACACTGCTACACTGTCACAGTGTCACACTGCCACAGTGTCACAGTGTCACAGTGCCACAGTGTCACAGTGTCACAGTGTCACACTGCCACACTGCTACACTGTCACAGTGTCACACTGCCACAGTGTCACAGTGCCACAGTGCCACAGTGTCACAGTGCCACAGTGTCACACTGCCACAGTGTCACATTGCCACACTGCCACAGTGTCACAGTGCCACAGTGCCACAGTGTCACAGTGCCACAGTGTCACACTGTCACAGTGTCACAGTGCCACAGTGTCACAGTGTCACACTGCCACAGTGTCACAGTGTCACACTGTCACAGTGTCACAGTGCCACAGTGTCACACTGTCACACTGCCACAGTGTCACACTGTCACAGTGTCACAGTGCCACACTGCCACAGTGCCACAGTGTCACACTGCCACACTGCCACAGTGTCACAGTGTCACACTGTCACACTGCCACAGTGTCACACTGCCACAGTGTCACAGTGCCACAGTGTCACACTGTCACGCTGCCACACTGCCACAGTGTCACAGTGCCACACTGTCACATTGTCACACTGTCAGACTGTCACACTGTCACACTGCTACACTGTCACACTGTCAGACTGTCACACTCTCACACTGTCACACTGTCACACTGTCACACTCTCACACTGTCACACTGCCACACTGTCACGCTGTCACAGTGCCACACTGTCACACTGTCACGCTGTCACACTCTCACGCTGTCACACTGTCACACTGTCATGCTGTCACACTCTCACGCTGTCACACTGTCACACTCTTACGCTGTCACACTGTCACACTGTCATGCTGTCACACTGTCACAGTGTCACAGTGCCACCCGCCAGCCCCGGCTCAGGTGAGCTCACGGGCCAGCAGCAGGACAAGCAGAGGAACGGGCACACGCAGCCCTCTCGGGTGGAAGGGAGTGTCCCCTCCCTGGGTCCCCGTGTCCCCAGCCACGAGCCGGGGCTGTCGAACACCTGCAGGTTTAAAACCTGCCCGAGATATTCTCATCCGTGCCCTCCCCGCTCCCGGGACCCCGGGGTGCCGCCGGAGCCGGGACAGGGACCCCTGCCTCAGCCCGGCCACTGCTGTCCCCGCAGCGCCTGGGGACAGGGACAGCCAGGGGGCACCGGGTGTGCGGCAGTGTGGGGAGGAGGAGCACGGGAAGGGAATAAAACCGGCAGATGGCACATGGCCGGTAATGTGGGGAGTCGCACGGGAACCTGCAGCCCTGCACCTGCTGGGCACTGCCGGGGCTGGGGAGGTGCGAGCGCCTCTCGCCTCTCGAGGGGCCCCGAGGGGTTTGCGTGTGAGATCTGCCCGTGCTCGCTGCTCCGCAGGGTGAGAAACAGCGGCTGAAAGCCGAGCTCAGACACCGGGGGTGTCAGCGGGGCGGGCTGGGCCGAGCCGGGCTGGGCCAAACAGAGGCCAGCAGCGCCCCGGAGCACAGGAAGGAAATGAGCTCAGCCCCTCGCCCTGCGCGCTGCTCCCACGCTCCAGCAGCCCCCGACTTCCAAACAGCAGCAGCTGCCCCAAAACGGCGCTGTGCCTGCAGGAGGGTGTCATACTGGTGTGGAATCAATGTGACACTGCTGTGACACTGGTGCGGAATCAGAGTGGCACTGCTGTGACACTGGTATGGAACCAGTGTGATCCTGGTGTGACACTGGTGTGGAATCAGTGTGACACTGGTGTGACACTGGTGTGGAACCAGCGTGACACTGCTGTGACACGGGTGTGGAATCAGTGTGACCCTGGTGTGACACTGGTGTGGAATCAGCGTGGCACTGCTGTGACACTGGTGTGGAATCAGCGTGACACTTCTGTGACACTGGTGTGGAATCAGTGTGACCCTGGTGTGGAACCAGCGTGGTCCCGGTGCTCTGTGTTTCTGAGCCAGGCCTAGAACACTGCCCTGCAGTTCTCCCCTCTTTAAGGCCTGAGCTCCTCCTCAGCTCCCCCGGGCTCTGCAGCCCAGCCTTATCGCCTGCTGGGGCCTGGGGCTGGGGATTTTTGTCCTTCCGAACCCGCCGGGGGTCAGGCCTGGCTGTGCAGCACCAGGGGCTGAGTTAAAGGTGCCTGGCAGAGGTGCGATAGGGGCTGGGGTCGATCCCGAGTCCCACCCAGCGCTGACCACTGCCCCTCCCAGTGCCGGCTCACTGCGATAGCAGAGCAGGGTGGGCGATGGCAGATCTCTGCTGGGTCCCTCTTTCTGCAATGAAAGGGGTGGAACCCCCTTCCCAAAGTTCCCAAAGCGCTGCCTTTCCACCCCGCAGCCCCACCGAGCTGCTGCTCAGCTGCCCTGCCCGCAGAGCCCCGGGGCTGCGGGACCGGGCAGGGGCAGCGCCGAGCCCACCCGCGCCTCATCCCAGCCCATCCCAGCAGCTCCAGGAGCCCGGCCCGTCCTCTCCTCCCTGCCCGGGCACTTCCAGGCTGGACAGAGCGCCCAGCCCTGTGCCAGCACAAGGGGCACATCCCATGGAAGGTTTGAGCACTGGGAAAGGGGGACATGGCCAAGAGCTGCTCCCACAGCTCCTGCAGGGACTGTGCTCTGTCCCCTGTCCCCAGTGGGTCCAGCAGCTCTGGTCCCAGTGGCACCAGTGCCCACAGGGCACTGCGGGGTGTAAGAGCAGGGACACACAGGGACACACCCCCACTGATGCACTCCCAGGTTATTTGTGGCTCATGCCCAGGCCTCATGTCATCCATTGGATTAGGAGTTAATCCTCTTTTTGGATTGCACAAATTCCCTAAACTCAGTCCAGTCTGCAAGCCTGAGAGCCGGTGGGGTGGGGACAGGACTGACACATCTGTAGGCACAGCTGGAGTCACGAATTCCTGGCATCTTGTGGATCAAACACAGTAAGGGGAGTCCCCAAACCCCGCGTGGTCACTGCCTGGGGCAGCCCAGGGTGGGGCAGAACACTCTTCAAAGATTCAGTTTTGTGGTCTGTGCTCATTGCTCTGGCAAACAGCAAATTTCATAAAAATCCCAAGCAGCAACTCGATAACTAACAAAGCAAGAACTTGCAACTTCAAAATAAAACAGTTTCTGCCAAAACATTTTGGTTTCGTGTATTTTTTGCAGGGAGAGGTCAAAAGATCATCTGGAGCAAAATTTTGCTGGATTTCAAAGGTTCCTTTAAAAAAAAAAAAAAAAATTAAACGAACCTGCATTTTTTACAGATTGAGCTGGCCAAAACAGAATAAAAACCTTCTAAATGCAAAGATCTGGGTTCTGACTCAGCCTGGAGATCAGCGCCCTCAGCCAACAGCCTGGAGCCAATCCTGACATCCCTGATGCTCCCTGCCATCCCTGCTGTCCCCCAGCTTCTGCAGAGGGGGCAGAGGTCCCAAAGAGGTCCCAGTTCCTTTTCCTGTCAGGACTTTTGTTTTTTGGGAGGGAAGTGGCCTTGGAGGTGCGGAAAAGATATAAAAATCTGGGACGTGCATTTTAAGGAAACCAGGCTGCTCACAGCTCAAAATAGCTGTGATTTCCCCTCTCTACTTTACTGCCACGAGGGCACATGTGATTATTCCTGATTTTGTTGTTGTGTTTTGGCTGCATCCAAAGGCTGGAGTGAGTGGCAGCCCTGGGAGGGCCTCCCACGTCCCCTGGGCCCAGCTTGGCTGCCACAAACTTCCCTAAAGATGTGACAGCTCCATTGCTCAAGTGAGCAGCCCAGCCCTCCTGCCCTTGCTGGGTTGTGGCACTTCAGTTTATAACTCAGTGATAACCAAGGCCAGGCACAGCATCCTGAGGGGTCGGAGGCTCTGGAAGCAGGAATTGGGATGCTCAGGGAGTGGGCACAGCATGGGAGCCACAGAGGAGCAGCAGAACTCGCCCAGGGGTGCGGATGAAGGGCAGTGCAAGGACAAAAGGAAATGAGGCAAGGGCACAGGGAGGAAGAGCAGCTGCAGCTCTGTGTGCTGATGGCACTCACAGAGTGGCAGGTGAACACCAAGAGGATTTTCTCTGCTCCCCAGTGGCTCCAGCCCTCCCACTTGACATCAAACCCCACCAGTTTGCTTTGCTGAGCAGCAAGCTGGGAGCTGACAGGGATCTGGGAGCAAATCCCTGCAGGGGAATGCAGAGGGAACCCCTCCTCTGCAGCACAGGGGAGCAGAGCCTCAGCATCAGCCAGGCCACCTCTGGAAAGGATGAGGAAAAAACAGCAACAACCCAAATTTAATCTGTCCCACGAGGACAGCAGCAGGAAGGAGCTGCACTCCTGCCTTCCTCATGTGAAAGCCAAGGGGGGCAGCAGCTCCTGTGGGACACCGGCAGGAGCAGAGGCAGATCAGGGCAGCACCATTAACAGATCCTGATCCCATTAAGTGACTGGGAATCCATATGAGGATCCTCTGGCTGCAGGAGGGGCAGCAAGGGCTCCAAGATGTGCAGAAAGGGAGAGGATGTGGCTGGGACCCTGCTCCAGTTCATAGCAAAGCTTCCCTGGAACATCAGTCCTGCACATCTGCAAGGGGTAAAGCTGAAGATGGGAGAGAACTAAACCCAGGACAAGCAGCAGATCAGCTCAAATCCCAGGGAGCTGGGGATCATTTTCCCATGGCAGGTCCCAGCTGGGGTGTTTGCCAGGCAGCAGCACCACGTTCACTGTCCTGCAGGAGGTACCAGTGGACAGGGGCACACACAGTGTGCTGTTGCTCAGTGTTCCACTCTCCTTTTGCTCTCTAAATACAGATTCTCCTCTCCCTCCCTAATTCCTGACACGTTTGTTCCAGGCATCCATCCCTACCAACAATTCTTCACCATGCCAAAGGATTTGGGTTAATGCAAATAAAAGGAAACTGTTTTATTCCACCTACAAATCTTCTTTGGCTCCCAGCTACGGGACTGTGGGGTGAAATCCAGCCCTGGAGGAAGCCAGAGAGCAAAAGCCTCTGTGCCAAGTGCTCTCTGCAGGATGGATTTGCTGCTGCTGAGAGATGCTCGATTCCCTGGCTTGGATATCCTGCTTGGAGGAAGTGCTGGGGGGGTCAGGCTGGCAGAGGAGAGCTGGGATGGAGCTGTGTCCCTGGGCACAGGGATGGGCACTCAGGGGTGGCAGCGGCCAGGAGGGTGCAGGAAGAGGGGACAGAGTGTCCGAGGACAAGGAGCTGCATCCAGGTGATGGCCAAGGGAGGAGGGACACAGGGAAGGGCTGGGAGCTGCAGCTGCACAGGACGGGCAGCGTGGGTGGGGGCTTCTCCACAAACAGTGGATTCATCAAAAGCAAACAAGCGAAATACGAGTTTCGAGGGACAGAAAGAATTCATGGCTTCGGGTCAAATTCAGCAAATATTTTTAGCCAGAAGAGGGAGGGCTCTAAACCACCCTTTTTAAAATAAGATTTTTATTCTGCAGTTCTCCAGATGAGAAGTTGTCAGTTCCTTCCCCAGTGAGGAGGTCTTGACCTCAAAGAGCAGCACAGCCACATCGGAAGGGTTGGGCAACTCAACCCAAAATCTGCCAGGTTGGTCAGGATCACTTTGCTCCACTGAAACCTCCCAACATCGCTGTTCCAGTTTCACTGAAACAATTTTCCTCTTCCCCATGGGATTTTTAGTTCAGCCACAGAGCTGAAAAATCCATTATTAGCCTGGCTGTAATGCAAAGTTCTGCTGTGCACCCCAGCCCACGGGCCTGCCCAGCCTTTCAAACAGCTCTGAAAGGGTATTAAATAATGTGGCACAGCCAGTCCTTAATGTCCCTGCAGAGCTCTCCACAGGGAGCTGATGGAGCACTGGATGTGACAAGGACACTCATCTGCTCTGCAACAACCACATTACTTATGGTAATCGCTGGACAGGGCTGGGCACAAATCATTTTCTTAAACATTTAATACTTCATGGCCTGGTTTCAGCCTCTGCACTGGCCTCCAGAATGGGTGTTTAAATGAGAAAAGCTTTTCCTACTGTCTCCATTCCTAGAAATTGATGATCAGCTTCCTGTTCCCACAGCACAGCCCTCCTGCCCAGGGAGGGTGCTGGGAGAAGTTCCTCCCCCCTCCCTGCCAGCAGCACTGTGAAATAAAGATGCTGAAGAGAAAACTCCAACCCAGCCTTGCTGGGAAAACCCTGGTGCTGTCCAGAAGGGTTTTGCCTGTGTAGATTTATAACCTCCTTTTGATCTTGGTGTACAACTAAAAAAAGCCTTTCGGTATCAGTCCCTAAATCTCCTGTCACCGAGGCCTGTCCATTGTCCTGCTCCTCCCAGGGAGAACCCCCCTCCTTTGGAAGGAGTTTTTTACTTGCTGGTGCCTTCTGAGAGCACTGAAATAGGCCTCAGTGCCAAGATGGAGTTTAACCCAAATTTCGCACTTCAGCCAGCCTAGGATGGGACTCCTTGGTCTCTGTTTGTGTCCAGCTCAAAAGCACTCATAGGAATAAAGATATTTGTGCAAATGGAGTAAAAGATTTGGCGTGAGACGGGGCGAGGAAAGCGAAGCTGGGAAAGAATCCCAAAGCAAGGCAAAACTGCCCTGGGATGAACTGCCCTGATGGAGTCGAGCAAACCTGCTGAGACCAGGACTGGGGGAAAAGGAGTGCAGGAAATACCGGCAGTTTCATCAGCTGGCAAAGCCACTTCCCTCTGCAAGCACAGGAACGATCCCTCAGAGCATTTCTGGTCCTCTCTGAGCAGAGCACAAACCCCTCACCACAGTTTCCTTAGCTGCAGAAAGTGTTTGTGTACAAAAATAGAGTTATTGCCTGACAGCTCGTGTCCAGGGGTGTGATTAAACTGAAACTCAAAAATCTGACCCGCTTCTGTAGCTGCTGCTGTGCCGCTGCCCCACCATCCCGGGAAAGCCCCGAACGAAAGGATGGAAAAGACACAACAGCATTTTCCGGAGCCAGGGTGGGTCTGTGAGCCCGGCTGGGTGGCCGGGGGGGTCTGAAACAGGGTCAGGGATGCTGGAAACAACCTGTCCCTGTCCCCGTCCCCGTCCCTGTCCCTGTCCCTGTCCCTGTCCCTGTCCCCGTCCCTGTCCCTGTCCCTGTCCCTGTCCCTGTCCCCGTCCCTGCTGTGCTGCAGGTCCGCTCCCGCTTGCGCGACACCCGGAATTTCCACGCTCGCATGACACACAGCCACGCTCCTCCACCCCGCCTGATGACTAATTAATATTTGCTCAGCCTATGCGAGGTCTCAGATGCAAGGTGCCAGAACAGGGTGAAAGGGTTTTCTTGTTTGAAGTCATTTCAGGGTGACTTCATTGCTCGCGCACGGGAGATGCCGCGGACGAGCAGAATCCAGGGAAGCTGCGGCTTTGCGGAGTTCAGCTGAGGTCCCTGCGCCACAGCTGCCCTGCTTCCCCACAGCCTCTGCTCCCGGCCAGTCCCTGGAGCTTCCTGGACTCCCGGGGGGCTCCACCAGTGTCTTATTCCCAGGGAAGGACAACTGAGACACGGAGGAGACTGAGATGAGCAAACTCAGGTGGTTCATAATGCAAAGCTCGGGGTTTGGTGCACTTCAGCTTAAGGAAGCTGCTGCACCAGCCCACTGGAGAGGTGCCTGTAACTTCTATTCCATACAGTTTTCCCCATTTTAATTCAGTTACCATGAATTAGAAGGAAAACAATTAATGTTTTAGATGCTGCACTTGGGTGAGACTGAACTGTAAAGCTAAAATCTGACGTGTGACTCTTTCTGCTCCCCTCTGCTCCTTTCACAGTAGGAAATAGGAGAAAGAGTGGCTGCTCCTCTATTTAATTACATGGGAGATGCCTGGGCACCGCAATAAAGGGGCTGTATAAATACCTGCACAGACGAGCCACAACCATCTCAAACACAGCCTTACATCACTGCAGGCCCGTCCGAGAAACCCCTGACCCTCCCAAGGCAAAGATCCTCAAGAAACTGAACTTCCAGGTGTACTCTGAAGCAAGAAGTAGGACACTGATCCCAGCGAGCGAATGACAAACCTCTGTTATTTCCATCACCTGTCAGCAGCAAAACTTTTGGGACAGCACTAGAGATTAGAAGTTCCTGCACGCTGAGAGCAGGAAGATCAGACCCGGGCTGTCAGGGAATGTGGCTGCCCGCTCCCACTGCAACCTCTTACCTCAGTGGGATCTTAATAGCCAGGTACCTGTCGATGGCCACCGCCAGCAGGCTGAAAATGGAGCTTTGGGTCAGCACCAGCACGAAACAGGCGAAGAAGAGGCAGCTGTGAAAATCCACCTGGAAGCCGATGCTGATGGTGATGGCGAAAGGGATGGCCAACAACCCCACGGCGATATCAGCCACGGCCAGCGACACCAGGAAATAGTTGGTGGCGTTCTTCAAGGTGCTGTTGATGGCCACAGCCCAGCAGACCAGCACGTTGCCAGCGATGGAGAGCACGGCGATGATGAGCTCCAGCACGATGTAGGTGGTTTTCATAGTGTCCATGGCGAGAGCCCAGCGCCGGGAGCAGGCGCTGCTCATGGGAAGAAGGGACTTTCCACCGGGCGCCCTCCCGCAGGTACCAACACGCCACGGGGCAGCCGAACGCCCATGTCCGGGCTCCCCGCGGCCCTGGGGGGCCGGAGGGGCGCGGCGAGCCCCGGGTCGCGGCCCCCCGCTGCCCGCAGCGCCCGGCCCCCGCCCGGCATCCGCGGGTCCCGCTCAGCGCCCGCCCGCCGCCGCCCGCGGGGCCATCGGGGCCGGCCCGACCGGGGCTGCTCCGCCCGGGGATGCTCCGCCCGGGGATGCTCCGCCGCTGCCGCCCGCTGCCCGCGGAAAAGCCGCTGCCGGCGGCGGCGGGGCTATTTCTGCTCCTGGGGCGAGCGGGGCGGGGAGTGCGCGGCGCGGAGCCATTGGCCGGGACCCGGCGGCACCGGCACCGCGCCCCCGCAGCGCCCGGCCCCGCTCCCGCTCCCCCGGCCCCGCTCCCGCTCCCCCGGCCCCGGCACGGCTCCCCCGGCCCGGCCTGTGCGGCTCCCCGGAGGTTTTGGGCACCGCCTCGCGCAATTCGGAATCAAAAGTTGCCCTCGCTGCCGCCAAAGTCGAGATGCTGCTGCTGCTCCGGGACACCGGAGTTGCCGCGCCGAAAATAAAATTCGCCACCAGCAGAGCGCTGACCCAAAGCAGGAGATTTCACAAAATCCTGGCAGCGCTCGGTCTCTGTATGGTTATGGCACAGCGGGGCATTTCCTGTTGTAAGAAATGGCAAAATACCACGGATTAGCAAATGCTGTTACTCACAGGGCTCAAGTGGTTGAGTTTCGGTCTAAGGAGCTTTAAAAAAAGTTGTACCTGAAGGGGTTGTCTGCTCTGGTGGATCTTAAACCAGCAGGGAAGGTGGAGGTAATTTAATAACTGGTTACCTTTTCATCACAGGTTTCATGCTTTATATTGTGTTCACCATCAAAACACAGAACAGAGATTGAATTTCACACCACTGCTGAAGCATCCAGCAGCACTGAATAGCCCGGGGTAGAAAGTGGAAAAAAATCCAAACAATTAAAGAAAATAAACCTGTCCTGTAGCAAACGGAAAGTAAAATAAATTGCCATTGATTTCTCTTTTTTTAAACAAAGTTGTAAACTAAATCCTGCAGAAGGGAATGTTTTCTGAGGATCCAGAGTTAAATCAGAGCAAAAAACATATGGGAAAAAGAAGATTGAAATGATTCCTTTGGGTGTAGTGCAAATGGAAACTCTCCTGTTGACCAGCAATGCTTTGGGTCAGACAGATACAAAGAGGGACTCTCAATTTATATTGAACAAAGTAATTTTTATCAAGTTGGACATCTCAGGATGCTGAAAACAAGCTGTTCCAGGGGTACATTTAATTTGATGGGGACACACAGAAGGATCTGCACACAGGAGCATCACAGTGCTGCCCTCTGCACTCCCACCACCTTTGCACTTTGCATTCCAGGCACTCTGCTGTCACAGGGAAGAACCAATCTCATGATGGCATGATCAGGGAAGCCCTTAAATCCCGGGATTCAAACCTCAGTTTTTGCCTGGAAGTGTCCTGAAAGGAGCAGCAGAGTTTGAGGTGAGCTCAAGGTTCACAGCCCCAGGTCTGGCTGCTCCATCAGCGCTGGCTGGATCCTGAACTTGCCCACACTGGTTTGGTTTATTTATTATTTTGGGATGTGCACAGCTTCCCTCGTGCAGAGCCTGTTATAATTATGTAAATTATCACAGAGAAGCACTTTTCCCCGCAAAGGGATGGATTTACATCAGGGTTTTTACATGCATTGTTTTCCTAGTGCAGGAACATGTGCCAACAGCCACCTTCTGCTGCTTTACAGCACCTCAGCAAAACCAGAATTAACTTTCTGCAGTGGATACATTTTATTAGAGAAAGATCTGCTTTTGTGATCATGGAAGCACTTATTACAGGCTGAGCCCAGGGAAATTGTGGTTTGTCAAGTCAGACACGAACAGAGAAACCATTATTTCAGGTTCTGATGAATAGGTTGTTTGGGCAAGGTCTCTGTGAGACAGGTAGCGAGGCAGTGAATATTGTGGATTTTGCATTACAGGGAGATTCATGGCTCTCCAAAGCAGCAGAACCTGTGCCAAGGTCCAGTGGTTTATTCTGGCAGTAACTGGTGCAGCTGAGCTTCCTCCCAATACAACTCCTGCAAGGGGAGCCAAGGACAAGTGTGCTCAGCTCTGTTCTACCAAACGTGGTTAAATCCTGCTGGCAGGAAGAACGGGATGAGCCCATTCCCAGATCCTGCCCTCCAACTGTGCTCTTTGAGCCCTCTTAAAATATCTGGCATCACACACCCTCCAGGAAACACCAACTGAACGTGCGCAGCTCCCGGGGCTCGGGGGATCCACAGGTGAGAGGCTGCAAATTTATCTTCTGGAATCTGTAAAGGAGCAAGGAAATCACAGAACCATCGAGGTAAACACAGCCCAGAGCCGGCAGCATGACAGGTGATGAATCCATTCAAGAATTAGAGTGCAACAGCACCATGGCAGCACCGGAGCCCTGCTGGATGCTCCGATGTCAGACACAGATGAATCACCACTACTATTATTTTCCTGGATTCCACTTCCCTCCAGGGATTCGCCTCCCAACACTCACGTAGGGAACAGCAGCAGCCCCAGTCTGCTGCTTTCAAGTGCAAGAAGTGTCCCGGCTCCTTTGTTCCGAGGGAAGGCGATTGAAAGGGATCCCGCGTTGCGAGCGGAGCTGCGCTGGGAAGAAGGGAGCGGCGCCCTGGGGCGGCCGCGGCCGCTGTCCCCGCGGCTCGGCAGGAGCCCTCCAGCCTCGTACGTGCTGTTCTTCTGTCGCTGCCGTCCCGGGGGAGCGGAGCTGCCGCTTCGGAGGCCGAGCTCTTCCTGCAGCCCCTGTGATCTCTTCTGCTCCGGCCGCTCCGAGGACTTCCCGAGCGAGCTGTGCCTTCACACCTCCAGCGCTCTTGGCCCAGCCACAAAGAGCTGGAGAGGAGCCCCACAACACATCCCTGCACACACACCCGGCCAGGGCCCGGCCGGCCCACGGGGCAAGGCTCTGAGCACAAAGAAATCTCCCGAGCCAGTGAGAGCTGAGATGTTCTTGCTGGTCCCGCAGCCAGATTTGCCAGCTCAGACACTCCTCAGCAACCTCAACAACAAATTTTCCTCTCTAAGCCCACAGAGTTAAAGAACAAGCACTGAAGTGGGATTATCTCTGCTACAAAGGGACACAGATATGGTCTGGCTATCAAAAACTAAGGTGGATGCCATATAAGAAGTCCGTCTGTCTTGCTGCTTCAGGCACATCATCATATTGGCTTTGGCAGCCCTGCATCGACCTGTGAGTGCTGCAGCAGTGGGCAGAGCTGCCGCTGGGGTGGTGCAGGGCATCAGCCCAGCACTGGTGGCTTTCAAGCAGAGGAACTGTCATCCATCCCTTCCCGTGGAGGGCAGCTCCACCCCAAAACTGCCCGCGACCCGGGGGAATCAGGAGAGACTGAGGCACTGCCACCAGCCTGGCAGCGCTGGCACTGCCTCCAGAGCCCCATCCCCACTCAAGCCTCCACTGGTACTTCTGAGCTGTTTGCCTGGACAAGACAGAGCCTGTCCTGAGCCTGACTCCAAGAAAAGATTCCCAAGACAGAACGCAACCCCTAAACCACAGAGCAGGTACAAAAAACCGCCTTTGAAATGGTGCTGCCAGCGACAGGCTGAACTGCCCGGTCTGCCCAAGCCAGGTGAAAGGAATGGATGGTTTTGGATAACTTGCAGGCACCTCTGCATGTTTATTGCCCACATTGTGCTGAGCATTAGCACATCAAAGGCTCCTGGTGAGCCATGAATTAAATTATGAGGAGAGGAATGGCCCAGGGTGAGGTTGGTAACTGTAGGGCTGCAGGCATTTTGCTGGAAGAGATGGAAAACAAAGAGTGAAATTCCAGGGAAAGCTATTTCCATACTGGAGATTTCAATCATTCAGCAAAACCCTTGGAAAACCAAACAGAAAAACTTCGTTAAGATTGTAAACTGTGGATGAACAAACTTGGATTTTCCTAGTCCCCAGGGTCATTGCCAGATAATAAGTCTGTATTATCCTGGAATCTCAAACCGGTGCTTTAAATTATCTGCAAGAACTCATCTCACAACAATGCAGGTGTGTGAATTCTTTAGAAATTGTTTCATTAGAAAACAAAGAAGTCACCACAGGACTGAAAAGAAAAAATAAACCATAAACGGCTCCACCAAAGCAGTTGAATTAAAAAGGAAGGATTTTGGCTGAGCGGAGTCCAAGGTATGAGAACATCATTTTGAAGAAGCTTTTCATTTTTTTTCTCTGTGTTTGGTTTTGTGTACTAACCAGCTTCTGGGGTGGAAAGCCAAGTGCCTCTTCCAGCAGGATTTGTGAAGCAAAGCTGCTGCTCAATCCCGGCAGTGCTGAGCCCTGCACGGGGCTCCCAGCGTCCCCTTTATGCTGGTGGGGCTGGTACAGCCAATCTGCCCGAGAAATCGTTGTGTTTCCAGGCCAACATCAGCTCCGGAGAAGCTGGACAGGCACTGATACCCTCTGCAATTCAAACAAGCTGTGATTGCTTCATTCAGAGCTGAGCTGCTTCCTGGGCAGAACCTCCACGAGTTCATACACCCAGAACTGGCCGAGTGTCCTCCTCTCTCCCAATCAACACTTCACAGCAAAAGGAGAAGTGGTTCTGCTCCCTGCCAAGCCCTGACATCAGGGAAATGAGTCCTCAGCCCCAGCCTTTACAGCAATTCAGGTTCATGTACAGATGTGACATTTGGAGCTCCAAATGAATGCAGTGAAAGGTTTTGAATGGGTGCACCACAACTGCTCTGAATATGGAATCATGCTCAAATACTGGAGAAAAGCAAGCTTTAGTTCAAATCCCTCAGCCAGCTTTCTCTGTGCAAGATGAGCTCATGATTTACAAATATCTGTTATTATTATTATTATTGAGATCACCTGTGGCTGTCAGAGGACTTAGAAACCTCTGGTGTTCCAGGTCCCAGCCAGAGCTCTGAAAACCACTTTTGATCCCCAAAAATCAGGCTGCTTTCACAGGCAGGTCACCCAGGGGTTAAAGAGCAGCTTAGCTGTGGTGAAGGGAAACTGCAGAATACACACAAAAATACAAATGAGCAAATGCAGGGGCAGCACCAGGACCAACCTTCCTGTGCACAGGCAGCTGCCAGCAAACACTGAATCTGCACTCAAAGCCTGTCTGACCCCCAAGGTCGTTATTACACAGCCCCTGCTGCATTGCTCCATCAGAGATGAGGGTTTTGTTTCATCCACGCTCCACAACCACTGGCAAAAGGAAACCTGGTGCTGTTAAAGCCCAAGAGCTTGGTTAATGTGGTTTCCATCCTTGCAGGACTCTATCAAAAACCCTCTGAGCTCAGTCCCTCTGAAAGCAGAGTCTAATCACAGCTGAAGGGAAGAACTGGCCTGCACTATCCCATGGCATATTATTTATTATTAATATTATTAACCCCTCTGCAAGCCTCAGACAGAGCTCTCCCTTCCCAGAAGGGATCCCAGGCTGTGCAGAGATTATTATTTATGAATAAATTATTTTTATTCAGACACATTTGGGTTGCCTGGGCCGAACACCTTCAATCACAGTTTTCACTGAACCTGTCCTGGTTGTAAGTTCAAATTTGGGTAAGGAAAGTAACAAATGTTCTATAACTGAAAAAAACCCCAAGAAGAGTCATGGTTGCAGCCTCACCTCCCAGGAGTTTCATCCTGTTGGGAGAATGCTGGGAATGTCCTGAGGAATCGCTCACCTGGGGAGCTCCTTTGTCTCCACGATTAGAGCCTGGGAGTGGCTTCCTGTGAGACAAAGGATGAGCTGACCGAGGAGGCAAAAGTTACAGCACATCAAGGTGGAACAAAGGTTTGAACTGCTATAAATTCTTTTTTTTTTAGCCAAGAGAAGTTTTAACAGGAGCTTTGCACAGAAGGTGTGCAGCTGTGCGGAGCAGGTTAAGAAAGGCATTTGCTCCCATGTTAAGTCTCTTAATCTTGTTACCTTCTCTTTAACCAGCTTAAACTCTTGCTGAGGGGCTGAGGATGAAGCCTCGGTCATTGCTGTGTATTTAAGAGGGGAAAGCAGGTCACTTTCTGGATGTGTGAATAATGTTTACCCACGCTGGCATTTTACAGCCTCATTTTCTTCCTGTTATGCTCAATAAAACCAGTGACTCCCCCACCACCTGACTCTCCTGGGTGACATTTACTCCAGAGTCCTGCTCCATTCCAGTATCAAACTGAGTAATTCTGTGAGGCTCCAACCACCTGCTTCTGACCTTTGCAGCCCATCTGGAAGACTCTTTATTCTACTCACATTGCTTATGCTTCTCTTCCCTCTGTTCTGGCTTCCACCTTTCACCAGTCAGGAAGGGAATTCTTCTTTCCACGCCAATCCACGTTCTCCAAGCGCCAGGAGTCACTTGGCTCTGAAAGCACACTGAGCCACAGAGCAGCCCTGGATCTTGTCCTCTCACCCCACCTACAACCACCCACAAATCACCCTGGGGAAACATCTGCCTCAGCTTTCATTTTCAGTCTCTTGCTGAACCAGACCTAAGCATGGCTCTCACTCACTGGCCATGTCCACAGAGAATCCAGCTGTCCCCACCAATGAATCAAAGCACCAGGAGTGTACTCTGAAAAGAGACAGCAGAGCCTGGGGGCATCACTTAATGCTCAGCATTAAAAATCCAGGGCTGAAACACAGTACTTAGGTGGGGAAAGGCAAAGTAGCTTGGGTTATGTAAATGACAACTTTTCCCACAGGGTTTCACCTGCCCAGCTGGACACAAACACACCTGAGAGGTCTGAAGAGCTTTAAATGCCCATTTCTTTTATCATCTCAGTTTTCTTTGCTGACTCAGCAGCTGGATTGTTCTGGTATTGCTGCCACCATCTTTGTGAGACAAAAGCAGCCTCTGTGAAAGTGTTCTGGAATTTGAACTCAGCACTTTTGAAAGCTCTGTGGGTGGAGGGGATGGTGCCTGAAGAAGACTCCAAGGGATGTTTTTGGCACTGTGCACACACTGCTCACCCTCTGCAATGCTCTGTCACTGCCTCCCAGGTGCTTTGAACTCTGGGAGCTGTCATCTCACCTTCCAGATTGCCTCCAAAGTGGCCTTGAACACTTCCAGGGATGGGAGATACTTTGGATTTTGTATTGTATGTAGGTAACTGAAACATTTCAACAAACCTCAGAAACAGAAAAAGATTTATTAGAAATATTACACAGATTTTGCATCATACATTTTAATAATGTTAATATTTAAATATTAGCATGTCCAAATCTGCAATGCTTAGTATGTACATTCTAATGTGCTCTTTGTATAAATTAGATTACGATGTAACATCTGTACCCAACAGGGAAAGCTAAAACTGTCAGAGGTGATCATCCCATATGACAAACTCAAGCCTGGACCAACAGTCAATAAAAACATTGTGTCCAGCTCTGCCCAATGGGACTTGGCACACGTGCAAGTCAAAAATGGAGAGACCATCAGTTGAGAATAAAAAGTCACTTGCAGTTCAGTGAGAAGCTGGTTCTGCACCGTGTCGGCGAGCGAGCGTCGATGGCACTGGAGTTGGTACAAACCAACACAGCTGAGCATAGTAGAACTTATTGCTGGGTTTAGAAATGTCTTAATGCTCCATGCCCTGAGTCTTTTTTAGGCAAAAAGCCCTCTTGTGACAGGAAAATGCATAATCTCATCCCATACAGCCCCTGCCTGTGATCAGATGCACAAGGCTCAGCTTTGCCAAGAGCTGGCCCAGTCAGATCCTTGCTGCCGGTACCCCCAGCACAGCAGGATGACGGAGGGATGAACAAACCAACAAGCCCAGGCTCGTGTGGTCATTGCCAAGGAAGGGGGAAAGTCAGGGAAGCCAAAAGGTGGATTTTTGAAGAGTTCCAGGTGAGGAATCAAACTGGGAAGAACCAATCATTCTGCCCACGTGCACTTGGTTTGGACAGAAAACTTGCACAGAACTGGTTGCACGTACAAAACAAGAGAGAAAACCTGTAAAAAAACAACTTCAAATCACAGAAAGAAAACTGCTAAACCTCAAAGGGACCCTGCATAAGACCCAAATCCCTCTGCTTAGCACTGCTGCCTTGCTGCAGTGCAGGAAGAAGGGGAAGTCTTTGTCCCCTTCGTGTTGCCATGGCTGTCACGGGCACAGGAAGGGGAGCCTGGCAAGGGCAGCCAATTGTGCTGTGTCCTCTCCTCACCTGCTGAGACCCCCAGGCTGCACTCTTAGGAGGAATGCCCCTCAAGCTGACAGTCCACACAGACTCTCTGATGTCCTTTGTGACTAAGAGCCCCAGGTGTGTCTGTGCCCTGTCCCTCTCCTCACACGCTGGCCTCTCCCTCAGTCTCACCAGGAACCTTCTGGAAAAGCTCTTCAGCCCTTCTAGAAAACCTCCTCACAGGGCTGGGCTCACTCCTCACACCTCTGTACCTTCCCAAGCCACGAAACAATCTGTACCTTCTCTGTCTCACCCGAAATCCCAGGAGCAGGACTGCACCTCTCACAATTCCTTTCCTCTCCGACACCACAGCACAACACGCTGCCACATCCCTCCAGGAATGTCACTGGAACCCCCTTCCTAGCCCTTCTTCTCACGTGCTCATCCCAAATCAGCTCTTTGCTTCCCTGCAGTCCCACAGGCTCCCCAGGTATCCAGGTGGTGCCCGTGAGTGACAATTCAGGGAGCAAGGGACAAGATTTATCTGCCTGCACACCAGGGAAAGATCCATTACTCCTAAGAGGCAAAGTCAGAAAGGATTTAGGCAGTTCAGGCAAACCTACTGCTCAACACCATCCCTGTCATATCATCACATTCAGGACATTTTCAGAGAATTCTCAGAACTTCTGTAAAGTCTATCCATATACCCTCTTGCTTAACTTAATTAAATTTCCTAACTTTAAAGGCAGCTGGAACTTTAATTTTTGCAGCTCCAATTTGAGATGTCTCACTAGGGCCTGCAGAGCCTCTCAAAACCAGGCCTATAGCATCTTGTGTAGGATAAATTTAAATTGATACTGATATTTTAAGGCAGTGTGAAAAAACAACAGCAACTTGTGAAAATCAAGGTCTAGAAATGTAACTGTGCAAGGTTTAAAAGGAAGAACCGCCCCCCTCCCCAGTATTGTAACAGTTATATGAACAAATAAGCAATATCCTTAATTTAAAAAAATAATATGGAAAACTGTCTCTCAAAGTATCAAAATGAGATGTTTTGCAGGTTTGAGGATAGAACAGTAACGCTGAAGAAAAGGTAAAACAAGTATCTTCTTCCCTACTACAACTTTGTTCTAACTCCTAGCTAAGTAAAAAAAATAGGAATACACCACTAGAACTGGGTAGAATTAGTGTTTGGTCTATGCTACTGGGGGGGCATAGGAGAGCGAGCAGCAAAGAGTTGACAGAAACATTGCTTTGCACAAAACATTTGGGAAAAAAACCCAATAAAACTGCTGGATGCCCCAGAATGGTCTGTAAGGGTAAAGTGAGCCTTGAGAGACAGAGCAGTGTCAGAAGAGCCCTGGGAGCAGAGGATGCCCACACAGGAGGTAACACACACCCAGCAGACACTGAGCCACATTGGACACCCACGCCACAGGGTTAAAATTCCCTTTTTTACATCATTTACTCTGGGATGTTTACCAGATACTGGGAATTAAAAGTGTTTTTCTCATCCCTGCAAGTGCCCAATCCAAAGCCCACTGAGGAATATGGAATTTTCTGTGCTGACTTCACTCCAGCTTTGAACTCCAGCCCGTTGGAGAGATTTGGGATCCCTGCCAAGGGACACCTCCAGGGAAAAGAGCTGCTGCATCCACGAGGCAACAGGGCCCTGCAGTGCTCTGCTCAGCAGAGTTTTCCTCTTCCATCTTATCCTGTATTTTAGAGCAACTCATCTTGGGTTCTCTATGGACAGCAGGGTGTGCTGAGAAATCCTGGAGAGTGAATTCCACCTAGAAAGGGCTCCCCTGCTAGGAAGTGCCTGTGGCAGCACTCGGCTGCTTTCTCACACTGCAGGATGACACCCAGCACGCAGGGGCACTGTCAGTGCTCTCCCTGGCCATTTTTATCACACAGCCTCTCCAAAGATTGGAACCGGACTTTCCCAGAGGCAATGGATTAGAATAAATTTCAGACTAAAACCAAGAGCAAGAGATGATTTTCTCCTCCCCCAGAAGAGGCACACACTGCCTTCCTCCAGCATCCTCTTTGTTCAAAGCACTCCCCAACTTTGGGGTCTACCATCTATTCCTGAGTACTGTATTTTGCTCTGAGAACACAAAGTCTGAAATATGTAGTTTATTAATTAAATAGCATTACAAAGTAAAATCAAATCAAACAACAAAACACTATGGGGAACCAGAGGCTGAGATCAGCCACCTGCAAAGCCCTTGAAAGCCTGAAACCAATTCTGTTCTCTGAAATCTCTCGTTTCCATTTAATGAGCCTTTTTCCAGGAGGCAGGAACAGTGAGCAAGAGAAATGATCCCTAGCTCCCTAGGACTAATGTCCACAAAGCATCAGGGTTAAACACAGTAACTAAACACCAACTTTCTCCTACCAGCATGCCCTAAAACAGCCAGGCAGCCTTTACATGCTCTCCCAGACCTGCTCCTAGAACAAATCCAGCAGCCTGCTGGATGCTTCCATCCTTGGAGACAAACACAAAAATTAACTTCATCAGGTGAAATGAGAGAAACAGAGTAATGGCCATTTAGCAGTGTCTGTCAGGCATTTCCCTAACAGTGTTACTGAGGTGGGAAGCTGCTCTCTGGCGCCTGAGCTCCGTGGCACAGACGGGTTCCAGTTACACTGGCTGTCATCTGTGGAGTGAAGCTGCACCTTCCACTGGTGCTGATATATGACTGTGCTCCTTTACAGCACAACATCATTTCCAAGCACGTCCCAGTGCCCTATGGGCTGTATTTCATGGCCCAGGGCACAGGCTGTCTCCAGATTCCTGCCTCTAGGCAGCAATGACACAGCTGTGCTGACCAGACAGGAGCAACACAGAAGGAAGAAGTTACTCCACTCAATCCATAAAAAATATGAGATGTCACTGTACTGCTCACCTGATTACTGGCACCTTCCAAAGTAAAGCTATTAAACTGCATTTGCAATGCTCCTGTGATAACTGTGCCTGCACAGTCAGCCAGGAAACCAAGCTCTGGCTTCCCAGAGTAATCAAGTAATGAAGTTGGAGTAATAAACCTGTTTTTCCTCAGAGAGATTATTTCTGTTTGAGCTGAAATGAAGTCCCAGCACCTAACAGGATCTTTCAGAGTTATTTCACTAACTGGTGATGAACAGAGGGTGGTTTCTGAGTTACAAATGATCCTGTTACCATCCTGCTGGTTATGCTATGAGCAAATTAGTGCAGTTATTGGGTGAGATGTGTGAGAGTAACTCAGGTTAAGGTTCTACAACTTAAGTGCATCTGTCAAGGTGTTTTATAAAATACATGGAGGCAAGAAAACAACATGTACTTGGGATGAGTTAAGCATGTTTTGGCAAGAAGAGCATTTTTGTGAGCTTTTGTATTAATATTAATCTCCCAGCCTCCCTTGAGTGCCAGCATAGTCCACATTGACTTAAAACTTCATTGTGTAGCAGGTCTCCTGTCAAGGCAAATGTTGTTAGCCCAAGGGATCCTCTTCAGAAATATCCCATGTGTGCTTGAAAACGCTTTGCAATTTCCACGTG
Organism: Vidua macroura; assembly: GCF_024509145.1. Classification (NCBI taxonomy): domain Eukaryota; kingdom Metazoa; phylum Chordata; class Aves; order Passeriformes; family Viduidae; genus Vidua; species Vidua macroura. The sequence goes on along the minus strand of NC_071590.1, from coordinate 7,869,809 downwards.
GGAGTAAGTTGACCAATGGATTTGGTTTGCAAAGGTGGACAACAGGGAATTATTTGGTTGCAGTCCCAGATGGAATTGAAACTACGGAAGAGCTTCCTTTCACACTAAGAGCTTAGGTTGCTTGTGGAAGAGGAGCAAGCAGGTTTTTAAAGTGATCGAGTGCATCTGTAGTATTCTTTGTTCTCTTCCCCACTTGTGTCCACCTCTTGCTCTGCAGCTCAGGTCTCAAAGTACTTGTAGATCTGGGCCACGTACTGCATGACGCTCTGCCAGTCGGGCCGGTCCGTGTGCATCATCTCGCTGAGCTCCTGCACAGACACAGCACCACGCTCAGGCAACCCCAGCACGGCTCCCCTGAGCCCCCTGCTTCCACTCCTGAGCCCCTTAAAGCCATCAGGACCATTGGAATGATCCACTGGCCAAGTGCAATTCTGAAATCTGTTAATGCATTCTACAATCTAAAATATTTCTTCCATCTGCAATCAAAGATCAGTTCTCTATACGACTTCAATCTAAAATATTTCTTCCATCTGCAGTCAAAGATCAGTTCTCTATGTGACTTCATTTAAGTTGATCCTTCTCTGCTTCTGAATCTAGCTCATGAACCCCATAATAGTTTTCCCTTCATATTAAACTTCTCTCTCCCTTGTCATATAGTTAATTTTGGAAAAGGTTTCTTGAACAGTTTAACAAACAGTTTAACATCTCTCTGTTACTTAAAGCACTAAAACAAAGGAAACAAAATGGTGCAACCATTAACGTAATGGTGTAATATGGCAAGTCTGTCCATAAAATTATGAATAATCTGCAGCTGGCATCCAAAAGAAGGACATAATCCATACCCTCATTTCAATACTGGATGACCTTGAGCAGTTCCTCCGAATTGTATTTATTCTGTGATTCTACAAATTCTTTCTGGAAGTTCTCCTACCACCATCCTGATGGTGGTGCAGCCCTCCCCAGCACTGTGTGACACTTTGAGTGCAAGGTCACTGACATAGCAACAAGGAAAGGTGTTGGAATGGTGTTTGCAGCAAATGCCCCCTTGCTAAAAGATTACTCACCAGACTGGGTTTGATGCCCACACTTTCAGCAGCTTGAAATGCCAACAGCAGATTTCTCTTCTGTAAAAATGAAAGTCCAAAAGGATTAACATCAAAGCACTATTCCTGAACCTTTCCTTGCATCTGGTTACCCAGTAAGTTTAAATGAGCAGGTATATTTGAAAACAAAACCCTTGGATTCATAATTGCAGACAAGCAGACTCATTTTTGAGTCTTATTCACTCACAAGTTTTGTCTTTGAATAGCTCATCTACTTCTGCCTGAGTGACACCCTCTGTTTTTGACAAATAGTTTGTTGTGAAACCGGTTACAACTGGGGGAAAACCCACTGAAGTTCTGTCTTTGCTTTGAGTGAAAGGCTTCTGCAGAGGTTTTAATTAATATAAGGAATTCCTGTACATAATATAATTCTTACTGTGCTAGATACTGTCTTTGTGTTTATTTGCAGCACTCACTGGACTCAGCCAACTTGTCACTGACTCAGTCCCTGCATTTCTCTCTGGGAGTTCACTGTGGGTTTCCTTCCCCTTTTCATCCATTCTGTTCACTGTGAATTCTGCAAATGTACTACACAACTTACTTTGTCCTGGCTGTTGAGCTCCTGGTAAGGAATATGTGCAGGCAAATACGTGTGCAGGAGAGCACAAAAGGCCAGCCCATCACTCCAGCTGCTGCTGAAGTTGGTAATATCAATATTCTGAAAGAGAAAACAGTGAAAATCCTTGAACAGTGCTACACAACAACAACAACAAAAAAAAAAAATCTCCAAACAATAGTTTTTATGGAGCCATGGAACAAAAAACCCAGAGCTGAGCTAGAAATATCTGTGGTGACACTCCCACCACCACCACCTCCAAAAGGAGGGAGGTGAAGAAGAAAAATTTGCAAAGAAATAGTCTGATAGAGTTGGGAGTTTATACAGACAAAAACCATCTTGCCTTGTTTCTAGACACTTGGATTGGTCTTTGCCAGCCACATCTCTAACTACAAGGCTGCACTCAGGTGCACAGAGTTTCAGTTTCCCTGCTCATGACAGCTGAGGTCCAGAACCATGGGGTTGCAGTGACTACAGAAACAGAAAATGGTATTTTGAAGTCAGCCCATCTGCAGAGAAGTCCTTTAAAACACAAGATTTCTGGGGATACAGAGTGCACTTGGGGTTCTTCCCTGGATGCTCTCACGGGCCACAGCTGCAGTAAACACCGGCCCATGGCCCAGTTCTGCTCCTGTGAACAAGGTGACCTTTCTGATGCTCCTGTTTGCACTGCCTGGCCATACCAGCACACGAAGGAATTCCCATGGCCAAGTCTTGCTGCTGTAGCAGCAGCTGCAAATAGCAGCCAAAACCAGAACAGTGAACTGATACAGAACAAGAGCTGCTGGAGCAGGGAGGCTCTGGGACATGATAGAGCTGCACCATCTCCCAGCCTCCTGCAGGTGTGGAGTCACCTCCAACCCTCCTCAGCAGCCACATCCTCCTGTGTGCTCAGCTTCAGTTCACACTCCCCACCCCTGCATTTTCTTTAGTTAGCTATTTTCTCATTTCTTTCAAGGCTCCCCCAAAGACAAGGCTTTTACTGCATCTCTCATACAACAGCTGATGCAGACACTGAAGCCCAGACAGGAATTATTTCAGCATGTGCTCCTTGCTTCTGATGCCTCACTGATTAGTTATCCAACCTGGACTTGGTCCAATCAGACAGGATTTCCAGTTAGTAATAAATGTCCATAACCAAACATGACTCAAATTGAAGCAGTAGAGAATATTTCAGGTTAAAATACTTTGTCTGTAATAAATCTACAACTCTAATGGGCTCAGAAAGCAGCTGACACCTCCACACTGCACCAACCATCACGCTGTAGGGCTCTATTAACATCTGTCAGTGGAGACAATACAAAAATGAGGCACTGGCTGAACACTGCCACAAGAAAAAAAAATTGCTTTGAAAGCTGCCTGGGCATTGCCTATTCCATAAAGTTCCAACTTTTTAGTTGGAAGTCCAACTTTGTGTGTATGGAATTGGCTGAGCTGGATTATTCTGCTTTCTTAAAGTTTCAGACAAACAAGTTCCTTTCTATTTATCAATCTGCAGTTAGTGGGAAAGGACTCACTGCCAAGTTACAGAAGTGTTTTTACTGAGGCCAATATGTTTTATCAGCAAATAGCTTATCAGCAAATGCCAATATTCTCATTTTATACTGTAGGATAGAAATGGAAAATGGAGGTTGTTCCTCCTCTTTCCCAAAGGCCATGGAAACAGGAACAAACAGAGCCTTAGTTATGCAACAGGACTAGACAAAAAAGCAAAGCTTGTTTGTGTAGGAACGTTGTATCTATCCTCATTTTCATGATGCTACTATGAGACATGTGAGATACAAAACTGCTCCTTCACACAGTATTTCACTATCCTAGAATCAGTTTAATAATTTTACTTACCTTTGTAATTTTAAATACACCTAAAGCTCTTCTCCTCTTCCCAAATCACAATATCTACACATAAGTGCTCATGTCTACACCAAAACTAGGTCAAAAAATCCTCATCTCCCAACAGTGTTGTCCAGCCAGTCACCCTCAGTAACTTTTGGATCTAAGTCTTACAAACAAGCAAAAGTTCAAGGATGGGATTCTGCTGACCATGTTTGAACCACAGATGAAATCTGCTGCAAAGTGGTTTGCCACAATCAACAGCCAAAACGAACTCAAATCTGAATTTTTGTTCTAAATGCAAACCCAAAACGAACATTCAAAGGTTCAGCTCAACTGTTCAGTTCACAGTACAACAAAAAATACCTAGGTATGCTCAAGCCCACTTAGTTCCATTTTTACATCTAGCAAGAATCAATGAATGCTGGGTTTTTTTTTCTTTAAACAAATGCATTTCCATTGCATACACAGTCCAAACCACTCTCCCTGGCACTTCATCTTGGCTTCTGTGTTAGGTGCTTTTCAGTTTGGGATATAAGGACATGGTAAATGAAAAGTGATCTGTGTTTTGCTACACTGCAGCTTTATTTGTAGTACCTCCCCACTCCACCACACCAAGAAGAATTAAGTCAAAATAGAGACAACTCTGATTTCTCGTAAGATCTCTGGCTCCCCTGAAGCCATTAAAAAAAAAAAAAAAAAGAAAACAATTTAGGGAATGAACACCTCGGAAACTATTCCCTTCTCTTGATTATTTTGGCAGCAGAACCCGTCTCAGTCTTGCTGCCACACCTCTCTCCCTATTCCCCAAGACACAGCCCCTGAATATATGGGAGCTATTTGTGTCCATGCTGGTTGTTAATGCACAATCCCAAACTGCAGGAGGGTGATTTCTGTGTCCCAATGTGCTCACGGCAGAACCCCCACCCCAAGCTCTGAAAAACTGCACATGGCTTCTCATGAGACACCCAGAAAGGATGGCAAACACTCTGAACCACCAGAATGAGTGCAGGGAGAAATGGGAAAATGGAGCAGGGATTCAGATCAAACTGAGTTGCAGCATTCACCAGGAAGGGGGGAAAAATTTGCTGTCATATGGCCACAGTACATCCTGTGGTCAGTGGTACCCCAGGGTCTGTCCTCAGCACCCCTGCAGTGTCACCAATCAGTGGAAACAATTCAGACACTGGGATCTGGAAGCACACCAGGGAGCACAGCTATCAAAGTACCCAGTAGGGTCTGTTTCTATGAACATTAAAGTAAAATTAAAAAAAAAAAAAATCCAGGCAATGTTATTTGGATAACAAATGTATAATCTAGGATATTAGTGTCAGGTCAAGCCTAAAAGACACAAAACACCTGGAAGTGATTGACCTTAGACCCCCATTCCAGGAACAGGACCTTTCCTGCAGATAACAGAGCCCTTGGGGAGCCCTGCTAAAGACACCCAGGGAAATCTGTGTGAACTGTTCTCACTAAAAACAATTCTTTGTTTGTCTGAGGAAAAAACCTCCACCCCATTAGATTTCACTCGATCTTTGACTCCAAGCAAAAAGCAACAATGACATCATGCACTCTTCATTACACTCTGAGTAGGTTAAAATCCTGATACAAGATATTCCCACTATGCACATGTTACTGTGCCCACAGCAATGGCTCTGAGTCATAATTTTCTCCCTGAGAGCCAGAATTATCAATTACAGACATGAATCAGCTTGAAGCTAGCCTGGAACTCTGAGGAAGAAAGCCTGCAAGAAATACAACCTGAGCATCATTATTCCATTCTCTCAGCATCCAGCATCCCTTCCTGCCTCTCCCAGGTTACTGGTATGGAATGGCACACCAGGAACCTGCCAGAGTGGCTGATCATGGAGGTTCAGCCCATGCAGAATATAAAATTAAATACTTGAAAATAAATCTATTGAGCAAATAGATTCAATTTATTGAATCTATTCAATTGCCTTGTTTTTAATAGCAGCTCTCCTTCCAGTGGCTCAGCTTCATCCAGCTCATCATTACCCAGGCCCCCACAGCTCCTCTTGAACAGCTCATTGGTTTTATGTGGATATATTTAAACACATGTCTGAACAGAAGCCACAGCTCTGCACATCTGAACTCTGACCTTTCTAATGCAAAATGGATCAAGGTACCTTGACAGGCAACTTCCAAAGAGGACCCAAACCTACCCATCTTTAACAACTGCTGCACGAAACTACAGCTCTAATTTGATTTATTACACCCTAACTGGCTGGGGCCAGGTTAACAGGGTTCAGCCAAAGAGGTTCTGTTCAAAGGAATCTTCAGGCTCTCACTGGGCCTGTTCCAAACACTTCTTAAGAAGTAACATGAGGAAAGGATGGCTCCTTTCAGCCTTCTAAACAAACAAAATACTCCAGTTCATCCGAAATGCTCCAGCAAAGATATGAAACATCTGGGCAATCTACTGGAACTATGGGTGAATGAGAGGTGTGGTCAAGTCCAGTTAACAGGGATGAAAGGCATGAATGCCTGAAATTAAAGGCTGCCTGGATTCTTCTGTAATTGCAGGGTACACCCAGATGACAACTGCACACAGCTATTTTCAATGGGGAGCTGCAAGTCTGAAGTGATTTGTACATCACATTTAGTCCATCTACTACCAGGAAGCTTTCTGAATTCTCTTACCAATCTTTTTCTCTTAAATGGAATACAAAACAAAGTAATGCCTTGTGATTAAAAGAAATCAAACCAGCAATGTATTGTACAGAGATTAAGTGGGTAGCCAGGACTGGGAAGGAAGCCAGGTGACCTCCTATCCTCCAGGCTGTATTAATATCCCTGCTTCAAATGGCCCAGCCAACTGCAGTCTCCGTAAGAATTACTCTAAATTTCTTTAAAACGTTGTGGTTTTATCCCATAATCCATATTTCTAATGCTTCTCTCAGCATGTCAGTTAGCCATGCATCTTATTGCTGATTACACATGCATGGAACAGCAGAGCTCAGATCACAAAATGCTCTCTGAAAATGCAGTTAAATCATGTCATAACAGCACTATGAACTGAAAAGGAACTGATGCCAGCTCTTTAAAAGTCATGCCATTTACTGGATTTCTTTTTATAAAGAATCCCTGCTTCCCATCACATTTTTAGGTTCTGTTTGCTCCTTTCTCCACTGCTGCCACAGGTGCTGCTTTGGGTTTACCATTCATCATTTGCTTCAGTAAGTGTGAATTAATAAGCCCTTTAGCAAAGACAAGATACTAGAGGATTCCAGGCTGTATTTTTTTTTTTTGCAAAAGCATCAAACATCAATTTGCTATAGAATTCACATAGAGCACAGACATTTAAATAAAGGAAATTTTAAATGGATATTATGCATCCTACACAAAATGTTTCAGCTCCCAACTATTTCCATCTCAAAAACCAGAGAAGACACCAAAAAGTCAGGCAGATCCAATTTTCTTATATTAACTTTCCTATCTGAGGCAGACTGGCAAGAATAGGTGGAATGCCACTCTCTAAAATTCTGTGTTTAAAACAAGCTCATCTGGACAGGAGTTGTCCTACAGACATTGTTTAGAGTAAATTGTAAAGCCATTCTAAAACAATCTGTGCACTCTTCAAGCTCAGCTCTTTCTTCCTGTGGTTCAGGACCTCTTCAAGGCAGCTTTGTTCTGATACTGTGGTTACAAGGGAGAGGTGGTGCTGAAATGGCTGAAGTTTTCATGAGAATAAAAATGAAAGTAGTAGCAAATGGGAGACAGTTACGGTAATAGTGAAAGTAATTATGTAGCCTCCCATTTCCTTTGCTTGCAAGGCAAGATTCTACTGACACTGAAACCATCCCTGCAACCCTGCAGTGAGCAACCAACCTGCCTAAGGGGCCAAACAGCTTTATTGGTGCCTTTTACTGCTCCTTTTGTTTGCATTTTTATACATAAAGACTGACTTTTTATAATCAAAACAAGTTCTAGTGAACACAGGCTGAGAGTAGCTGCTGGCACACCATATAATACACAGTGGATGAATTTGAACCTTCCCTAGCAAACAATCTGAGTTGTTTTGAATGCAAATAACCCCCAAATATCCTCATTACTAAAAGTTACCAACTTCAAAGATCTCACTAAAAGTTAGTAAAGTTACAGGGGTTTGTGCATATTCCTCAGTTTGGGTCTTAATTTATTGCTATGCACAAGAGAGAGAGAAAATGTATAAAACCAAGTTCACAAGGAGCTGGTTGGTTGTTAAACATACAGGACCAAATGAGAACTGGTCTAGGCAGAAGCAATTTTATGGATGTGTCTGGGTCATTTCAGAGATGAGGTAATGGTGACAAGAGATATTTATCAAGTGTGACTGTTATTTCTGTAATTTCCACCAGTCACATTCCTTGAGAAGGCAGAGCAGGAGTCACTTCTGTCTGCAGAGGCAGATTACACACCAAAACCAGGGACTAAGGAGTTCTCCCTCTTGTAATAATCCAATCAGACATTGATCAGTTCTTGGTTTTGCTCTGCATGTCTCTTTTCAGCCTGAATTCCCCTTGTTATGCTCCCTTGCTGAAAGGCAAGTCCCTGCTTGCCACACAACTGCCACTTCCATCAGTTTTCTCAGCAGCTCCTCTAAATGACACCAGTGCTGAATGCCACAGAGAAGAAACAGACTGGGCTGTGTCCCTTCATCCCCAAGGCTGCAGCAGTGAAGATGCAGCAACACAGCTCAAGGACCACACAGATACTCTGGGGAAGAGGGGAGGGAGAGAGGGGGAGGAATTAGCTCCACTCTGTGTCCAAGACAGCAGCACAGCTACTTCCTGCCTGGAGCCCTGGTGCAGAATTGCTAATGACCACATTGGCTGCTCCCACAGCTCTTTCTAATTATCTGTATGGAGAATTCAGAGATTAGGCATGCCCTGGAATTCCTGGGTGGAGGGGCAGGCTGCAGACTGCAGCAGGCTCAGGGTGGAGGATGCAAACAAGGTGGGCAGAGGTCCCACCAGCAAAGGTTACTGGTGGACCAGCAGCAGGGCCCAGCTGCCTGCCAGCTAAATTCCCAGTTTGGACCTGTTCCAGCTGGTGACCAATCAATTCAGTGTTTTCACTGATTGTCAGTGCATCCAGGCAACACAAGGGAAGTGTCTTGGACTTTGGGATGGACAGAATGTAAATGCTATTTTTAAAATGACCCAGCAGGATAGAAAGTTATGCATGAGAGAGCTGCATTTATTTTATCCCTCCAATCAAGACTTGTGTTTGTTTAAAGGATAAAGACCTCTATGTGAAAAAAGGTAGAGCTTGGCTCAAGTTATTTGGCTCCACTGGGGAAGCACGTCTGTGCACTGGCATCACTGAGAAGGGGTGATTACATTGGTAATTCCTGGTTATTCCTCACGTGCCATGATTTGGCTGCTGCATTTTAATTCCAGACACCAATCCTGGGTTCAGCTGGGACATACAGAGAGGCTGCATGTACACATTCAGCCATAAGTATTTCTATTTAGGAAAATAATGCTTTTCCCTGCTTGCTCAGCAGGCTCTGGCCAGCGGCCTCTGATTCTGCAAAGAAAATTGGGACTATCTTGACATTTTCAGCCTGTGTTCTCATGAATTAAAATCTCTCAAGATTGCCCTTTTTATCAAAGCATCTTTCCAAATATTTCTGAAGTTTATATGATTCTGTGATCTATATTATAACTGCTAGGAAGATCAAGGCAATGCTATAATGTAAGACTTCCAAGCTCACAAAGATGGTCCAGACTTAGAAACAAAACTCCTGACCAATGTATTGTCAATTTTAATTTAAACACAGGATAATCTCTCCTATCTCAAGAGCTATTAGCAAAACTCCTTTCAACTTTTGTACAGATAGGAAAAGTCAACATCCTCCTCTTCATCAAAGATCAGAGAAACACAGAGAGAGCCAGAAATTTCATCCACTTCTCAGAAGCTCACAGAATAGAGTAATAACTGCCTGAGAAAAACTCACTGCTCATATATCCTGCTTCTAAATATCAAAATGCAACAAGTGCTGTGGACTCAGAGCTCTTTAAGCTTGTGCAGCCTCTCAGAACAGAAGGGCTGGTGCTGGGACTTCAGGGGACGTGTCACTGTCCACCAGAGCAAACCTGCCTGCGTTACTGGTGTGACTCTATGCTTTTTCCTCTGGCTCAGCAGGCCCTGATCTCAGGCACACAGGTTGGTGTGGCACCAGGGAAACCTCCCCAGTCCTGCCCAGAGCAGAGATTCTGCCATGAACACTGCTCAGAATGAATGGATGGCTGCCATGCAAATCTGGAGGGGTTTTGTGCAGTGTTTTTCTTCACCCCCACCACAGAGCCCAGGAGTTATTTGTTTTGCTGTTAATCTTCACAAGACCACAGTACTGAGGGAATTCCAGCCTTTCCAGGCTGCACATAAACTGCAGGACAGCAGATGGGATTTAGTTCCTTGCTTAGAAAAGTGAACCTGTTCATCTGCTCCTCAGTGCTGCTGCTGAATTAGGCAATGCCACAGCCCAGCTCCTTCTCTTGACCAGTGAAATAGTTAGACAGAAACCTGGTTAGTTTAGACAGAGAGAGAGAGATTGATACAATTTGGGAACGTACTGAAACAGTTTTAGGCTACTTGCTGGCACACACAATGTAATGTAGAAAGTGCACAGCTGGTGATTAAGAAACCACTGGGTTCTCTCCTGTATTTCCTTAGGACAAGGCACAGCTGTGCTGGGATTCTCAAGGCTTCAAAACTAAGCTCCATTATATATGTGTCAAAGGAAGTGTTTGAGCAAGCCAAGTCCTAGGTATTACATTCTGACCAGGTTCAGAGTGTTGATCCTGGGTTTTGTCCCATTCAGCTCTAATTCTGGTGAAGAATCAACTCTGCTGGAATTACCAGCCTGAGTACCAACCCTGAGGACTGTGGTAGCATTTATATTTTATACATATGTATTTTTTTAACATAATTTACACAGCTCTATTTACTCTCTGCAGTCCAAAGTGATGTCAGTGAGGTAAAGTGCTCAGCTGACAATTAGAAAAGATAAATGCTTAAGTAGACAGAGAATGTCAACTGCTCACACTAATGACATACAAAGAAGTAACAGACTTCTTCTTTCTAAACATAGCCTTATTTTTCAGAATAAAGAAGAAACCTTCAAACATGGATGTTTGAAGTACAACTGGCCATGAAGGAGCTTTGAGATCTTCTATAAAGCACGTCCTCAGAAAGTGCAGCCCCAGGAATGCACCTGCAGTCCAAAAATTGCATCCTGGCAGTGTGTCCCAGCAGAGTCCATCTCCCAAAGGAGAATGGTCCCATGACCACCTGACCAAAGGGAATATGTTATGTCCATCTTTGTGTCACACTTAATCCGTGCTGGATCTCATCCAGCCAGCAAACCAGGCAAAAAAAAAGCATCAGAAAAAGCAGGGGCTAACAGCATGGAATAGGGCTTGAGAACAAGGAAGATTTGGAGGAAATACTGCCCAGCACAACGAGAAAAGAAATGCAGATTCCTGTGAGAAAAAGAAAGCCACAAATTCGTAAACAAAAAGCTGGTATTAGTCTGAGTTTAAATTGAACACAAAGGATAAAGAGCTTTATATTACATCCACTGCCAAACCACCAGTCGAGCAGTCTCTTGCTATAATTACTTGACAAACAGCAAATACTGCAACAGCTTTATTTTTCTCCCTAAGCTTTACATCTCTGCTCCATGAAGAGCTGCCTTGATCCACAGCTGATGCACTGACACTGCCATAGTCAGGGAGGTGATACTATGCAATGGCTTGAAAGCACAGATCAGGAATACATGAAATACAAACATTTTCAGAGGTACAGCTGCCATTTCCCTTTATCAGTTCTAGGACATTCCCTGTCTGCTCCTATTTAGCATTCTTCTGCTAAAAACAACCACAGAGCTTTACTCTAAGAGATGGTGGATCTTAAACAAGTGGTGGATCCCAAATAGGTCCTGTTAAACCAAACATCACTTTGAACAAAAGAATAACTATGAAAATGTATTGGAGGAAAGAGCCAGGATCTTTTGGGCCACGGGAAGGGTGTGTAGTGGTTGAGAAGAGCATGAAAATAGTTCCATATTCATTAACATGGTGGCAGTTCCTTCTTCTCTCTAGAGAGAGCATGTGTGGCAGAAACAATAATCCTCAATTCTAATGATCATGGGTTAAGTGCCTCTTAAAGTTCTGTGTTTTCACAATACATCTGTGAATAGCAATAGACTTTAATCTAGAGAGGTTTGGCCCCTTGACAAATGGTCTCCACAGAGAGCAAAGAGAATCTGGGCACTTAAATGACACCACAGCCACTAATGACACGATTTATGGAAGGTGATAATGCAACAAGAATGACTCAGCAGCTTCCAGGAGCTGCAGCTCACAGGAATCAGCCCGTTAGAAAAGAGGCACCCAATTCCTGCTTCAGGCTGCTGCTAGGACGTATCATCTTTTTAAACAGATGAAAAAAAAGCCACAAGACAACAGAGAAAAAGCTATTTTAACACAAATAGCTTACTCTCAGCAGGCTTTGTGGTTTGAAGTATTTGTGGTAAATGAGTTTCAGGGCCACAAAAGCATTTCTCAAGCCTGGTCACCTCATGGCCCTACATTACACACCATGATGTCAATGAACTCGGAGAGGCAGAAGGAACAGCAGAACTGTGTATCTGGCAGAAGAGAGCCTGTGCCACTGCACAATTCTTATAGGGAACCATACATTAGATTTGGTTTTTTAAGGTGGAGATTTTCCACCAGGAAGTTTTGCACCAAGACACTGAGTCCAAAGCCTGATTTCACTAACAATTCTTGCTACTACTGAGACTTTTTAGCACCTCCCCTGCACAGTTATTCAGAATCAGTGGGCAGAATGCCAGGTAACATTCATCTGGGCACCAAAACATGACAATTGAAATAATATGATCTGTTGTGTCATAGTTTATGCAATCCCACTTTCATATGCTCCCAGTCCTTAAACTGAACTCCCACTTTATTTCCACTCCAGTGATTCTGTTTTCATGTTCTCAATATTTTTTTCTTAGCATGCAAATCTTTCTGATATCAAATCACTGTTTAAATAAGGATCTTAGAATTGACATAGCCAATTACAGAAACATAGATGCTTTCATGTTTCCCTTCAGTTACTGTAAACTCATGCAATTTCTTTTTTTAAAAAGCAAACAAAACCCTCCAGGCCACTGCTAATTTGTGTTGCACTTCCCCCAACTCCCCTCAGTGTCCCTGGTTTGTTTTATGAGATTGCCTCCTGGGGAACACACTGAAGTTCAAGGCCAGGGAATGTTCCCACTGTAGTCCATGCAAGGAGAGTTTATGGTTGGACTTGGTCTTAAACTAAATTAAACTAACTGATTCTATATTTGCCAGGAGCAGGATGAAAATTTCTATCTACCAGCTTAAATTTTGTATGATTTAAAGCATTTAAAAAGTGGAATTCTGTGTGCTGGTCCCTAGGTCTCATCCCCAGATACCTTCCTAGGTCACTCATCCAGCTTTCCTCAGGAAATCTGGGACATGGGGAGTAGCTGCTACTGAGGGTATCAATTGTTCTAATCCATTTTGCTCATACTGCTTGACGAAATCATAACTTAAACAGAAAGGAATCCCCTCTCCCCCCTCCCAGCTCAGATGAGGAATTGCTATCACACATTTTGCCACCAAAAAGAGAAGTTAGGCAGCCAAGCAGCAAGTTTTTAATGCTCTCGTTCTGCTGTGTCACAGGGCTGAAAAGAGTTTGCATCCCAAGTTCTCCCTGGTTCTGGCTTCATGAGAGGAATGACACAACAGATTACCCTGGAATTTGCACAGATGATGCCTCACAGGGGTGTTATCTCTGGAAAAGAAGTCATGCACGTCATCAGGGCTCTGCTCTGTGGAGTTCATACCTCATTCCACCCTTGCAGTGGCAGAGGCAGGAAGGAGGGTGACGTTCTTTACTCCATTTCTTGTACTCAAGGATGATAAAAACTCCCTGTGGAGCTTAACATCAGCCTTACCATGGGAGTGCAGAGGTCTGGGAAAAGCAAGTTCATAATGAGTTAGTGAATGCACAGCAAAGAGTGCAATGGGAATGAGAGGCTGAGGAAGAATGTCCAAGAGAGAATTCCTCTAAACAAAGCAGTGAAGATAGAGAGGCAAAATTCTCACCATAAATCAATATTGTGATTGTGCTTTGGTTCTTCTGACTTTAATATCTACCCTGAGATGTCACACAGGCCTCTGTATTTGCAAAGCCACATCTTTTTTTTCTAAAAGCAGTATGTTTAGTTCAACTTGGGTATAAATCAGATAAAGAAACCTACAGGCTGATGCTCAGAGAACACTTCTAACAGTGAGAAGGGCAACACTGCCAGGAGAAAGCATTACTTTGGAGATGGGTTTGCTGGCTTAGCAGAAGTTAGACTTAGGAAAGTTGTATTTTGTTAATTGCTTTCTGAGGACTGCGTGGGAATGTTCCCACATACTTTCAAATCCAAGCCCAGGAGAATTTTAGCAGAGGAGATATAAAATAAATCAACACAGCACAGAACACACAATTTCACTGTAGTCTTTGAGGCAGTATCACAGAACTGAAGGCTAAACACTAACCCTGGCCTTATTCTTTCTAAGCTGTGTCTAAAGTCAAGATTTGTCTCCAGCACCCTCCTTCTGGGAAATTACTGCAAGCCAGATGAACACACCAGTGTTAAGAAACAACTGAAAGGAAAGCCACTGTCCTCTCTTCCAAACTCCTGCACCCTGCAGCTAATGCTTCATAAAGAAATGCTCAGGAAGGAAAAAAAAAATTATTATTGACTTTAAAAGATGGAATCTGCTTTTATTAGAGACTTGCTCCAGGGTGCACATCATGTGGCGATAACTGCTTTTGTCTTCTGCTCCAAGTAACAAACAATATTATTCCTGAGAAAGAAAACTTCCAACATGATACCAAACCAAGATCTTCCTGCACATCCAGCATCTGCCACAAGATGAAATATTGTCTGTAACTTCCTCCCTTGCAGAACCAAAGGCTTAACTCAACTGCAACCAACAGCAGCCAGGAAAGCACAGCAATGGCCATGCAAGACCTGGATAAACCATTATCTCTGATTAACAGTGAAAATCACTCTGCAAAGAAATGAGACAGTCTCAGGCAGCCTTTGTAAAATCAAGCTGCAAACTTCATTTGGTCAAGGCCACACAATGAAATATTCCTTTGGCTTTGTAGACAGGACTAAAGAAAAACTCACACAATAATGTACTGCCCACAGAAGCCTACAGAAAAAAATATTAGAATGTACTTTCAAAAATTGGTGTTAAATTGAGGCTGCTGCACATATACACTCTGTTTCTCACCGTCAGCAAGCTTCAGTGCAGTAAATAATTTGGGGTTTGTATACAAATTATTTATGACAATTGGGGAATGCAGTGTTAAAGAACTCTGTATGAAGAGGATGGAAACAGCCCATAAAAGTAAACATGCAAAAATCAACATACAGTATTATTCATATTTCTTTGAAGTGACTGCTTACTGCATACTATAGGAAAGTGATTAAAGTAAAAAGGTAACTACTCTCTTACCTGGTAACCTTCAGTCTTCTTTTGGCACCATTTCAACAAAGCATTCCTCTTGGAACCCCCATACTCCCGAGCCAGGGCTGCCAGGGGGTCCTTCCTCTCCACACTAAACCAGGGAAGAAGGGAGAAGACAATAAAGACACTGGAAATATCTTTAATTTTTACCAGTGTGTAAATAATACCTGTATGACAAAGCAGAATGGCAGCACAGAACATGAACATAAACCAAACTGAATTAGGTTTTTGGAGCTTGCAATTAGTATTTTCCTTCACACAAGGTGGTGTCACTGCACATGAAGAGCTGAAAAAACAGAACCTGTGATATCCAGTGGTGTGTGTTAACCAAACATTCCTGCTATTATTTTAATCAACTTTACTTACACAAATTTCAAGTCATGTCTTCATTTTATCTATTTAAAAGTAGGATTGAGGTGTAAAATTGAAAGCAACTGCCTGAGAGAATCTGTAACACTAAATTCACACCCAGCTGAGCTGCTGCAAAACAAGTTCTTGAAAAAAAAAAGTGAAAGCTGAGAACATTTAAAGGTCAACAACCAAAACACCCACATTGTCTCCACTCTACAGCTTCTACTGGTGGAAATAACAGTGGAGATCAGAGGAAAATATATGTTTTTTCTCAAGAGAGAAGAAAATTATGCGTCCAATTTCCTTCAGCCCTCAGAGCCTCTGGTTTTGAGCTCACCACAACATGCAAAATGACAGCAAGATAACGAGGGCTGACCACATGTACACGTGATGGAATTCTTGTGTACAACTCAGTGGCTCCTGAAAGCTTGCTAGCCTCATTTCCCATATAACTGTGATCATTACAATATGAATTTTCATATCTGGATCTAACAGAGCCTGGTAATTCCCAAAGACCAGCCAGCAGAGTCTGCTCTGGAGACAAGAGATCCTCCAGATAAATCCTCCAGATTAAATAATTTATCATGGTTCCAGGTAATGCTGTTGGTCTGTCCTTTTTTTCCCAGGAAACTGGGCTGATACCTGAGTTTGCTTTGGGGTTTCAAGCAGCTGGGGGTAGAGGAAAGCATCCTGCTGCTGAAGGCCATTGGGGGCTTGCTCAGGGATTCCAGGGAGGGGCTTTTGCGGAGGTAATGGTCTGGTTTCAGCTCTTCATTTCTCCCCTTCAAAAGGTCTGTGGGAATTCAAAAAAAGCTGTCAGTTTGCAGCCTGAAGAATTTGATTAATCACTGTCCTGCCACCCCAGCACACAATATGTAGTCTGTTGTTTTGATTCTAAACAAATGTACTCATTTGTTCATTAAACACACATGGGGCTAGGAAACCTTGAGCAGATTAGAGGTGACCACAACAAGGAATGGCTTTGATGATTTCAACAGTACAGGCTGCCTGGTTTCCTGTGATTGATACTCCTGCTGGGGGGTAGGGGCCTCAGGTGAATGAAGGGAAATACCAAAATCTACAGTCTCAAAGGTT
The DNA here is from genome assembly GCF_024509145.1 of Vidua macroura. NCBI lineage: Eukaryota > Metazoa > Chordata > Aves > Passeriformes > Viduidae > Vidua > Vidua macroura. The sequence goes on along the minus strand of NC_071590.1, from coordinate 7,853,292 downwards.
CAAAAGCTGAGCACCAGATATTTTCACCAGATGACTGAGCAACCCTAGTACAATGATTTCTTTTCTGCCTCTTGTCTCCTGAATGTCTCCTGAATGCAGGGAAAGTTTGAGAAGGCTCAATATATTCACAGCAGATACATCTGTATTTTTCTTACACACATTATGTAATTTATAGAATGTATTTATGATATATATTATTATAGAGTCAAAAGAAAATCATTGCATATCAATACAAGAGGTGATGTAACAAGCCAGGACTGCACATCATGTTATCACCAATTACTGAATGCAGAACCCAACTTTTTCACCTCTTTTTCAGTGACATCCCTATGATAATTATCAATTAATGCCATATCATCGAGGTGTGAATTCCTTCTTATCTCAGCTTCAGCTCCCTTTGACTTATTTCTGGGTGCTAGAAAGTCCAGATGGAGCCAGTAAACCTCTGACTCTCAAAGATCACAGCCAAAGAGCAGCTCTGAGTGAAATAATCCATGCTCCTCTCCAACTATGTAACATTTGGGTCACATTAGGGACATCACAGAACCCTGCTGTGACGCTGGTCAGATGGAATCAGCCAGAAGATTTTTATTATGGAGACTACTTCAGTCTGAATTTCCTTGGGGATAATTTTTGATTCAGTGCTGTTTGCATAGGGCCTGGATCAGCTGCCTTCTAGGATTATTTAGATTGGAACCAGAGCTGTTATAACTTTACAGTGAGTAAGCCTTTGCTATGGATTATTGGAACTAAATTAAATCCAGGTACAAAGAGAAGCAGTAAATACAGGAACTTGTTAGATAAGCAGCCATAAATTTTTTTATCATACAATGGCTTATAAATTATATCTGTTGATTTTAACAGATTTTCACAGAACTGTCTATGGGTAATAACAGAAATTATCCATGGCCCAGAGTGAGATATTTATTGTTAAGGACTGGCATCATATTACATAGCTGATAGATTATTTCACTCTACAGTAAACTGGTAGAGATTAAAAAGGTCTTATGTTGTGTTTGGGATCTAAATACTCATGCAAGACTTCCTAGAAACCAACTGATAAAAGTAAATAAACCCTGTCCATTTCCCTAGACAGAAGCAGACACTTCTGCTTGCTTAGCCAGGTTCTAATTTCTCTCCTGTATTAGCAAACTATTCCAGAAAATCCAGTCTAGCCATCAAGAAGCTGTGACTGACTGTTGGGGTTTTTTTTGTCCCTCCCTGAAGTTTCACTACAGGAACATAACACTTAATCTGTCCTTAAAAATTCAAGAATCTGTTGTTACTAACTTTGATTACAATGCAACAACTATATTCAGAACCAGATAATCAAAATAAAAGGGCCTAGAGAAAATGGGAAACAAACACTGGTAGGAAAGAATATTAAATGACAAGAGAACAAAAGCAAAGTGTGAAATGAAAACAAACTCATCTCTTGAGAACACTCAAAACAATTTCCAGCCCAAATACGACTGCTCCTAAAACAGTATCACAAAAGTATCTGAAATGTTTGATGTATTTCAAATGAAGCTCAATTTAAAAACAAATAAACCCTCAGAAGACAGTGCTTTGGGCTTGTTCCAGAGACATACATGTTGAACAAAACCCAACTGTCTCCAGTTCCACAGCGTGGATTAGAGAGGTGCCGTGGATCCTTCAGAATAAAGAAGGGGAGTTTGTGTTGGCAAACCACAATAAATCAGCTATTTTTTAGTTATGATCAGGATGGCAACAGAAGCACAACAAAATTAATAAGCTCTGTAAAACAAAGATATTGGAGGCACTTTCCATGTTTCCTTTGACCATGTAAGAAGAGGAAAAATGGCCCAGGCTGAGGCCAACAGTTGATAACAAGTTTAGTTAACAAAAAAGAGGCAGTATCTGTACTTTTATCACAACTTACCTGCCAGAGGGAGGTCTGACAGATCTGCATGTCTGGCAATGCCCTTGCTGGCTGGCTTGGCATTGTTATACACAGAATGTCTCTGTGAAACAAAGGTGCAAAAGGTAATTGAAGAAGTATTTGCCATCATGCTTTAACAGGTGAGCAGAAAGAAGAAGTTTCTGCTATCTCAAGAGCACAAAGCACATGGAGGGATACAGAAACCTTTCATCAGGGTATCAGCTGCACCTACAGTTGGATAAGTAACTGTGAAAAATAAAAGGACAAAGGGACAATATTTTATCTGGCAATACATTGGTTCCTGAACTACTTCACACTTCTATTTGTATGATTTTTCTCTTGCCAAACACAATTTAGAGTCACAAACCTGGATGCCTGTTCCCAACCCCGACTCTGCTCCCAACACCCTGAGTCATATGTCAGGAGAATTCTTGTCTCTGCAGCCCCAGCACCAGTTTTCAATTAATATCCCATCATCAGGCATCAATACACAGTTCCCAGACCTCATTGGGTAACGGGGAGCACACATCTTGGGAACTTCAACCCCTTGTCTTCCAACTCACGTGCCAGCTCCCTAGTTCAGTGTGATGCTTCTTCTATCTCACTCCCAATAATTGAAACCTCTTTTCTGGTCCATGGTGATAAAAGTTCAGAATTGTATTCCAGAGTTCACATCCATCCACCAAGACCTCTAAGCTGAAGTCAAGACAAACTCACTTTGATCCTTTTTCTTAGGACCACAGCATTTGATGTTCCACAGCAAACAAACAGGTGAGTTTCCCCTTCCCCCTGCCAGCAGATGCTGGAGCCAGCACTGTGTCCACCTCTTGAATCTACAAGGACAGAAGAGCTCCTTGTACCTGCATTGGGGAAACAGCAGCTGCTGGGGCTGTCCTCACTGGAATTCCACTGAGAGGGCTCCTGGGCACCTTCTGAACTGGGATATTTTGCCCACTGCTACCTGCAAGGAAAAATCACGGAAACATCTGGATTTCAAACCCAACTATCACTCTCTTGTCAGATCAGGGAATGACTGTGTAGTGACATTCCACATTTATGCACCAAGCACTGACAGAAAACACCCATCCAGAAGCAAGAGGCAGATCCTGCTCACTGCTAGAAATTTTTTTACTACAAAGTGCAATGTCCAAATACCTGAGCATCCCAAGTCAAATGACTTTATCAGTGACTTCACAGTGGCTGCAGATTCTGGAGGCGTGGGAGATGCTCTGCTGAGGCAGACCCCTTGCCAGCGGCTGGCTGTGTCTGACTCCAGAGAATCCACCTCTTCAGCTGCCAGCCTGCAAGGCACAAACCACAGCAAAGTCAGGGCCAATGGGAAGTGCAAGCACAGATTAAAGGTCTTCACTGATAGCAAGGCAAATGCAGCAATAAGCAGGTTTTACTGCAATGCCCAGAATATGGACTGCTCTTAGAATATTCAGGTCCTTTTCTTGCAGTGCCTGGCAAACACTAAATCACTGAGTCTGACAAACTTTTCTGCATTGTTAACTATTTCATCCCCATTCCCAAGCCTCACACAGGAAGGAGGATTTTCATTGGAAAATAAAAACATTTTGATGAGACTTTTGAGTAGTTATCAATAATTACCTGAAGATAGGTTTTCAATACAACACAGGTGCCAAGGGGCTGCTGTGGCTCTTAGTTTACAGTGAAGAAAGTAACCAAAAGGCAAATACACCTCAGAGTAAAAACTCAACACTTAAAACTTATCAACAGAGGCATCTGCTAAATAAATGAACTCTCAATCACAATTCCTAAGCACTTATACAGGGAATAAAACTCGTAAGTGCTTCATCCTAGCAGACATGGGAAAGCCAAAATCCAATGGCTAGAATGAAGACAGACAAACCAAATAGAAAAGGTTTCATATTTTAACAGGGATGATAAAGAAGTTACTCATTTGAAAAGAAATACTAAAGTCAAGATAAAGTGCTGGACTTACAGGAAAGCCCAGAGCTGTGTTAAACATCAAATAGAATCCCACAGTGAAAGTTGCTTCTAGGGATATATTTTACATGATACTGCTTAGTGACTTACCTATATTTCTCAGGCAGACTTGGAATGCAATTACCTAGCTTTAGTTTAAGAAAGCTGAAAGCAAATAAAGTCTAGTAATGTAAAAAGAGATTATTTGTACCTCTCCCACCTGCACAGAACCTGCACATGAGCTGCTGAGCAGCAGGTTCTGAGCTATCACATCTCCCTGTATTTACAGTGTTTGATACACACCAAGAGCCACGTGAACACAAAACCAGAAATTATTTCATAAGGTGCCTGGAGGACTCCATCCAGAAAGTGCCTATGGGGTTGAACAATTTCTGTGAGCCAAAAAGAGAAGTCAGAGCTCTTTCCTTTCCCTTTTGCCATCAGAAAATGAAAATGGCTAAAGGGTGTCAGTGAGTAAGAGAATAAGAGTGACTCAAGTTTCTATTCCTGGCAGGGCTTAAGGAGGTGCTGTCTTTAAGCAGACTTTTGCTATTTCTTTAATTCATTGAAGCTCCTTGTGTGCCAGTGGAGCCTGCAGAGGCAGATGGCTGGAGAAAAAGCCATTTCAGTTCCATTCTCCTTTAATCCAATAAGGAGGAAAGGCAGATTGGGTAAGATTCACTGAGCTCTGAAGGAGACAGTGTTTTGCTAGCCTTAAGTTCCAGCCTTGACTTCTTGTTCTGTGGTTCATAAACCATGAGCAACGAATCAGCATGTGACAGCATCTGCACCTGAGTTACACAAACCACAAAAGCTAAATGAGCCCTGCAAAGTATGGAGGGAGGATAAATTTCTGCCTCAAGACCCCAAACCACCCAGTGCAATCTATTACATGTTCAGTCTGGCCTTTGACTGCAGAAGGATGCAAACATGTTAAAAGAGAGTAACTAGACCAGCCCCTGTGCCACAGAAGAGTCAATTGAGAATTCAGGTGCCATTATTCTGTCATTATGAGGATTCAAGTGCTGGAGTTACAACCAGTTTCCATTTTTTTAGGATGCTTCCTGTAATCTTCCATCTGTATATTTGTAATAGGCAGCCTGAAACAACCTCCTTGATTGAACACAATCACAACAGAAAAGCAAGGCCTCCCATGCTGCAAACCTTGGCATAAAAGGTAAAAACAGTCCTGAGAGCCACTTGCTTCAACTGAAACAACACATCCCAGCCAACAAGCAACGGAGAGATGAAATTGGTAAGCACTTAACCTTAAAAAGAAAAATCTGTATGACAGGGGGATGCACATGTGTGTACACAGATGGGCTTCTTAAGAGAGAAGCAGAACAGCAAGAGCTTAACTCGCAGTAGCTAATTCAGGAGGACAGTACAGAGCACAAACTAGAAAGATTAATGATAAACTTCAAACCCAAAATGACTCCTCCTCACGCACAGAATTTCTTCAGCTTAGCACATCTTAGGCCATCCAAGAGACTACACAAGTTCTGCTACAAAAATGAGGGATTTGAACAAAATGTCACCAAGTGCTGTATGCTTTCCTGGAAACAAGAATGAATGGTTCACACAGATAAATGCTGCACGTGCAGCTGGCTGAAGTGGAGCAGCTCCAGGAGGAAGCAGAGCACTGGAGGCCACAAAGGAATTAAAATGTGCAGTCCCTTTCACAAAACCACTGCTGAGTTTCATTCATTCACTGGTGAGAGAAATAGATGCAGAGAGCTTTTCTCTAACAGCAAGAGTGAGTCTCCTTGTTTTCTAAGTTTGAAACATGTGAACAACTGACTGATAACAAGGTGCAAGTCTTTCTGGGCTTAATGTACAGATTTTTGGCAAACTCAGCCTTCTCACGTTTGTAAAATTTCTAAACTGCTCTGATGACTGTTACAGGAGGCCTAAGACCACAGGACCACATTTTCAGAAATAATAACTCCCCAATCTCATCTTTGACACAGTTCCTGTTATTGTGACTCCTCCTGAACTCCAAGGCACACAAAAAAGAAACACACAGCTACTGCTGCACAGAATAGAAGAGAGGCCAAGGGCAGGCAGCAGACAATTCCAAACACTTAAAACATTTATTTGGCACTTCAATGTATATTTCTTAAACATAAAAACCAACATTCAACAGCTGCCAGCACAGCAGAGAAAGGCAACACAAGTGTGCATATATGCAAACACTCCAGTAGCACGGCACAAAGGTGGGGGCCATGCCAAAGCCAGGACATCCTGTGGAATTCTCCACTAGCTCAGCCTGCTCCCAACACCAGGTCCTTGCTAGGTCTTCACATCCAGAAGAAAAGGACAGAAATCCCACAGTCAAAACACAGAATTCCAGTCCTGGAACAAATCGTGAGAATCTCCTGGTAGAGATGGTGATCTGAGTTTTTCCTCAGCATCCATGGAAAGCTCTCTCCAGGTGTCTCCAGCTGCAGAGCTGAACTTCAAGTTCTCCCTGATCATCATATACTTCACCTGAGTTAAAGGCATGAGAACGACTCCTTTCTGAGAGGGTGTTTACTGGGGGCTTGATACGTTCGTTTCTTTTCCTTCTGTTCTCTCCATCTGCAGTTCTCACAGGAGGACAAACCTCGCAGGGAACTTTCCCCGGGAAGGTCACAGCAGGACACACTCCGTGGCTGTCCCTTCCCAGCACCACCGGGTCGGCCGTGCCACCCAGTGGCGAGCGCCTTGTCAATGCAGGAGTGGAAATCTGAAACCAGCAGAGCAGCTGAGAACCAGTGAGTAAATCCGTGTTTTTGCTGCTGGGTTTCAGTGATCTATCACCAAGTATGTGTGTCTGTATAAACCATCTGCTCTCTTACATGTATTTAGACACACAGAGATAGATCATAGAATATAATATTACATGGAGAATTTATGTATATGCCATTAAATTTTACAAATCAGACATACAAACTCAGGGTAATTTTTGCTTAAGGTTAAAATGGCATGTTTCAATGTCTGTTTTGAGGAAAATAGCCCCATCCCTCCAAGAAAAAGTTCCCAGTTATTTCAGATCCCCAAATCTCTGTGATTACTTCTTATGGCTTAGCTGGCTTTAGAGTAATTCAGAACTTCTTCTGCCTCCTGGTGTCTTCTGAAGAGAGAAGCCTTCTGAAACAAAGGGAGAGGCTCTTGCTCATGGGGAAGAGGTGGACCTGAGCATTCACACTTTGCAATACACTTGAATTTTGCAGGGTAATAAAAAAACCAGAGGTGCTTTCTTGTATTGAAACTTCCCTTTTTCAGCTGGGAGTTGAAGGCAAGTCCTACAGTGTCTCACAGGCCTGGCTGTGCCTCCTTTCAGGGCTGTGTTAGCTGGCAGAGATCAGGCACCTGTGGAGAGACACACAGCAGTTGGGGAGGTTATGGAAAGCCACACAATGCCCACCCCGAGGTACAGCTCTCTATTTTACATCATCCCATCATCTCTAAATTAGGGGGAGTCAGGGAAATGCCAGTGGTGTGGCTGGGACAGGTAAAAGAGCACCTTAACACTACTAATTTGGCTTTGAGACACGGTGAGCAATAACAGTACAAAACACAGAATAAATCTGTGTTGCTCAGATAGGAAGAAATTCATTATTTACAGCCAGGGAATTAATGTAGGACAGGGATGGTAGTGTTCCTGGCTTTCCTCTCCTCTGCTCATTTCAGATTATTCATTCAAAAGGGTACATGGACCCATCCAGGCAGCTGAGCTGCTCTACCTCAGCCAGAGGGGATGGAATAGCTTCAGCCAATGTAAAAAAAAAAAACCCACCAGGAACTCCCTAAAAAACCCAACCCCCCACACCAAACAACTCTGAGGAGCAAACAAACACTGCTTTGAGAGCCCTGCTCTGCCATCCTCCTTTGCTTGCTGTGAGAGCAGAGTGAGCTCTCAAACCTCTGTGAGACAGAACAGCTGCAAACACAGGCACAAATGAGCAGCACATCAGCACATACAGACTGACAGCAGGGTTTAATACACAGAGTACAAGCTCATTTCCAGGAGAAAAGCATGTGACACTGCCATGCTGTGGCATTGGAGACTTTAGGAGGAAAAACAGAAGCAAATTAGTGGGATGCATCACAATCTTCAGTTTAGGCTTCCATTTGAAGATCTGGTTAATTTTTTTATTATTCTAAGAAGTCGCTCATTTAATTACAGATTTCATTTCTCTAAGTACTACTCCTGGCCCAACTGTCTTCCCTCCATGTTCTTAGTTCAAGGCACAAAATGCTTTAGTGTCAAAATAATTTTGACAATTTGAAGCCAAAGAGTCAAAGCAAGACCTTGAAACTTTTACTCAGGATCTTATCCTGTCTGGATTTGAAAAACTCCAAGGATGGAGACTATTTAACTCAAATTTCCACTACCTGTGAGGAGACAGCTACAAAACAGTGGATTGTAAGCTTCTGCATTTTAGTGCAGAGAAATAATTAGGATGTAAAAATCATAGAAGACTGCCTGAAGCATGGGTTAATGAATTTGTAGTTTCACCAATACTAACTTGGGGCAAGTTAACTCCTTTTTCCCTTATTCCATTTGATCGATGCTTGTCCAACCTCCCCCCCAACATTCTCAGTCATAGAATTAGACATTTAATCTGTGTTAAAGATGCCCTTGGGAGGCTCTTACCTTCATTCAGTTGAACTCTGATGACCTCATCAGGATTTTTTCTGCAAGTTCTTGGGCTGATCCTAAACCAAAAATGACTTTTTGTCTGATTAGAAGAACGTAACGGTGAAATCAAACTTGGAGGCAGGAACTCAGGCAGCCACAGGCAAACATTAAAATGGCAGGATGTCGTAGGAGATAAATTGGCTTCAAGATGAATTTATGAGGTGGAGCCTAATGACCCTCAAGAGATGGCTGAGATTTTGCCAAAAACCTTTGAGTAGCAAGCTCTTTGGAAGGTACATTTTCCAATAAGAGCTTAAAAATCAGACAAGAAACTTTCACTAGGGACTGTCAGACATTCAGCTGAGCGTGCAGCTGCTCAGCATTAGCAAACATGAGGAATACTTTATAGACTCTGTTAAAGTATCATGCTACAAACTGCTTCCACCAGTGCTGAGCACACATCAAAATCACCACAGGCACCAGAATCCACTGCTGATTCTGAGCAGTGGCATTTGTGAAAGCTGACAAAGTGATGATGAGAATACCCCCAGAATTTCCTAGGTGAAAGAAGCCAAGGTGCTGGGGGAGACAGAGACCTCAGGAATGCAAAAATATCTGGAAGTGTAGAACTGGCTCTCAGCAGGAGCTTTGGTGACTTCAGGAATTTGTTTCATAGGTCAGTAGAGCTTTAAAATTCCAGTGTTTAGCTGCTGATCACTGGTTTGTTTAGACAGGGACTTCGCCAGGCTTCATTATGTTCCCCATACCACTCAGTACAGACATTTTGCACACTCTGAGAGTCAAATTACTTATCCTGACAGATGCAAAATTTGGTTTTGTTACCTGCCTTTGAAAGAGAACCAATATTGCCCACTGCAGACAGCACATCTGGCTCCATGACCAAGGCAATACTCAAAGCAAGCTACAGAGAGTCAACATGACACAGAGACAGACACATCCATGTGTGTGTGACACAGAGGGAGACACAAAAGCCAAAACTGACTTCATTAAATACATGCCTGAACACTTCCTCCTGGAACTACAGCTGTATGGATTCTGGGGTTTCAATTTAAAAAGGAGTATTTGCAGCTCAGGCTTCTTATACCAAAGAGCTGATCATGTTCCTTACAGATGGAAGATAAATACTCCAGTTTGCAAATTAGCAGGTCATCTTCTATTCATTTGAAGTACTACCAAATATATCTTAAAAGCCAAAATAATACAGAGGGGAAGCTATGAGAGTATGATTCCCCACCCTCATATAGGAACCCTGCTTTCAACAAGAGAAATTTCATTAAGAACAAATTAGAAATGGAAACAGAGCCCAGAACCTTAAGTACTGTCTGGTAATCATTTTGTCTGAGAACATGGTCTGTAACAGCTTTTCTTTGCATCCACTTGGGACTCTGCTAATAAAACTGGAGCCTAAAAACATTCCTTTATTTTCTCAGAAGAAGTTTTTCTGTTTGTTCAATCCAAGCATTCTGATCCCTACACCTCCACAAAAAACCTCTCCCATGTTTTTAGTCCCATCTACTGTACAGCTGCTGTGGAAACTCCTGAATGGAAAATAAACGAGCAAATAAGTGCAATGTAGAGCTGGACAGTTACTTCACCTGAAAGAAATGACAGGATTCACCCTGTTCCTGTGGCCATTCTGCCAATGGCCATGAATTTACCAGGAGAGAGATTAAAAGGCAAAATCTAGAGGAGTAAAAGTAATTAACACATATTTCTGATGAAGAGATGACTGCTTGTGTTACTTTGTATTTCTTCATTGACTTCCCTCAGGTTAAGAAGTTCTCTTCTGGAATACCTGTACCAAACCAATCCTTCCACAGATGGTTTAATACAGCTGCACAGTTATAAAGGCATCACCATGTTGAGACTAAAGCTATCAGAGGATATTGGCAATTATTACTACTTAATATTTGCTGATTAAACCTTCATAGCTTAGTTGACAGAACTAGACTGCCAAAAAGAAAAAGAACAGAAACATCTTAGAATAAGAGACAACAAAATCTCCCAGAAGAGTTACAAACAGACGAGATGCACATCCAAGCCAGCAAATAGTTACTGACAAAGCACTGTTTGCATGCGTGTTAGCAGGCACACAGATCAAGTCTTGGCTTTGGTAAATGGTAAACAACCAACCTGCTGCTGCCCTTCACTTCATCCAGCTCCTTCTGCAGCCTGGCACTCTTCTCCTCCTCCTCCTGCAGCTTCCTCTTCACCACACGGAGCTCCTGCTGAGCTTCACACTTAATGTCATTGGCTACAACCACTGCAGTCTGCAGGTCAGCCTGGAAACGCCTCCACTCCTCTGTGTCCTCCTGGAAGGAGCAATTAAAACCCCAAACTGCTGTAAAAATGCACCCACTCGAGCTGAACACTTAGTTATTGATCTCTATTGCAGTGATCACAAGCAACCAGGATTTTCTCACAATTTTAAGGCGGTGCTGGGTCAAACTGAACACTTGCCTCTTTATACTACCAAAAATATTGCCAAAGAAACTCATGCTAAGCTTTCCACTCCAATTGCCAAGAAGTCCAAAGTGAAGAGAATGAAGACTTAAAGGATGCAAAAAGAATTTCTGCTCTTGTTCTAGGGAAACACAATGCCAGTATTGCAATAAAAGCTCAGCTTAGCTTTGTCTTGGAGCTTAAACCTTACCTTCATCTGCTTAGTCAGAGCTTTCAGCTGCCTCTCTGTATCTTGTTTTTGTTCTTCCAGCTTCATTGCTTTACCTAGGAATGATAAAAAAGTTCATTAACCACATAAGGGCAACAGTGAAAGTGAGAATGGAAGGGCAGAACAGCTGATTTGGTTTTGCTTCTGGAAATGCCACTAAAATAGACTAAACTGAATTAAGACACTACCAATGACCAGGAATGGAACCAACAGTAGATCTGGTGCTCAAGCATCTCTAAAATATGTCATTATTTTCAGGTATTAAACCAGACTGAAATTTAAACAATCCCACGTGGATTCACTTGCTCAGCACACACATCCCAAGGGATCACTGATGTGAGGAACAGCCACTGGTTCCACCAGGTGGCAGCTCCCAGCTCCCCATCCACAGCAACCTCGACTTCACTGCTCTTCCCAGTGCTCTGCCCTAAAAACTCTTTATTAGAAGTCCAGTAATTCCAATTTCTGGAACGGGTAATACTTCCTTCACTGAACAATGAGGCTTGGAGACTGTCTCTAATGTCCCATCTATAGCACTCTCTGATAAATAGTACTTTTATGCATAAACAGAAGGGAATATCCAAAACTGGAATATTTGTAAAGGTCAGACCTCTTCCTCCCTGTTGCAGCCATAATTTAGCCCTGCAAATAAGCTCACTTCAATCCTTTTTTCCAGCTCCACCTACTTTCTAGGTCACTGATGAGCTGGTTGTTGTGGAGTTTTATAGCACGATGTTGTTCCACCTGGTCTTCCAACTCAAAAATGGTCTCCTTCAGGTTTTTGATATCTGCTTCATTCTCTGATGTCTTCTCCTGCAGCTTCTGGCTGGTTCTGCTCAGCTGCTCAGCCTGTCGGTCACACACCTCCTTCAGCTGACCATACTCATTCTCAGCCTAGGAGGGAAGAAAAGAAGTGCAAGTTTGTCCTTATTTCTTAGGAGATGTCACTGATTAGAGACTTTACTGGGCACCTTGTGGATTTAAGCATTGTGTACACCCAGTTTCAATGAAAATGAGAGTCTCAGGAAGCAGAGATGAGCGATGAATGTCAGTTTTCTTTCCTGGCAATAAAGATAATACAAGATGCTGCAAAGGAAATGAAATTTTCTATATGATGATCACAATTCCAAACCAATCTCTGCAGTCAATGAAGGGAGAGGAATTATATTCCCAGAAATCTCCACTTCTGTTTCTGTAGCACATTATGAAAGTGATATCACTGCCTTAGGGCCAGGCTGATGATCAGTTCATCCACATTAACAATTTGCTGCTTTTACCATGTGCATTTTCAATGGACTGTGAAAACACACATAGCAGAGCCAGCTACTGCAGATAAGTGTATTTCTGAGTATGGGACATCTGGAATTACTGAAGGGGGAATCTGCTGCACTTCAGTTTGTTGGCTCAGCCCACTGATCAATGCTTCCAGGTTTGGGGGGAGCTCTCTGACTAGGAACAAGTTATGGAAAAGGTGCAGGCTGCCAATTCAGTGAGCAGCACTGGCACAGCCTCACTGCAGGGCAGCCTTACAGAAGCCTGTGGTCTTGTTTGGGTGTCACAAATAGCCAATGATTCAAAACAGCTTAATTTGACGGAAGGGAAGAGTAAAAAGAGGGAAATCTGTGGTTTCCAAACCAAGCAATAAAAAGTTTGGTACAGAGTCTGAGCACTCAGCAGTTTTTCATTTATTCTTCATGACCTGCAGCTCCAGAAAGCACTTGGGAAAAGTGGAGGAAAGCTTCCTCTACTAACTCCATTTGCTGTGGTCACCTATTTTAGCTGAAAGGACATCTGGATTTTCTAAATCTCTCAAATCACGGAGGTGCTTTTTGGCACTGCTCTCTTCATCTGCAGCCAATTTTATCATTCTTCTCATGCTCCCCTCCCCAGACAGGAAAGGCTGCACACTTTCACTCCTTCTGCAGCACTGGGACATAATCACTCCTTGTGCTTTATTAACACTTGTTGAATGATGGCTCACACTGCAGCTCCTCTGAACAGCCAGGATCACACAGAAAACAGGGACAGTAACTTGCTTAACTTTGTTTGGAGCAAAACTATGAACTCACAAATGAGGTAAATTGTTCTAATTTTTTTTTTAATGTTACTTTACCTATCCCAAACCAGAGCATTTCTTTCTTTTGTAAAAATATTTGTTTTATGAAAATGATCTCATCTGGAGCTTGATGTTGCTGTGACTTGTTGCTGCCCCAATCAGCTTCCCTGAGCATTAATTCATGTCCTTGTGTTCTCATGACCAATGACACCTACACTTCATTGCTAATTAATTGTGATTCATTATTCAGAATTTAATATTCACAGCTAACTATTTATGCCCTTCTCTTCATCTGATTAGCAAGTGATTTACACTATTTGTTCACACCATATCAAAGTACTTTTTATTGATCTGCTCTTTGCTCCAATTCTGATAGACACAATTCTATTTACTGAAAGAGTAAATTCTACAGAAGATATTAGGACAAAATAGTTATGAATTTATAAATACAGATATGCCAATAGTTATTTCTGAGAAAATATGGGTAGAGCAGCAGAAACTGAGACAATATCATATAATGCCAGCTTCTACTAACAGCTAATCATACAATTTAAATCCTGGAAACTTGCAATCAACAGCTCTATAACAATGTAAGGACCAACCCATTTGTGAAAGGACAGAAACAGCCACTTTATTTTAGAGCTGTTACTGTTTTACCTTAGACAGCAGCCCCTGAATGTGCTTCAGTTCACTGTTTGCCTTCAGCAGCTCTTGTTTCAGCTCAGTGCAAGAGGCTTCTAACTGGGCCTTTTCTGCATGGGCTACTTTGAGCATCTCCTGCACCTCAGAGTTGTCAGAGGTGCAGCCCATCACGTTGATTTCTGCAGCCTTTTGTTTCTCATTCTCCAGCTGAGTTTTGAGAGAGCCATTCTCAATTTTCAGACCTTCCAAAGCAATTTTACAGTCCTCCAGACTTTTTGTCAGTGTGCTGTTGCTCTGCTGTTCCACTTCGAGAAGTTTAAGCAGCTTCTCATTTTCTTCTCTCAGGCTTTTTATCACCTGCTGGGCATCCTGATGCTCCCTTTCTAAGCTTCGCAGGCTGCTGGTTAACTGTTGCTGAATGTTGAGCAATTTCTCTCTTTCAAATTGTGCTTTTTCAAGAACTTCTGCACATTTCTGTTCCAGTTCAAGGACCTTCTCCTCTTGAGCTTCATTCTTGGATCGCTCTTGGAGGAGAGTCATGAGCTTCTCATTTTCCTGGCTCAGCTGCTCGGCTCTATCTCTGTGCTGACGGAAGGAAGTCTCCAGGAGAGCTTTCTCTTCCACCAGCTTCTCATTTTCTGTTGTCAGCTCCTGCACCATTTGCTGCTGATCCGACAGCTCCTGCAAAGTGGCCTGCAGCTCTTCTGCTGTGCTGTGGTGATTCTCCTCCATCTTTTGTATTCTCTCTGTAAGAGATGCCACAGAGAGGTCGCTAATATTGTTTGGAGAACTTCCTGCAGTGGAGCACTTGGAGCCTTTGAAGTGGTTGCTGCTGGTGGATGCTGGCCTGGAAGGTACATCTGCTATGTGCTCGAAGTCGGACGCGTCGGGGGACAGGGAGGCTTTGGTGACATCGCTGCTGGAAGAGCCGGAATTGCGCAGGGCACCCCCGTTCACGTGCTGCCTGTGCTCCTCCGCTTCGCCCCTCGACGCATTCTTGGATGGGCTTCCAAAACTCGACTCTTGGGTAGTTGGGGTTGGGAGGCTGCTGTCGCCTCCGCTGCTTGTGGTTGTGTCTGAGAGAGGGGAGTTCTCCAGATAAAGCAATTTCTCTTTCAAAGCACGGTTTTCTTCTCCCAGGCTAGCAAGCTCTTTTTGGAAAGTCCTGTTTTTCTCCTGAAGGGTCCTTATTAATGGATCTATGTCAACAGGTGATACTGTTTCTAAATTTTGGTTGGAAGCACCCATTCCTTCAGCATTGAGTGACCCTTTCTCTTTGCATTTCTTCAACTCACAACGAAGTTTGGTAATTTCAGAATCTTTCGTCTTTGCTTCTGCCAGGAGCTCTTTAACCTGAGATTCCAGAACAGCCTTGTCACCAGTTTCATTCTCTTGCTTGGACTTGCTGGTGGGGCGCACGTGTTTGGTAGGAGTTGGTGCACCAGAAGAGGTGGGGCTGGGCTGTGTTTTCCTGGTGTTGGCTTGACCACGCAGCACAGCTCTCTCCCTGGACACGGATGAGGACAATTCCCGGGGTGCTGGGATCCCCGTGCGCTTCGCAGCCGAAACTGCCCCTTGAGGAACAGGGGATGAAGCAAATTGAGTTAGTGCACGAAGAAAACAAGTTTCACAACAACAATGCTGGAGCCTAGAGCAGTCCTGGAAAAAAACACCTGAGTGTTTGAATAGGTTTAGTCATGACTGACTGTGTGGATTCATGTTTCAAAGGCTTGTATTATTCTGCATTTCTTCCTTTCCCATCCCCTGCAAAGGAACACAGCCTGGTAAACTTTTTCCCAGTGTAATTATATACTACGTAAATGCTGCAATACATGAGCTACAACCCCCTATTAATTATATTGATGTAAAGATAAAAGGGTATTAATTATTTGAAAGTAAAAGTTCTTCACACTACTTTGTAAAATGCTGGATCTAATCTTAGTCATTTCTGAGGAAATGTTCAGTAACTTAAGAAAAGATACTGTCTTTGAAAAAAAATGTACTTTTATCACACACAAAACTATTTGCATTATACTCTATTTAAGCAGATCACCACAAAAGAAGGACTGAAACTTTTATGCTGAGCACAGATTCAGTGAAATATAAAACTCTTCTGGCACTTCCAACACTAAGACAATTGTGTGGCTGCAGCTTCGAGCAGAGATGGAGGAGAGATTTTCCATGTTCTAAATTCCCATCCTCTTATGGAAGAAGAGCAAAAGGAGCTTAGAGAGTTGATGCTGTTCTGTTCAGTTGTTGGTTGGGTTTTTTCCCCACCAACCAACAATGCAAACCATTATGTGACTACAAGGGAAATGAAGTTTATGAGTTGTTGATTTTCATCTTTCAAAGCTCTCTTGAAATACAGGACCCCAGGCACTGAAGAAACAATAAGAGCCATCTAAACCATAGAAGTTGTAACAAGCTGGTTAAAGAAAAGAAGCTGGTTCAAAGGGCAGGTATGACATGCCACTGCAAGTGACAACACCGTGAATTTAAGAAAATCCTCCCGAAAATTCAGGACCTTATTCAAAAGGAAAAGCCCTAAAGTACAGGATCATAAAGTGTGGAGATGGGGCACAATGAGGAGATGTTGTCCAATGAAGCCACATAAACAGGATGTAAGAGCGAGTTATGCAAACAGAAAGGGCTAGTGAGCCAGTGTTTGCAATAAAAACAACTTCCAGAAGGACTCTGGGGGGAAATCCTAGAACGAATTCCATCTCCCCACATTCGGGAGGCTCTTTGCTGACACACATGTGCAGCATCCACAAAAATCAAACAGCATTATGAGCAAAGGAGAGCAGACTCCCTGCCTTACACAGCAACCTCGGAAGGGTTAACATTAATACCACCCCGTTTGCTCAGCATCTCTTTTGAAGAATGCACTGGGTTTATAAAGCCCACACAAACAGGAGCCCCTCCTCTCCCCCCCCCCCCAAACACACACACTCTGCAGCAGCACAATAAACACCCCCAGACAAAGAGCAGCTGAAGAAAAGCCCCCTGAACTCGGCGCAGCGCTGGCAGGAGAACACAGAGAGCCTCTGTCATGGCAGGGGCACGGTGAGGCCAGAGACAAAGGCTCCAGTGTTTTGGGGAAGAGATACAGGGACAGCCAGGCCCACACAGCTTCATTCAGTCACCTACAGCTGGAGGGGACAGCACAGCTCCAGGATCTCCGGTGGAAAGCACCAGGAAAGCAGAGATGGGAATTCTCCTTGTCAGAGCCCAGGCCCCGGCTCATGGATCATCCCATTCCCAACCCAGCTGCCAGGATCTGGCACCCATAAAACCTACTCAGAGTGAGCTCAGCACATGAGCAGAGCTCGTGGTGTCCATGCAGCCAACACCAGGAGATGAAGGACAGGGGGAAAACTGAAAGGACCACGATGTGACGTGACTTCCAGCAGAGAAATCCCAGCTCAGCACAGCCCCTCCCTGCTCAGAGAGAGGCACAGGTGAACCCCAGGTGGGAAAGCACTTGAATGCATCCTGACCATGGAACAGGACAAGTGTCCAGCATAAAGCAGCAGTTTTCACACAAGCTGCAACCATACTACACTTTAAGATGTAAAATCCACATTACAAATGATCAGAGATGTTCTTGAATGGAGCCTAAGGGGTGATTTAAAGCCTTCTGTACGTCCTGGGCTTTTATTCAATCTGAAAAGGTTTTCTACCTTTCACACAAAATTTTATGACAAAAGTAAATGCTCTGAAAAACTTTTTTAATGCCCAAACCGGTTCAATAACATGACTGCCAACTGGTCAGTATGTGACTAAGCAGTATTCCATAAACAGTGGGTGGTATTCTGTACATTACAATAAATAATGAGGCAATTACACATTCGTACAAATTGCTTGACACTAAGGAAACCACCTTTTCCTAGGAGATATGCTGCACTTGTAGTGATGCCAGCATGTTCCTAATCACCACCAGATGACAATTGCAACATGATCCTGAGCAATGGAAGACATATACATAAGGATAACAATTAATGATATTTAACTGGGATTATCTGTACTCCACCAGTTTGCCAACCTGTGCAGGCTTACTCAATGTGCCTTGTATTTTGCAAGACTCCACGCTCTGCTGACTTGTTCTGTCATAAATCACGAGGCATTTGCTAGCCATCAATAACCATTAACCAACTTGGTTTTTTCATGATGTAGAAAGACTTGCATATTCTCCTCACTCCACTTTCCACAAGCACCACACAATACTAAAAAGTCACAAGGAGTGCCAAAAAAAAAAAAAAAGAGAAAAGTTCTAAGTGCATATGTTGATCACAAAACACCAAATCAAGTACAAACACTATTTTAAAGTCTATTTTATGGGCAAGCCCCCTCTGAATGACCTTGGAATTGAGAGTGTAGTGGTTGCCAATGACTGCCAAGCCACAGCCCGAGGCTCCACAGTCAGGAGCTGCACTGAGGGCTGGGCAAGTCCCCCCAGTGACCTGATTAACTGGTGATGGGCTGAGGGAGACTCCAGACAGACACATGCCTCCATCCAACACTGCCCTGATTTCTGCTGCTGCTTTTCAGTGGCTGAAATCACACAGAACTTCACTGCCTGGCCAGTGCTGCTGGTTTTGAGAAGGGGAGAGAAAAACAATCAGCCCTGAATCTCAGTGGAGGTCACCTCATCACTGTGTTCCTCACCTGGGTGCCCAGTAAGAACGTCTCCATTTTCAGCCTTACTTTTCAGTTGTGAGGCATTAAACCATAACAATAGATAGAATTTATAATTCTCCAAGTGCTTTAAAATTACCACCTATTTAACTGAAATCCTCTGAAATACATAATTAAGTTTAAGCTACAGGACAGGGAAGCAGAGAGAAATGAAACACCTCACCCAAGGTCACACTAAATCAGGATTAGGAACAGGGTTCATACCCTGCTGTGGAGCTTTCCATGCACCACTTGCTGCCAGGGAGCACTCCCTGACTTCCCACTGGTGTCAAAAGCCAAAGTATCACTTTAATGAGATAAAAGTTGATCCCTTGAGATGATCTTCTGACATTTTAATCCCATTTTCAACACAACTACAGTGTTTCTTGCAGAAGCATCAGGATTACTCCTCAGTTTTTCTACATCATGATCCATTTCTGATCTGAGCTCTCAGCACCTTCCATAGGGACATCCATAACCAGGAGAAAATGGACTATGAACATTTCCCAATCCTCCAAGGTGTGAAACACAGGATTGTTGTTCAGAAGTAACAACAGACAGCACACCCAATGTAATTACACTGGTAGCAGGCTAAGGGGATGTAGGAGGCAAACATTTTACCAGTCACAGGGGGACACGTGTGACAGTATGGAATGAAGATTCAATACATTTATCTGCCTTCAGATTCCATGTGCTCTGAGATAGCACATATCACTGCAGTAAAGCATTAGCCTTGAATTTACATTTATTTTACCTGACCCTTAATTATACTAACAGTTCAAACACCTGCTTCCCCAGTCCCGGAGAGGAATAATGTCAGTGACGTTATTATGTAGTCAAATGTAGTGACAACATTTGACTACATAAACACCTTTAAAACTGTTTTAATTTCTGCCTTGAATCTATTTTTTAAAACTGGAGTCAATACAAAATGATTTGCCTCTGGCCTTTGTCCCATTTGTGTCCCACAACCTGCCCTTTTCTTAATCCTTCCCTCCACCAACATATTAATAACCCAAAGGTTAATGCCATGGCCTTCTGCTGTTCCACAGTGGTGTTAACAGGGAATGTTCCATTTAGTACCTTATTCCTCAATTTTAATCCTCTCATCTCTTAGGCAAACAACAATAAAAACACATTTTTTTCCTTCAACATATTCAAAATTCCACGTAATTCACTGTTCCATAGTTTCAGTAGGTACTAAGCCTCCTGCACCATCGATGTAATTTAAGCACTGATCACCGAGTCATCTCACAAAGCATTTCAGTCATGTATGACTAAAGCACGGAGACAGATGCAGCTTTGGTGTGATGTTTTTAAACAATGGATACCTTATTTGAATTGCAAGGGCGGGATAACTAACAAGAACTAAAAGCAAGCTATTCATAGCGTGCTGCAAGTCATACATTTCAGAAAGGCGAACTGTTGCCTGCAGACAAGTTTGTCCTCTCACGAGGGATGTTGAAGCTCTCTCATTCCAGCTTCTGCTTTTGCAACAGATCAGCAATTTTACTGTCCCGTGTCTGTCATCCCTAAATCCACCTCAGAAAGGACAGTGCAACAAGAGATTGGAAAAAGAAATTAAGGACTAACTATTCAAAGCCTCCCTGGAAACAGAAGACAGAGGTGGTTCTGTCATTCTGGAATTCTGTCCTCACATGCCAGGATGTTTTAATAAAATTTCCCATCTGAACAGAACTCCTGAGCATCAGAGAGAAAAGTGGTTCCTTGAGGGAAAGGTCAGTATAAATCAAGTATAAATCAGTATAAATCAAGGACTGGAAGCATTTAGCACCATGGCTAAGTAAAGGAAATATTAACAGCCCACACTTGCACAGCAAATAAAAAGAATTATTAAACCACCCCACACAATTTTACTGTGCTCTGGCACTTGTGGTTTAGCTGAAATATGTTCTTTTATCAATTCTGGCTTTCAGCTCATCCTCTGGCTGTGACTTCAGCAGATCCTGGACTCGAGAGCACTTCCTCAGGCTTTGCCAGGATGTGCTGAGGATCCAGAGCAGCACCAGGAACACACAGCGACAGCCAGGCCTGGCAGGCAGGTACCTGCCCTGGGAAAGGTCCTGGCACCACTTTCAGTTTCTCAATAAAACAAACCTCAGTAAAACAATACTCACAGGAGTATCTTAATTTCATCTGGTTTATGACATCTGGTCTAGGACACCAAAATTCAGCTGTCTAGTGCCATTTCAGATGAACTTTAGGTATATTTAAAATACCTTCACTGTACTCTAAGATTTGGCAGCACTTGTAGGAGACTTATCCCTTGCTCCAGAGGCAGACAGAGCAACAGGGATGTCTGAAGACACCTGAAGTTCCACCAGACATTGAACTGAACAGGCAGACTCTTCACAGATTTACAAAGCAATGTTAGAAGGCAGAGAACAGCAGTTTTCTGGTGCTACATTCAGAATTCCTCCAGCACCCTAGTTCCCTTTAGCTGATTTCCAGCTACACAATGAATGATTTAACACAATGGATTAATATGGGATTCATGACATCATCAATGTGAATTTAGTCACAGCCAAATCACAAAAGATGGCATTAGCTTGGAGTCACCACACTCACTTCCTGTGAAAACCAGCACATGTTACAGGGAGCCTGGACACGTTTTCTGACTTCTTTTGTCAACTCAGAGTAAATTTTTCAAGAACCAAATTAACTTGGTGTTTAAAATCCATTTTTCAAAAGCAGATAAGCCACTAAGACCTCAAAGCTTAACTGAAAGCCCAGAGGACTTGGCAGATCCCTTTCACCCTGTTCCAGCATTGATCCTGAGATTGATATTGAGGCTGATTAAGAGTCAGTGAGGGATGTCCTTTGGGAAATGGAGACTGTACAGCACAGAGGAAGGATTGCTGTACACTTGACTCCTTTAAAGTACTTTTTTCATTAAAAGGCTTCTGTACACATCTGTTTTATTGAATCACCCGATTTTCTCCTGCCTTTTCCGCCCCCTCTCTTTGTTTAAAGCAAATGAAACAGTTAAAAAACAACTTCCCTGCTGACCAGAGGTCTTCTGATATCCTAATTAACAGGAAACACACTGACACATTGCACGGTGGCATGAAGAAAAGCAAACATTGAGAAGTAGGGCAGATAGAACAGCAGCCCTTACCTGCACTGCTGGGCTACTTCATACAACACCTCCAGAGACAAAATCCCTGCACATTCTGCCACACTGCTTAATCCCCCTATCCCAAAACCTCTGGGAATGGCAGGACAGCTTGGTAACAAATACTGAAGGGATGCACACAAGTAAATCAAGCCCTGAGAAAGATTTGAATCAGACCTGAGAGCTTCTTGGGAGCTGAAATGTGAATGGGACTGGATTCAAAAGGCCAGAATTTCAAAGAGATGCAGGTGGCAAGAGACACCACCCAGCACCTACTGATATTTTCAAAACTGCTTGAGCTGTTTAGAACTTCATATTTGAGAGTGAAATGTCTGAAACTTCTGCTCCACCATCAGCTTAGGCAAAAGTCAGGATAAAGAATGACACTATTGTACTGTGCAAAGTATCATGGCTTGATCTGCTTGGTACTCAAAGGGGGTTTGCAGTCAGCACTCTTCCATGACAACAGCACTGGATACTCCTTTGAATAATCCTCAAAAACTCAGAGGAGCACACCATTTTCCATCTCTTTCAGGGTAGTCCTACAGAAAGACAATGCCCTCTGCTACCTGGTGTTTATGCAGCAGCAAACAAAGCAAAGCAAGGCTTGGCCAGTCTGGCTCTTCCAAATTAATCAGTCTGTTTGCAGAGTGTTAGTCACAGAGGCAACACCTTCACAGGTCAGCACCTCCTTGGGAAGGTTCACTTGTACTCCACCTAGCTTTAAAAAGAGACAAGGAGATTGCTCCAGAACAACAAATGTGGTTTTGATAATCCAGCACTAATTACATATAGAAGCTCCTGCTCCAATAAGGCCTTTTACTCACTTAGCAAATGCAGACTAAGAGTAATTAAAACATTAGCTTTTTTTTCTGAAGCCTTTAATGGCCTGTTGGACTGTCTGGCCTCCCTGATTGCATTGTCTGTGGAACAGGCACAACATGCAACAGGAGGAAAGAGCTAAAAGGCTTAATGCAAAGATTTTGATCTATGTAATCATCGTGGAGAGTGTAAGAAAGCAACTCAGGTACTGATATTTGAGATGGAGGATAAGAGTAAGAGAGCAAAGAGAAATAAAAATTATATTACAAAGTACTAGGGAACAACAGATGTCTGTACTGAAAAAGCTACATTAGCAAAGAAAAAGAAAAAGCAGCAATAGGCATCTTGATCTGAGTAATTCCTAATTTGAGACTACAGAGACCCCTGACATTTGAGCTGAACACTTGGTAAAGGTTGGCTGATTTTTTTAGTTATAAATACTAGTCTAGAGATCTGGAGTGCAAAAAGCACCCAAGAAAAGGTACTTTTGGTAACTTAAAGATGAAGTCATGACAAAACTACTTGTCAGTGGTTTAAATCTGCAGATGAACTATTGGTAGGACATTCTTTTCAAGGGTGGCCACCAGAAGAGACTCTCCCATGACAGGAATGTAACCAAATAGTAGAGACCACCTTATAGTTGAAGCATCACTGTTTAGTTCAAATTTTAGCATCTAAACAAGCACTAGGAATCCAGAAAAGTTCCCAGTAAGTTTTAAAGTGGTTTTAAAAGAGAGGAAAATGTCTGCTGCACAATTAAGGAATGATCACACACATTTTATTTTCAGCTTGTTGGATTCACCTGATCAACAGCTCTGTTGCTTTCTCCTTGCAGAGAAAGTTACATTTAATTCTTCCAGAAAAGTGTTAAAATGAAAATAGAAAAAGATCAACTCTACTCAGTATCTGCTGGTTCCAAGCTCGGCACAGCCACAAGAACTGAATTTCAAGTTCACTTTGTCACAGCTCAATTCTATTACAGTGGAAACAAGGTCGCATTCAGAAGGTAAATGAGACGAGATCTGATCAAAACCCTGTTCACAAAGTCTCATTGTGAATTTCAGCTGACTTTTCCTGCTCTTTATGGGCCTGGTCAGAGACAATTCCTCTCTGAATAACAGAAAGAGTAGTTAAAACCTCTTTACCCTGAGAGAATTGCCAGTATCCACACAAAAGAGTCCCTTCTAACATTTTTGATGCTGTTTACTTGAGTTTCCTGAAAGTTTTTAAACTGAAAATGAAAACTCAAGCTTGGATATCCCTGTTTTGAGTAAAAGTACAAAAGTACAGAAGTACAAAAGCAGTGCAAGCTCTACTGTAAGAGGCCGCTTTTGCTCCCAAACCTCAGGACCAAAGATCCACCAGGAAAGTGAACTGGCTGAGCTGAGAAACAAGAACTGCTCTGTGCATGCCCAGTCTTTGCTCCCACAAACACAAACTTCTCTTTCTAAACTGCTCCAGAGTCAAGGAGCACCCAAGGGGCTCCACTGCTCCATCAGGCTCTGGCAGCAAGAGAATCACGAGGTGCTGCTGTGTTCACCCCCAAAATGAGGGACACAAACCCACGGAATTACCAGCATTGGTGCTGGTCAAAGTGGGGTGGAATCTACGCCTGAGCTGCTTTGGATTTCTGGAGTACCCAGCAACCTGGCATAACAAACACTGAGCCATCCAAAGCCAATGTTCAGGGAAATTCTATATCCTACACTTGCTGGAATATCCCTACGGTAAACTCAACACTACTTATTTTGGAACTGTTAATACCACTGAGCCTGCCAAAAACTTTAGTCACCTCCAAGTTATACCCCTTGTCTAGCCCCCACAAAAGAATGACTAAAACTTTCGATGTGTAGCATTATCTTCAAATTATTCTGGTGAAAGTTACAGAAATAGAGAATTCTCCCTTTTAAAAATGAAGTACCCCTACTTGCTGGTTTTAATGTGAATTTGTAATTGCCACAACCATCACAGCTCATTATGAAAAAAAATACATAATTTTTATATTCCTTAAGGGGGCTTGACTCTATATATACTTGTGACATTAGCATACCAAAATTATTGGGATTTTTGTGTACTATGACACTTCCTGATTTTGTTTGTTCTGGAACATTTCCTGCCTATGCACCTGTAAAAACAAGACAGGACCAGGTATAATCATCTCATACCTACAGCTATATCAATTTTAAGCCAAACTCTATTCTGGTAGTTTTTTAGACAACTGTTAAAAAAATATCCATAAATACAAATTTTTCTGTGAAGAGGGACAAAATCACTGCTGTTTCACTGAAACAAGGTTTTTTTGTTTGATCTGGTTGGTAAGTTTGGAGTTTCCTTTGTTTTCCTACCTGTTAGATCTGAGGCTTCTGCTTTCCAGAAGGTTTTTAGCAACTGCTGTGGGGAACATCCTTGGAGTTAATAACACATCCCCCAGAATGTGCTTTCAGAAAAAGCAGGGATTTGTTTGAAGATAAAGCAGATAAATAATTTTTCAACTCCTATGGTTGTACTAGGAATATTCCTGAGGTAAATGACCACTAGCTACACTAAGAATCCCAGGGTTTTCCTTGATTCTAGCTTGCAGACAAGCAGATAATTCTCCTCAGCTCAGAAAGCAGCTTCCCAGCTGTTCTAGCCCAGAAGTCCTTCACTCAGCCATTGCTGGGTTAACAGTGGTGATAAAACAGCTGTACTTCCATTTCTGGAAAATACAATTATAATGGATAAAATACCAGCGTTGAGTGTTTTGAGAAGTACAGGAAATTAAAAAGCAAACAAAACTAACCAACCCTAAATCCAACCATACCAACTCACTTAACAGCGGCTGTCAGTGGACCTGCTCCTCCGTGCACAGTGGTTGTCACAACTGAATGTGATCTGTGGCTCAAGTTAATGAAGGAATTTCCTAAAACCTCCCGCTCCAAGAATCCAATTGGAAGGAACAGTGAGAACCCTACTCCTTCCAGACAAGTCAGGTGCTGGGGATCACTCCTCTAACCATCAAAATCTGACATCTCTCCACAAGTACGAAGGATAACCAAACAGATTATAAGAGGGGAAATGCTTAATATCCAACATTTTCACCATTAGCAGGTAATTTACTCAGCCTGTTCAACTGTTCAGGAGGCCATGCTATGGACTGAATTGTGGAACTGACAGAGAGACCTGAATGGGACTTTATCACACTTCTTTTTATTTGTAAAGGTGGGTCCTGCTCTAATTCCTTGTCCTTGCCACTGAGGGAGCAGAGCCATCACAGAGGAAAAGAAGCTGAAAATGCCTCTCCAAGCACTGCTGTGGAGTGCTGTGTCAGGAATCCATGATCCCAACCCTCCAGCTCAAGGAATGCTGCCCCACACTCCCAAAAGACCAGCGCTGACCGAGCCAAAAGAACTTCTTTCCTCATGAATTCCCAAACCCTGCTAATCCAGAAAGACAGGGGGGAAAGGGATCAAAAATGGGAACATGAAAAGAGGTTCCTCTTCCTTCCCTAAAAGGGCAGAACTTAAAAGCTAGAAGCTTATTTTTTAAAATTGTTTGCTTAATGCTTAATAACCAGTTTGCATTGCACTGGTGTTACAATTGTCTTTTGTTTACTGAATTGTGATGGCCACATAATAAACCCAGTTTTATTGTCATTTCCAGCCTGCTTCTGTGAGGGGGTGGGGAAGGGACTCCACAGCTCATCCAGAGCTTTAGCTCAGCCCAGCACAGAGCTAAGGGAGCTGGAACAGCCAATACTGGGAGCTGGGCTGAAATCATCAGAACTATCAACACAGGATGAGACACATCAGGAAAAGAAATGAGACAGAAGGGGAGAGGAGAAAGCTCATAACATAATGAGATATTTATCTATAAAACATTGCCCACTTCAAAGCAGGAAGAGCTTTAACTCCTTGGTTTAAAAAAAAAAAGAGCTTTTAATTAAAAGAGCAGTCAAAGATTTTCCACAGTCAAGCAGCCTCAAAGAAACTATGTGTGGAGGAGGCTGGGAGTAATTCTTAACATGATTAGTCCATTCTTCAAACTCAACAAGGTTTTACAAAAGCATTTCTCAAGATCTAGAAGATAAGGATTGTGGAAATATCCTCCCCTCTTTGAGGGGCTCTTCCCTTCTGATACCTCCATCCTGATCATCTTTTGCTCTGGAAAAGCCTGGAAAAACATAATCAGAGCTCTGTGCCTCCCACCTCGTGGCAAAATAGATTGTAATCCTAGGACCCATGGCTTTGGGTTAACCAAAGTTACTGCCATGGACTTTAGGAGGCCTGACTTGAAATATTTCTGTGCCTTGCTCTAGTCAGCTGAAAACAGACTGCACTGAGCACACAGCCTTCCTTGAGACAAAGGTCTAAAAGCCTTTGAAGGTTTAAATGAATTGCTCCACTTTTCTGGATCACTCGTTCCATTCAAGGAATGTTTCCAGACTGGGATGGACATGACACCACCACCTTATCCAGCATTACAGCTGACACTGCATGCTCTGGGGAACAAGACTTTGAACCACTTCCCTTTGGTCAAAGAATTTTAAAATTATTTTTCTTTTCTGAAAAAAAAAAAAAAACAAACAAAAAAAACCTCCCAGGATTTTGACAATTTAGCCTTAAATAAGAAAAATGCAGCGTTCTCTACAGGCTGCAATTTAGCAACTATTTCACATTATTGCAGACAGACAACACCAGGGCTATTGCACTCTGGAGGAGCTTTCCCAGCAGAGAATACCAGTCCTGGAATGACTCCTGTTCATGGAATTTCATCCCCTCTTACCAGCTTTTAATTATGACTAATGAAGCTCACGCTGAGTTGGTTCTGTTCTGCACAAGCACAGGGAATTACCTCTGTTTTATTTCAGGAATCATAAGCATTTTTGTCTAGGAGAGTAAATATTCACTTATAATTTTGAAGGCCTTTCCCATATTGCAGAGAACTCAGTTCTTGCCAACAAATTTATCATTATCCACACCCTTGTGGAAATAACCCCTATAAAAGGGATTATATGAGCATAATTATTTGGTATCACAAGGATTTCTACATCTTCAGTGTAGATGCTGCAATGGCAAAATGCAAAAGATCTTTAGGGTGTGAAAAATACAAAAGAATATCCTCCAGATGCAGGGAAGAAGCCACCTTTGCATTCTACATATTTCAGACTAATTAAACCAGATTTCTATCCTTAGTATAGGATGGGATTTCTTAATTCAGTTGGGGAAGAAAGAAAAGTCATCCAACATAAGTAAAACGTGTCAGAGGATTAACTGCACCCTGCCCCTAAAGCCATTTTCATTCCATACATTAATAAATATGATTTCATTGAAGTTGCTGGTACAATTCTTACTTGCCTGAGTAGCAATGATTTTTAAAACTTAGCACCAGAGCACCCATCAGGAAAGGAATGTGAGAGGAACATAACTCTGCTCATGGGATATGGACACATTTGCTTTGCTCCTAACATTTTTCCTAAGCAACTGAATAAATCCCAACCAAGATACAAAACCTACAGAGCTGGTAACAAATGGAAAATATATGTCCCTGTTTCAGCCAACACATCCCCTACACATGCTCAGAACTGAACCATGCAAACTCATGTTAGCCCTGTGCTTTCCCAAGAGTGCATTTTTCCACTGATGAGTATAAAATTTGCCTGTAAGAGCTTCCAATGTAAATTTTGCTGCTGACAAAAATACAGAGCTTGTTAGCTGTGTGCTCCAGAGCCTGATGAAAAGGGCAGGAAGCTGCAGCTCTGATGTAATTTATAGCCGAGAGAAGCGACCCATGATCACACAGCACACAAGGGCAGAGTGCTCTGCCTCAGAACATGCAATCCATATCTATTGATGCTTGTGGAAAAACATTTCATGAAATATAATAGATGGAACATTCCAAAGAGATCTGTGAACACATGCCTGCTTTGGATTACAGGAAGAAAAAAGTTGATGCATGGAAAATCTAACAGTGACTATTACCATCATCAGAGATCTCAGTTTTAGATCATCTTCAATCATCATGCTCAAATTAACTTGGAGATACAGAATGGGAAAGTATTAGAAAATAATGAAAATATCAAATATTTGTCCATCTTCTACTGTCAGTCTGTGAGAATCACAGAAAAATCAAATTAAGTTATCCTCAAGCAATGCAGTACAAACGAAATCAGAGAAGTACTCTTGCCTCAGTTACAATCTCATGTTGTTTTGAGAGTTACATTCCCTGTGGAAATCAGATTTTATGAAGAGTAAATTAGTAAAACTGGGGAGGAATTGGAAACAGAAAAAAAATAATGTTTTCAGATTACTTTGCTGAAATACTGATAGAAGGTCCAGAACACAGGCCTGCTTCCAAATAAACTCCTCAGTACCTCCAGGGCTCTGGCAGCTTTCAGTGGGAAGACCAAGGGGCAATACATGCTCAGATTTCTTTGGTCAGCTTTACAGCTTCAAGATCTTGAGGAGCCAAACATAGCCCAAACAAAAAGAAGCAAGCTTCTCTTTTTCTCCAGCATTATTCCCTTCTCCTTTCACCCCTTCTCCTCTTTCAAGTAATTTAATGCTGTGTCAGAACCAACACAACACAACCATCCCCTGGCTGTTTCCTTGTCACTCTGCAGCTGTCAAGCACATTAACTAAACTAAGGAAAAAATCATCAAGAAAATAAGCTTTTACATTTACTATCATGTTAGATCCACCACTGGTAGGTCCTAAAACCACCAGCACTGGGGCAAAAGCACAATGCAGAGCTCTGGACCCACAGGACAAGTTCTTGCTGACCAGCTCATTCAGCAGGATTCCCAGAAGCTCCTGCCTTCATCCAAAAATGGCTTTGTTTTGCTGATGGAAATTAATCTCACACAAAATGCATAAACCACATCCTGCTGTCTGCCATGCCCTAAAAGTTCTTCTTGTAAAAGCTGTCATCCTGCCCATGGAGAAAGCACTCCCACTCAGGACATCTCCCAGCCAGGGCAGAAAACTGCTGGGAAGGCCCTGTAGTGTAGGAGAGCTTATTGATGATCTTTTCCACTAATTTAGCCTTCATTAGCCTTTCAACTCAGAATCAGGGGACCTCAGGTTATCACTGAACACTGCCTCAGATAATTCCAGAGGTAAGTTACTCACACTCATGACTAAATTCCTCTAAGAGGTCAGTCCAGACTGTGCCAGTGGCTGTTCCTGTTTCACTGGCCTGGGAGCAGAGGGGACACTGCCACTGACTGATGTGTTTGTCAGTCCTTCTGAAATGATTTCATCATGTCAGTCCTGTCAAGTCACCTCACGAGACCAATCAACAGAGCTGGCCTTCACTGGCCTTGGAAGAAAAGCTTAAGTCAAGTAAAAATTACTCTCCAGGGGAAAATAAACTTCTTCAATACCAGTTTAATCAGCAGTGTGTTACTACTCTGAAAAATGAGAGGATTTGTAAACCCCCCATGCAAGAATGACTTGTGGGAGGAAGAGGTGACTAAGGAATTAAACTGTCCAATGGAGAGCAAATTGTGGTTTGTTGGCTCCACTGGGAACAAAAGGTCTATGGCTCGCTGCCCGAGCTCCAAGAGGACATGACTTGCACTCGGTATTTCCATGAAAGCTGTTATGTGATTCATTAGCTTTGCTGGCCCCTCTCTCCTCCCTCCCTTCCCCCCACACCATCATTAAACTCATCTGGTCTCTTGAGTTCTTGCTTGGCAGAAATGGTGTTCTGACATCCAAGAGAGTTAAAATGAACGGCTCCCATGTTTGGGAGAAAGGCAGAGAGGTAGATGAGGGAGACTAAAGACAGCACCCAGAAAAGATCTGACTATACACCCTGAAAACAAAGAACAGAAATTACAAGAACATGTATTTCTACAAAAGCATTTATCTTGAAAGTTTCCTATGTTTTACACTGAAAAATCCCTCCCTCAAACTCAAATGAAGTCACCCCTGGGCCAGGACAAAACAGACATAAGAAAACAGATCAATACTGACTCAGTGCATGCACTGACACTTGATATTCTCATCCAAGCCATGTAAGCATGTTTTACAAATAAACACAATCCCAAAAAAAGCCTAACCCTTGGATAACCCCACCCGTCACCTTGTTCCAACAAGAGAAGTTAACATTTCCCATTCAAGCCATTCTTTCACGAAAAGTTTTTGTGGGTATTGAGTCATTTTTTCCCACCTCTTCCCAAAGATATTCATCATCTATCACCTGCAGATGTTTAGAGGATAAACAACCCCCCTATCACCGTGTCAACCAGTGTCAAAGAACGTCAGTGCTCCTGTTCAGAAATAACAGGAGGCCTCCCTGTTTCCAAGGCAAAGTATGTTTGAAAGGCTTTCTCCCAATAAATACCGTGCACTGGATAACTCTGGATTCTTCCATACAGCTCCCAGGAAATGTTCCAGCTATTCCACAGGTGCTCTGGCCTCTGTATACATTCTTTCTTTAGCCTGGGTAGCCAGTTTCAAAAACAGAAAACTAATTCTGCTGACAAACTGCTGCAATATTCACTCACCTTTCACATAATTTTCTGTACTACTTTATAGGTGTTTTCACTCTAAAACCTCTACTGGTTTTAAAAATATTCAGAGCACTGGGAAAACCAACTTGGGTCACACACCACAAAGTTCTCACAAATGATTGTATAAGCTGTTTAAAGTAAGTTTTAAATTAGACGCTAGGAAAAGCCTATAGAATTTAATGTTATTACAAGCAATCCTCTCAAATCCTTGTTAGACTCTCTTATGAAGATGGAGATTAATTTGAGGTGATATTGGGCTGTTAGAGTTTTCTCTTCTGTCCAAAACATTCCCATCAGACACCAGCAGTGGATTTCTTTCCTCTGTCTTCTCCTCACCACAGTCCCTTGCTCAGTCAGTCCCAGTTCTTTGATTCTCCTGTATAATGTGTTAACTTTCAACTGCTCAGTTTGGAGGCAATAATTCCCTTCCTGTTCCTGGACAGCACTTACCAGCCCACCCAGAATTTACACTTAATAAGAAGACCCATTAAAGTACATAATACTCACCTAAATACGTCAAAATAAATATTTTACTTGAAATGATAACCTGTGTCATAACAGGATCAGATTTTTTAAAGACTTCAGTGTCCACTGAAAACAAGAGGAGGAACAAAGCTGCCCCCAGTACCCCAAGATGGTAAGTCTGGGGTGAAAGACTTAGAGATGAGCCACAGGATGTCCATACAGTTTCCTAAGAAGGTACACAAGATGTGCTCAGGGAAACAGGTCAAATTGGCTGTCACTAAAGCTGGCTCATGAGCTAGATCAATAAAGCAACCCATTCCTGGGGTTTAGTCTGGTTATTCCAAAACACAAGCTTAAAAGTACCACAGTTGTTCAAGATGTTGGTGTTCCTGAGTGAGAGCTGAATTAAGTTCACTCAAGCAGAAACAAAAACTCAGAGATACTACAACGTATCACATTCTGACGTGAGCAGCAGGTTTTTGCATCCTAGCTGTCAAAAACACAATCTCTGAGTGCCAGAGCTCTCACACACAATAAGGACTATGCTGTCAGAAATTTTTTTCTTTTTGTCAGCAGGAATGTTCCTGACTCTTTTTCATGGTTAAACATTGGCGTTTTGAACAGGTAGTTCAATACAAAATACTGGTTTTCAGTCCTACTCATACCTTATGAATAGTGAGGACTTTCAAACAAGACCTACTCCATCCTGCACTTAAAAACCGAGAATAGTTTAAAAACTGCTTAGGTGCAACACAAGTATAACTCTTTCCTCTTCAATAAAAAAATAAATCAGGCGAAAACAAAGGATAAAAGAGATTTTTCAAACCCACAAGGGGTCTGCACGCTCATTTATCATCTGCATTAACAGCAAGAAGCTGTTCAAAATGGCCCTGCAAAATCAGAGTCTGTTTGCTCCAACTGATCAGAAGTCAGCAGTGTATCTCCCCGGGCCATAATCCAGCTCTCCCTTAGTTTATTATCAGTACTACTCCTCCTAAATGACACTTTTAGCTCCAGCAAAACTTCGCTGGCTGGCAGTGGCCAGCAGATTTCAGGGGCTGGGGATGTAGGCAGCCACATTCTCCAGTCTAAAGTTTAACTTTCCCTTAGGGCAGCATTTCTTCTGGTGACTGGATACTGGCAGCTTTTGTGTTCTTCATTAGCCCGGTGATTAACATAGTGCTAGAGAGTTCTCACTACACCTCACTGCTGTTCCAGCACTCGCTGGCAGATCTATTGTGAGATCCCTGAGCAGCAATGCAGCCCCGGCTAACAATTCCAGGGATCAGGTACATTTGTATTTGCTCTTAGAACAATACCTACATATCGACCCGAAGTCATAGAAACCCCTGCTCAAGCAATAACAACTTTAATGGGATTTTGTGAATGAAATTCCCATGGCAACAGCAAGAAACAGAGTGCTAGGAAATACAACTGATTGCGGTTTTATGTGTGTTAGAGGGTTCTGAATTCAGAAAGAAACTGAGAAATAAGCAGCAGAAAATAGTGGACCTACGGGGTTTCCCCTCTCACTCAGCATTTGAGAAACAAGCAAAATAAATCAGAAGGCAAGCGAAGCAGCACTACGGCATCAGGAACAAATTAGCAGCCGTGCTGGTGTACGGAGCGGACATTAGGCACAGGGGGAATGCGATCTACCTGATACCAGCTTCGAGCTTTCTATGAAATCTGCTCCTGATTAACATGCAGAGCACTACACTTCTGAAAGGACAATGGTGGGAGACCTTCCACAAAGGCATCATTTTAAATTCTAAGGCCTGGAAAATTTCAGGCCTCAGGCCACGAACAATGGTGAAGGCTAACACAGCCAGGCTGCAGATCCTGACAAGTTCTATGTGCATCACTACATCGGCTTTGTAACTTTTTAGCTGCATCACGCAGACTATGCCAAGAAAAAGAAAAAAAATCTGTCAGCGAACAGGGTCCCTCCCTTGCAGGCATTCAGCTCCAAAGGATTCCTTTCAGAAAAGCTCCCGTAAGGACGGTGCTGCGACCTCAGGTACGGAACGGCAATAAAGCGCATTTACGAGGCGAACAGCAGCAGTGTCCCCAGCAGGTCAGAAGCCACCAGCATTCGCTGTGGACACCAGCCCCGTGCCGGCTCAGCCCCCGAGAACAAAACGCCATCCCCGCGGTGCCGCCGCCGCCCCTCGCACACACCTTGCTCGTGCTCCTCCGCTCTGCCCGGCTGGTTGCCCATCTCCTCTGGCCGCCCGGCTCCTCCCGAGCTCCCCTCAGGCCGCCGGCGCCCCGCTCATGCCCGGTGCCAGCGCGGAGCCGCCTCTGGCCGTGCCCGGCGCAGCCCGCTCCGGCGGGAGCGGCAGGCAGCGCGCTCCTGGCTGCTGGCGGCCGAGCCGCGCTGCGGCCCCCGCCGAGGCGGCTGCGGCGCCGCCTCCTCCCTCATCCCAGCCCCGCTCCCGGCCGGGCTGGGCAGGAGCGAGCGGGGCAGCGCCGGGGGACACCCAGCGGCCGCCGCGGGAGCTGCAGCTCCGGCCGGGCCGCGCGGTCGCGCAGCGCCGCTGGAGCCGCGGGCTCCGAGAGGGAGCGATGCTCCAGCACCGCCTTGAGCGGAGCCTCCCTGCCCTGGAACAGCCGTGGCGGACAGGGGGGAATAGCAGAGAGCCCCTTCCGGGCGGTATTTCTATTTGCTTAGGGTATTTCTAAGCAAAACGCTGAAACGCGGCTGGGGACGAAGGAGGGCAGAGGGACCCTCAGCAGAGACCTGAGCAACCAAATGTCTCCAAAGCAAAGCCAACGTTCATTTTTCACCAGTTTCACCACCCGAAGCATGCTTACCATGGAGCAAACAGTCCCTGCCCACAGATCTAAGTACACTGCTGAGCACAGCAGTGACATGTCTGGGCAAGGGCAGCTCCTAACAGTCACAAAAATGAAGGGACCGATTTCAGAGATGCTCAGCATCTCGTGAAAACATAGATACCCAAAGGATGCTGAAATGGAGACTGGACTCCTCTGAAAACCTGATCATGATTGTGAGCATGAGCCCTTTCTGACAAGTCCCATCCATTAGATCTGTTCTGATATCCTCTGGGGCTACTCCTGAGCACCCCCAGCTGCTCTCAGCCTCTACTGGTGCTGAGAACAGCACAGAAGGCTCACATCCCTATTATATTAAACAATATACAGGATTCAATGAGTACCACTGAAATCTATTTCTCTTTACTGAGGTAAGGATGTGGTGTTTTGCTACTGAAAGTCTATTACAGTGATTTCTGAATTTCCCCTTATGCTAATAAGACAACAATCAAACCTGACAGCCACTAGCACATCTAGACCTCCAGCCAGAAACTGGAGCAGATTTCACACCGGATCTCTATCATCAATATTTTTGCCTGTGACTGGCACTGCAAGAGCAGCTGCATAGGACAGGCCCACCCAGAGCCTGGCCAACAGCACATCTTTCCAAAAAATCAAGATGCTCCACACTCATGGAGCCCTGATGTACATGGGAAACAAGGAAAATTACTCCAGTGATCAGTTTCTATTATGTGGATAATTAACAGAATCCTCTTGAGTCTTGGTTAAAAACAAATTCAGAAATAATAAACTAGTGTGTCTCCTAGGCTCAAAACAGCCTGAAAATAAAACATGAAGAATTAATCTGTCTAGTTGTGAATCCATCACTTCAGATAAAGTATCTGGAGCCCATTCAATATGATAGGAGCAGAATTTTCCTAATCTTTCAGTATAATAGGATGAGTTCATTGTCAGTCTTCAGCTTTCCATTGTTCTTCCTCTGACACTTTATAGATGAAAAGTTTTCATACAGCTGTCTATATCTGGATGACATTAAAAAACTCCTGTCTACTTCTGTCTTATGACATGTCAAACACAAAACGCTTTGTTTAATGAATAAGCCATCAAAGTTCTATTAAAAAGATTCAGTGATAGTGCATTCTTTCTCTAAAAGTCATCTTATGATCTCTTAAATCTTGTCTTTTACTATGGTGGGTACTCAGCCTGCCCTTTCCAAGGTACAGATGCAAACTTCCTCCAACTGCTGTTGAAATGTTATCTCCCATAGAGATTTTCTTCCATTATAGACTAAAGAGTGACTTGTGCTTTTCTTCAGCAGGACTCACCTGAGGGGCTGCATTAGCTGTGAGAGTCTGTTGGGCTGAGAAATCCTGAAGCTGAGCATTTATTACTTCATCACCTGCTTTCTCTTTCTGTAATCACAAAAGGGAATAGTGTAACAAGGTCCCAGTGCTGCAACGGTGCAAGCCTGGAGCAATTATAAAATGTAATCACTGACTCAGAGCAAACACACCTGAAATCTGAGCACTGTACAAGAGTCAGGACTGGAAGAACCAATCTGTTATTTTTGACAGTGGCACGAAATGTAAGTCAGAACATTCTAACACCATGATAGGGAGAATGATGTCAGGCCAAAGACTTCTAGCCCAGGTCCAAAATGAAAGGTAAAGCACAAATTTTTAAATATAACTACAGCCTGAGCAGAAGGTATAGATAAGAGATTACTGCTTCTGGAGCTTGCAGCTCAAGCTGAGGAAAAAGGAGTAACAGCAAGCATGACATGGGGACCAGGGAACAAATCACAACAGATGCATGGCTTAATCCTTAGGCAACTATTTCTTATCTGAACATTTTACATTACCCTCCCTTCCTCTTCAGTAATAAAGGTATAAAAAAGAATGAATCCATTTCAGCTCTACAAAGCAGATTAGCTGGTCTCTTCCTAAGCATGAAGCTTGACTCATCCCCTTGCTCTTTGTTGAACTGCCAATAAAACTTCACAAACACTCCTTTCCTATATAGTGAGAATGGGAATTAATTATTGAAGGTGTGATGTACATAATTCTTTCAACTCCTTAGTCAAATGGCAGGACTTGCTTGCCAGGCATAACTTTCTTTGCATCCTACTCATAACACAGCAAAGGAATGAGTGTAATTTCTGTTCAAATTGCAATCCATGCTCATGAGAACAAGTATGAAGATGCCACCAAATCTCAGATTTGCAGTGGCCAGGTACTTGACAGTCTCTCCAGAAAGCTGAGGTCTAAAGAAGTTACAGATACTGATGCTGGTCTAAACTGAATGGGCCCTAAGTGTGGACATCATGAACACCAGAGTTCACACTATCACACTCTCCTTCTTCCATTAATGCTAAAGATTTTATGAGCACCAAGTACCTAAGTAACAAGGAAAATAAATCTTCAGAATCTGTCTATTATTGCAGTAGTGGGCCTCAAAGAATTAGGAATATAGCATCTAGAGCTGAATCCCAGATGAACAAAAGTTTTTTTTAACCATGCTAGAAACAAATTTTTTGTAGTGAAGATACTTGGTGAGGTCACAGTTCATGGCACAGAACCAGAGCCTTCCAGGAACCCATCTGAGATGGAGCTGTCAATCCCTCCCCTCTTGCTCTACAGTATTAAAACCTAATGTGAGCCAAAAGCTGCTGAAAAAAAAAAAAAACAAAAAACAAAAAAACCCCAAAAAAAAAAAAAAAAAAACAAAAAAAAAACAAAACAAAACAAAACAAAACAAAAAAAAACAGTGGAAAAAAAAATTCTACAAGGAATGCCAAGCCCTCCCCTGATCTGCATACTTGTCAGACCAGGCCAGCTTTGCGTTCCTTTCCTTCTCCCTCCTGTTCTTTAAGTGCAAACACAATGGCCCTCTGCCAAGACATTCTGGCTGCAATAGATTTAGGCCCAGAGAATTTGTGTTAAGGATCATTTCTCTTCAAACCAGATGAAGGAAAGCTGATAATTAACCTAGGGCAGGTAGTCAGAGCAGGGTTGTGTTGACTTTGCTGAACAACTTCAGTAAAGAAGCCTGAAAAGACATGAAAACAAGCTGGGAGATCTAGATTTGTGCTATTCCTGGAGCATCCAGGCATGCTCCCCTCTGTTTAGGTGTGCCCTAGGAAGGCTTTTGGGATCACCACAGTTCCCTTACAGCTCTAATGAATCCTCCCTATACATGTTGCCTTGAGCCAATTAACTGTCAACAATTTAATGAGTTAAGTCATTGCAGCCTTCAAGACTCAGCATTTCAGTATCCCTACCACACACTGAATCCTCCGAGCTGGCTCAGGTCCCAGGGGGGCTCACGTGTGCCAACAAAGTCATTCTCAGGAGAACACACAGACAAAAGGGTCTCTTTCACAGGTGGTTTTAACAAGAAGCGGAATGCAGAATCTCAGAATGTGTTAACAGATTCAGCACAGGAAATGTAAATTCTGCAGTAGATTAGGACAGCAAGAAAACTGGAAAAGGTACAGTGTTGTCAGCAGAAGTTAATTCCCACTTGTTTAATAATGCAAGATGACTGCAGCCAGCCTGTGAGTGCCTCTCAAAAAGCCTGTTATCCATAACAGGATCAGGTATCAGAAATCCTACCAGACAGCCTGTAAAGGCATTGGTCTCACTACACTGCCACTTATCAAAGAGGAAAAAGATGCCTGGAGAACAGTCATGTGAAGCAGCCCCCATTCCCAGCCATTCCAGGATGCACAACTGCCCATGGCTTACAGAGGGAAAGAGCAAGGCTTCAAAGAACATGAAAAACAACACAGCAATAAATAGAGTACAAGAATATTTTCAGCAAAGGCATCAGCAATCAACAACTGTATTTGCAGGCTGTGGCAAGAAAAAAAAATCCTTGTAAGAAGAAGTAAGAGAAACTTGACAAGTAGCAGCCATAACCTAAATCTGGAATGCCAAATTTGATCTACCTCAAATCTTGAGCTTTCCCTTCAGAGGATAGTGGGTGAAATCCTCTAAACTGGTGCTGAAACTCAGTCTGACTACTTGACACCTGGGGAAATCACACACAGAGGAAACATTTTGCTAAGGAATGCCAGGGAGGTTCAGGTTCATGTTTCTAGCAATATGTTAAACATCCTTGCATATATTTATGGGTGTGTGTAGATGTCAATATGCATATCCAGCTGCGTGTAGAGCTCTGGATGTAAATGCAGACACATTTCCATTGCTTTGCATGTTAAATTCCTGCAGCACTTCTTGCCAATTTGAATGACAGCCTGACAAAACAATATTTTGAGTCTTCCTTTCCTTTTTATACCACTTTTGGCGCTAGAATCTCTTTGTAAGAAAGAATAATTATGCAAGAGCTGTGTCTTGTACCTGGAAGGGGGAGCAAAATGCAAGTGGCTTTGCAGATGAGGTTTTGAAGCATATTTACAGCTCCTGGGAAAGCCCAGATGAGCTCAGCCATGTGGTTGCAGTGGAGCCTGGTGGAACAGAACATACCGATCTCATTAGTGTCCCTCACACTTGGCACTATCGTTCACAAGAAAAATGAGACAGTAACGAGCCTGAATGCAAAGTGCAGCAACCTCTCCCAAACCTATAGCAGTGCTTTGATGTGACAGATCATAAAAAGCAGGCGCTGCCAAAAGCTGATGTATGGTAGAGTAAAAGGGCCCCAAGGTCAGAGAGCTGTCCTTCAATAGAAATCACTTTCCTTTTTCCTGTCCTAATTGGGGTGCATTAGCATCTTATGAACTGCTAAATTGTCAGTTAGATTTTCTTTTCCCCCAAGGATTTTTTCTTTTTTAAAGAAAGCTTTAAATAAAAGACATTTTCTTGAATTTTGTGACCATGGAGGGACAGCTTCTGGTCTGCATTAGCTTCACATTAACCTAAATTTTTACCCCACATCAGAGAGTGGCAAACAGCAAGCAGAGAAGTTAGCTGAGAGAAGACAGTAAATGTGATAGAGTCCATATATTACTATCAAATAGCAAGCAGAAAATGACAATTCTATGAATGTGCAGGAAGCTCTGAAATCTGTAGCATGCCACATTTTCAATTTTGCTGGGTAAGAAGCATATCTAATGAGTGCTATGTGCAATAAAAGCACACACCAGTCTCCCCCCAGAATCAGCCACAGGTGAACAAGTCTCACCAGTGATATTCAAGCTTTCCCAGCTCTAACACCAGTGCTGGCAGGGACCAGTTGGCCTCATTTAGTAAAAGCCTTTCTTTTCTGAATACCAGCACTATCTACACAGAAAAGCTGCAAGCAGCTGCTTCAGAGAGAAATCAAGACTTTTCTTTTCACATAAACTACATGAAAAAACAATGATGGACAAATGGAGTAATGGTATGTGCTCTACCAGCACTAGGAAGGAATTGAAGACACACAGGTATCATATTTAGTCACTGGGACATTAACTCTGATTATTGGGCAGGAATGTGAATGACAAATCACAGAAAAACTCACCAAAACAGAGCCCCTCCTCACTGGAGCTGAAGAGTGTTCAACCCAAACTGTGCCACAACAGGTTTTAAGCCTCAGGCCCTTCTATAGTTTTCCCTGATTATGCCAAATCCCTTGGTATTTTTGTTTCCCTATTTAATTTGCTGGGTTTATTACAACAGCCTGTGTTGCAGAGCAGCTTCATTTCCAATGCTGGCAATGTTCCATTCTGGGATTAGCAGCTTTTGTCCAGGTAACCTGCAGAGTTCAGAGCCTCGACATGAGATGCTGAGGAGATAATTGAAACTCTTAACATCTTTGAGCTTCCCTCCTCTATGCTCCTGGATTGGCACCATCTCCAGCCTTGGATGTGGATCAACTCAGCAGGAACACACAGAAAGCAACAGGTTTTTGTTATTTTGGCTGAAAACTCAGGCCAAGTATTGATTTTCCCATTTTATGCATAAAAATAAATGGTAATTTCTGATGGAGCAAGGGGGTGACACAGCAGGCCACCCCTCACAGTCCTGCTGGCATCTTGGCTTCTCCCAGCCTCCAAAGATGTAGCACCTGTCTCCTGCTTTGGGCTTTAGAGAGAACTTGAGCTCGTCAGTAAAACAACCAGAATTTCTATAAATGCTAAGGTAGGTGATAATAACATTGTTATTGACAGTTTCCTATTGTTTCTGAGGCAAATGATGTCTAGAGAGATTTAGCCTTTATTTAGCTATAAAAAATAAGCTGATGAAGCAGCCTGAGAAAAAGTACAGCTATCTCTTAATTACATTTCAGGGATAACTGATACCTCATATACTGGAGCTGGCAGCACTTGATATAAAAATCAATATATTTGTGAGAAATGGGAATGGCTGAAATAGTCTCAATGCCTGTGGATGATGTGTGACTGGACTGTGCCGTGCCCACGTCCTGGCGCTCTCGCCTTTCTGATGTCCAGACTCTCTTTGGTTCCTGTCCAACCTGACAGATAATAGCAGCTGTCACTGAAATCACATCAAAGCAGCACAGGAACATGATTAAACCAGGCAGCCTCCAGGGAAGTTCTCAGAAAGTGCCTGAACTGGGAGTTTGTATGAACTGAATGACAGAACTCAGAGCAAGGATTTGGAATGACTTCCAGGCTCCACTGAGAAAGTAATTTCATCTGCCTGAACCTCAAATTTTCCATTTGCATACCAGTCCTGCCATGCAATGCTCTTTCTGAGAGGTATATGATCACATAAGAAGCTTTGAAATTCTCTGTGAAATTGCATTTTTTAAGGTTATTTGGCTTGCAGACCTCAAAGGAGCAGAATCTGAAGTCATTGATTTCCTACAATCCTGAACCTTAGGGGAGGGGAGTCCTAGTTTCTCATGAATACACAAACTTCTCTATTTATACATTTTACAATCACTTCTTTGCTATATGTATTCCAAGATTAGTGAACTCTTCCTCATGTTTTCCAGTTTTCCAGCTCTTTTTCATCTACTAAGACATTAAAAACAATGCCAGAGTTCTGTAGGCTTGGATTTAACAAACCCAAACAGCCACTTAAGGACAGCACATGGGAAGACATCACACTGCAGATAATGAAGCTGAATATGAGACATTTATTTCCCCCTGTGCGTCATTTCCCACTGCCTGGGATTTCAAAACTGCCAAGGAGTTACAAAACCAAACATCACAGCACAGAATTTCCAGCCAGCATCAGTCTCCAGCTCCATTTGCTCAACTCCACTTGCCAAGGATGGATACATGGGCTTGGCCTCGTCCCCCTTTAAGTTGTTTATGATTTACTGTGTTAGCTCCAAACAGGGCAGGCAGGGGTAGTTCCATCAATAAAAGGCTGGAATAAATAACTGAAACTCCACCAAGGGCAGCATAGAAACAACCCTATTTAAACAACCAGTCTTTGAGGTCAATTATTTATTATCTGCAGCATTTGGAACATGCCTTACTGCTCAAGGTCAACACACAAATGGTGGACAGTCACACCCAAAGAAGAAAGAAACCGAAGCTTTTGTATTTCCATACCTTTTTCATTGAAATTCTCTCACACAGACTATTATACCAACTGTGTACCACCAGAGTGTGGCTGGAACTAATAGAATAAAATTTCAGTAAAATACTCAAACCACTCACTTGAGTAACAGACAAAAACAAAAAGCCCAAACAAGGGGGAGTCATAATGCCTGCAGTCAAGACATGAAAGGAAAACACAGAACAGATGAAGGCCATCAAAGAAAAAAAAAGAAAGTGATTTTGGAATACATTTCTAGATTTACACATTTGGCTAGTACACAAACATCTGCATCTCCCAGCTACTGGAATGTTGTCACTTGGATTAGCTCCACAGTCAGCAATGCATCTTGATCACAATCAGACTATTTGGGATGCCATTGCAATAAAATACAGCAGCTGAAAACATTCTCTCCTTTCCTACTTATGTTCCCTAGAACATGTTGTGCCCTCTGTCATGCTCACTGTTAGTTCTCTTAGCAACAATACACCATTTTAGTGGGACTATTGGTATTTTTTTCAGTGTGACAAAGCATTCAGCTCTGTAACATTGCTCCAAAAGATCAAGCACCTTCCAGTGGCCCTGTCAATGACACATTCTCAGAATACAGCTGGATTTCCAAGCATCCTTTTGGATGATGGAAACACTGTAAAAACAGACATGTAAGATACTGTATACACACTTAAAACAGTCCCTGTAAGAGCTGAGACAGGTCTCCAAGTTAAAAACTATTTTAGAAGGGTAGCACATACATTCTTAGTGTTTATCTATACACTTGTTCTCTTTTCATTTTACATTAATATTCCCATTTATGCTTCTACAAATGCTGATGCAAAGCAATATATGAGGTTATATGCAATGATATAATTTAAAGTGGCAAAGCAATACCCAAATGTAACTTGACCCCCATAAACCATTTCAGCCTTTGTATTTAAAGTAGTCATCATCATAAATCTCCCTCCTCCAATCACAGTTATTACAGCTGCATGCAGAAGAGGGCTCTCTATTCCAGTGCTTGTGTTTTGGTATCTGACATACGTATTCCATCCTGGACTCCCTGCAGTGCTGTTTCCCTGGCTGCATTCCCAGGATCCTGTGCTGCATCATCTGTACAGGTTTTCTTCTCCCTGCCTGGCTCCTCCCAAGCATCATGCCTCTTTATTGGCTTGTGAATCCCAAATTCCTTTGGATACAGCTAGTCACTATTAAATTTGAGGATTTACACGCTGATTAACAGTGGAATTGGATCTGTCTTTGGGTTACTATGAAACATTTGTGCTGTTACAAGGCACATAATTTTCTTCCAAGAGTATATAAAGGTTTTTATATTTCATTTCTTTAAAAACAGAAATCTCTCTCTGGTTAATAACATTGTTCTGTCACACAGTCAAAACCTGCAAAGGCTGTGACAAATAGGGAGGTCATGGTCAAATTTAGTAAGAGCTCACATTCCCTTGGAAATGCCACCAGGGAGCAGACAAAAGCAAGCATTTGCTGAGCTCCTGGGGGAGAGCAGAGCGCTTGCACCGAAGCCCTTGGTATGCAGATGGTGTCGCTGCCTTTCGAAACAAGCTTAGGTTTGAAACCTATGGGAACAAGCTGATGGGCTGAGGCTGCTGGGGAGAGCGTGCCCCGGGCTAGCTCAGGAGCAGCACAGGCTGCACATGGGGATGCCCAGGGCTGGCTCTTTGTTCTCACGCCTCTGCCGTGTCCCAGGGGCAGCAGGGAAGCAGCTCTGCTCACTCAGTAGAGAGAATGCTATTGATAAATGGGGAAAACTTCAGGCAGCGAGCCCTCCGCTGCCGTCCTGCTCTGGAGACGGGGGGCTGGGTCCCCGGCTGGGTCCACCCCGCCGGGGCCGGCCCGGAGCCGCGGTCGGGACGGGCGTGGGCCACCGGCGCCACCGCCTGGCTGCTGGGGCTGCCCGGGCTCCTAAAACCATCCAGCGCATCCCTTCTCACTTCATGTCCCTGGCTCGTGGGGTGCAGGATGCAAGGCACAGCGTCCTGTGACTGCCACACGGCTGTGCTGCAAGGGCCATAGGGGACACTCTGCTGGGACCTTGGCAAACCAAGGACACTCACAGCACCTTTGTGCCTACCTGTGCTGGGCTTCAGCCGACTCTCAGCAAGCTCCGAAATGGCTCCTGTTGTGATGGTCTTCTTCAGCCTGGAGACTCCTGAAACTGCTGCTGGCCCAGGTTTGGTGAGCATGTCCTCGCTGCTAGCCCGCTTCAGCTGTGACACAGAGGGTGGAACAGGTCAGGACCCTGAATATTCCCACCAGTTAGTTCAAAATGCAAGATTCCTTGGAAAAAAATTAACATTTCCATAAAGTAACCCCATGGGAATATTGCCTTGATAACCGGAGTACATAATTTTTGT
Organism: Vidua macroura; assembly: GCF_024509145.1. Lineage (NCBI taxonomy): Eukaryota > Metazoa > Chordata > Aves > Passeriformes > Viduidae > Vidua > Vidua macroura. The sequence continues at coordinate 7,809,184 of NC_071590.1, read as the reverse complement.
ATTTGTACTGCATTCTAAGTTTTTGTGAAGTGGGTTAAGAGATAAAGCACTTTTCCAACAATGAAGAATAAAAATGGGAAAGACTGTTCAAAAAGGCAAATAATTGAAAGGCAATGAGAAACCAGTTTACAGGAGTGGTCCACTGGCAACTTTTTGGGAAAGAATCTCTGGTGATACAAGTCTACTCTAAGTGCCTACTCAAGAAACCCATAAAATACAAGCAGAAGGTAAGATTCAAAGAGAAACACTGAAATTATCTTGCTTCAGCAAGCAGAAGTTGCAGCTTACCTCAGAACTTTGGTCAGCTGATTTCCCATTTGTGTGCCTCTAGTAACAGTTTCTAATTAATTCCAGGAAAAATAAGTATTTTAAGACCAAAGCTTGGGAGAGTCTCCCTAGAGCAGTAGTTTTCCTATACTTTTGAGTTTGTGGACACCTAAAGTGCTTTCTCAAATAAAAATCCACCTCCTTTGAAGTTGTCCAGTGCCACCGGGGGTCCCTGAAGCACAGGCTGAACACCACTGCTGGGTTAAGAGAAAAGAGCACACAACAAGCACTGCCCCTATTTAGTGGTTCCTGAATGTGAGACATTTAAGCAAAATGAAATCTTTCAACTCTAATTCCTTCTCCCTTTCATCTCCTCCTCTGACTCAGAGGCTGTGGTTTCCTGGACCCGGTGAGCCCATAAGTTTCAATAGCTGAAGTGTTGACGGTGCTCCAGGATACCAAACAACGAACGTTTTGCCTTCTGGCAGAGGTTTTGTCAGCTCAGTCTTAGGAGGAGAATGGAACAACCTGACTTTCTGACCTTTAGAGAGTTCTGCAGTCTCTCTGAAGTAATTTCTTCAATGTGTTCTTTCCTATAGCAGCAACTACGGTGCCTTTTCTACCCCCGTTCTTCAAGGAAGCCACTTTTTGATGATTTTGCATTTGCAGCTGGATAACAATTTGAAGGCATTAGCTGTCATTAGGAAGAAATCTCTCCACAATTAACACTAAATTTAACAAATCAATCGTACCAGAGTTCCTGATTAGTGTCCTCAGTAGCATGCCTTCAGAGATGCTGCCTCAACCACACAGCACAACTTGCCTGGAGCACTGAAATACCCTATTGGTAAGTGCACAGCAAGGTCAACAAATTAATCCTTTCCTTGGAAATCTGTGACAATTAATGAAGTTTTAATCAAGAGGAGATCTGAATACTGTACCCTGCTCTCTACTGTTCATTAAACTTTATTACTGGAAAGTCACTATCTTGGTCTGGATTTGGATGACCAGGTTATTTCTGTCTGCTGACTGCAAGGGTGCAGATTCAGCAGCATTTCAGGTGTATTACTCAATTTTCTTAAAAACATTCCTTGGACAGAAGTTTCTGGGATTTTTAAAATATATCTGTATAAAAAAATAGGATTCATAAAATGCATTTGTTATATTGCAATGTCTTCTGTTAAAATATTTTGCCTTGAAGGGAGAGGCACAGGTTTTAAGAATGCTGGAAATTCATTAATAAATCTCTTTGAATTTCTTTACATGTGTAACTATCAGCTGAACTAAGAATTTGCCATTTGTTTTCCCCTATCTTCAAAGTTTAGGCAATTCCCTCACCCACAGAGTGTACAGATACAGTGCATGCAAAATACTTTGAGAAATGTGTATTAATCTAATATACAACAAAACTTAAATCTCCCTACATTTAACACAGTGGGTGTAGTAGTTTGAGGACTAAACCAAAGCTTTGACCTGGACCTAGACTGGAATGCTTGAACAGTTTCCAAGGATTAGTACCTTGCTGAGCCGGGATTCAAAGGCAAGGGAAGTGGAGGATTTGGATGTCTTCATTCCGGTGGAGGTGGTGGAAAGAGGTTTTCCTCTGTCAACCCCATGGCTCCCTTGCTTTGCTATTGCACTCCAAGGCCTGGCACTACTCTTCATTTTCTTCCCAAGCAATTCAGTCTACAGACTCTAAAAAAAAAAAAAAAGTTTATATGTATTTATGCACTCATACAAAAATATAACTTATCTTTATGTGACCTGAAAGGCAAGAGATATCTGGCATGAGTTTAAAGGGCTGAAAAGGCCATGCTAAACTAGATCCCCTCTCTCACAAACATCAGCACTGAGCCTAGAGAAACCTTCAGAGCAGGCCACAGCCACTTTTACTTTTCATACCAACCACAGAAGGAACATTAACTTTTTTGGGGACTGTTTAAGTCCCAAAACCTCTCTCAGGCACAGCAGAACACCTGTGAATACTGAAGCACAATGAAAGAGTAACTGAGAACATCGAAGCCCACAGCACTTTAAAGCAACCTTGGGATAAAAGGAAAATTACTTATTTTACCATTAGATCCAAAATCTTCGACTGAAATAACACTCACTTTTAGAAAGTCACATGAGAAGCAAGTTTCCTCAGATGTGTAGAAAAATATATCTTTAACTTATCAGAGCCTTCTAGAGGAGCAGCAGTTGATGTTGCCACAGTGATAAAAAGATGTTCCACAATACCCAGACTCACAAAACATAGTAAAAAAAAAAAAAAAAAAAAAAAAATCAACTTCCTTGCAAACAAAGATCCAGATCCACTATTCCTCAGAGATAAGCTTATGCAAGAGAGAAATCCTGCCAGGAATCAGCAAACAGACGTGATTTCCTTTTTTTGGATGTAGCTGAAGACATTTCAGCTGCCAGCAGGAACAACTAGCCTGTTTCCCTCAGCAGGCTGACAGCTGCCAGTTAAACAGCTCCCTCCACTCCTGGAGATCCAAACCCATACATTTTCACCAGCCATTACCCAATCCACACCATGAGCAGAATAAAAGAATTATTTGGATATTTTTTCCAAGTCTCACCATCCTGCTTGGGCTGGGAATGTGAGGGAGGGGAGATGGCCTGCTATCTCCTGTCCTCCCCCACTTCATATGAGCAACATTTTTCTTCATTTTCCAAAATAGACACAGGATGTAGCTGTGGCTCAGCCTTGTGTAGGCAGAGGGTAACTTGTCTGTTGAACAGGTAACCAGAATATCTACAGGCACAGGTTTTTAGGAATGCTGGAATTTCATTAATAAATCTCTCTGAATTTCTTTACATGTGTAACTATCAGCTAAACTAAGAATTTGCCATTTGTTTTTCTTCATCTTCAAAGTTTAGGCAGTTTTCTCACCCACAGAGTGCCCAGTGCCTGGCAATGTGCTCAGAGGGAGAGTGAGCTTGGACAGCAACATTTGACAAAGACACTGAAACAATTTATTCCTGGCTGAGTCAGGAGGTGCTCTGGTCACATTTTACATTTCATAATTTGCTTTATACCTGATTTCACATTCATAAATCAGAGCATTCACTGAACTCCCAGGACACAGCTCTGTCTGGGGCCAAGGTGGATTTGACAGTGACAGCACCTTGCAGGTGCCACCACGGTCTGTTCAGGGAGTGCTTCTGCACGGAGGTGAAGGCAATGTCAAGTGCTCAGCTGCTGTTCCACAGAGAACAAAGCCAGCAAGTGACATTGCCTCTATTTGTCCTTGGTGCCTCTTGCAGAGGAGGCTGTCTGCTCTCTCCACAGCAGTTCCCTATCAGCTCCTAAATAAAGGAATTAAAAAGTTAGTAGTTGTTGCTAAGTATAGGCATCACCCCATTAAAATTCTTCACACATCCAGTGAGGAGCCATTCACTGATCTCATTAAGAGCCTTTGGTGATGATTATGCTGATCACTGTTTTAAAGCCCTGACAGATATGTAAACTATATTACAATAGATGATATTATTTAGTGCTCCCACAGCTCACGATCCACCTTAGCAAGCTTTGGTGCTTTACAATATTTAAAAACCTATCTTTTAACAGGCTCTTAATCCTTTTAATGGGCTTTTAACATTCACTGTATTTATATGGGTGAACAGGCAACTACACATGCAAACTCTCTTGATGATTAGATCTCCAAATTATGCAGATTTTGGTTTTTTGCAGATCAGTGGTTGCACATACACTGCTTTATTATACCCTCTGGTTTTCTTCATAACTGTACCTCATATTTTCCTGCCTTAAGCTGTACAGATGCTTTCTTGATATCCAAAGGAATTTAATTTTGAGTCATCCATGACATTTTCAAGTTGCAGTGGAGTGATATGCTCATTAGGCCATGATGTTAGGCCTAAAAGGAAGAGGTACTTAAAGAAAAAAAAACCCAAACCACAACTCAAGAAATCCAGCCAGTAGCCTAAGGCAAACTGGCTTCTTCATGTAAAGACAGCTGAATTATTTGCCATGCGGATTCAATAGCATTTTACTGCACCAAGCAGATGCAACTAAAATTGAGAAGAAATACCTGGATTTATTAGTGTTTATTATTAGTTTTCCATGTATTTATAGGAGAACTGGCATTTATAAAAGATGGAGTTAAGACTTCTCAGGTATTTGGCTAACCTGAATTTGCCTTGTAGATAAAGATTTCCATCTCTGATGTGGGATTCCAAGATTTTCCACAAGCCTTATATGTACTTCAAAGCATCAAGCCAGGTTGCACACATCCTAAGCTGCTTTCATTCCTAAGTAGGTGACACATATTTGAGTTATTAGAAGTCTACTTCAGTGGTGCAAAATAAAAGTACTTTAAAAAAAAAGTGGGAAAAAAAAAAGTCCTGCTGTTCTTTGATGAGAGCAGAAAATCCATTCTCAGAGTCACCATCAACTTTCCCCCTCCTCCAAATTCAATTTATTGCATTACAATGAAGCAAACAAAATAAAAAATCTCCATGGAAGGTGTGAGCAGTGGGGACAATGGAAAAACCTGGAGTTCAGCATCATGAAATTGCTCATGGAAGGAGCTCATGGTAGCAGTGAACCAAAATACTAACTCAGCTATCCCAAAAGTCTGCAGCCAGGCAGCAATCAGAACACCCAACACTGGCAAGGAGGTTTCTCTTATCCTGGTGTAGAAACAGCACATTTATTAAAAACATCAAATCCAGCTCTTATCTACTTGTGTCCTAGAAGTAACTCTGCTGCATTTTCACTAAATATCAGCCTTTCCTTCCACAAGGACCCCAGGGAGATTGATTTGATCTCCAGGCTACCCCCCAGGGAGAGTTGAAAGAGAAGCAGCTTTCCACAAGAGACAACCAAGCTGTTTCTGCAAACACAGGGACAAAAATCACTAGTTTTACACCCATTCTGTGTCAATAAATTTCAGATGAGAGCTGCTTCTCATGGGAAAATGACTCGCTTTAAGCAATGCCTGGAGCTGTGTGGTTTTATTTTTCATTTTTGCATATTTCACAGGGAATTTTCCTTAGGAATCAAACAGAATTACTGTCATCCTGAGATTCAAAGTCCTTCTTTGGCATCAGCCAGAGCAGGGCACTCAGCTGGCCAGACTAAATCCCTGTAGCATGCCCTGCTTGGAGCTGGACTCTGAAAATGAGGAAGCAACCCCATGCTGAAATAAATGAGGACTCAGCAAAATTGATTCTATTGTCAGACACTTCCAGACTGCAGGGTTTGGGGTTGGTTTTTTAAAAATCTTTTATATCCAAAGTGGTGTCTGCATACACCCCTCCTCTGAAACAGGTACTACAAATGATAATCAGGTTTACCAAAAATGTAAAGCTGGTCCTGACAGAGCAGCTTCTCTCAGTAATCCTCAGAATTCCCTGCAGGCATCAGCCTTTAAAAAATTCAGGCCATGCTATACAGTTCATCCTTTCTTACTGGTATTTTTAAAGGATATTTGGAATATGTTGATGAAGACTATTTTGGCAGTTGGCAGAAGTTCTGCAGTCCATTTTACTTGAAATTTTACTGTTTTATTAAAGGCTGAGAACCCAGACATTTCTTTATTAGTCAGTCCACATGCATTTATTAATAGAAGTCTTTAGAACCAGCCTAGAATGATTCCCATTTTATGGCTAGAAAAACTGGATTAAGAATTTATCCTAACTCACAGGCAGTCAGCATCAGCAGAAACAACAAGAGGGCTCCAGGATCTTTAGACTTGGCTGTGGATCAAAAGAGGAATTCACCAGTTCTGTGGATAAATTTCTAGGACATACATTCTGCTGACTATTAAAGGCTACTTCATTCTGAAGTAAAAAGAATAGATATGTTGATTTGAGTGATTATATATTATTCACAGTCAAGAAACCTAGGAGTTGCACTATTAAATAAGTGAAAAAAAATTAGCATATCTGCAGAAATGAAATTACACAGGAAAATTCCTGTTGGGGATGGAAATCATCTACATAAACCCCCACATATAATTGTTATACAATTTAGGTTTTGGTGCCCATGTCTGTGTGTCAGGACTCAGCAGGACACTCAAAGCAGAGTCATGCACAAGATGCTTTGGGAAAATGAATGAGATAAAGAATTATGAAAACTCATCACTGAATCTGGAGAGAAATGTGCCAGATGGCAGCTTCACCAGGACCTGGGAATGCCCAGCAGTCCTGAAGGATGAGGCCAAAATCCCAACTCTGCAGCTAAGGCTCTCAAAAGACACAAGTGTGACTTTAGTGGGTCAAACCTCACAGTCCCCAGTGCCATTTTCCTGTAATTCAGTTACTTTTCATTACATCCAAAGGTCAGACTATTCCAGAAGCTTTGTTACACACACTCATGAATTCAAAGCACGATTTTCTTTTTTTTTTTTTTTTTTTTTTTTAAATCTTCATCATGCTTCTAACTATTTTCCTTCTAATCAACTTCTGCTATTTTCAGACAAACTATCAACTGGAACATAGAAATATCTAACAAGTTCAGTAAACTGTAAAGCATTTTCTAGTGGCACGTAGGAAGCTGTATGGCAGGATAGACAGCTGGGCTAAAATAGAATTCTTTTCTGCCTTTCACATCAATTAACTTTAAACAACAGTTTTTAAGCTTGACAGATGCTTCCATATGACTCATCTTGATTTCTTAACTGATATTAGGAATCAAACCAGGCAAGCTGATAGTCCAAATACAGTAATTGGTAATGTGGAGATAGATGGCATGGAGAAAACTATATTTAGAAATAAGATCAGGCTAAAAAATAAAAACAAACTGTTAGTTTTTGGTCACTTTTATCAGCTTTCCTCAGGCATCTGCTCCTTTTATCTCAATAGAATTTCTGTATCTATCCATTCTCTCTTTGCTTTAATTCTTATTACCTTGATCTTGGTGTATTTGAGGCTCTCAGTGCAACCTTCCTCCATCACTCCTCCAAGCAGACACTTGCTGGATTCTTGCTGGTACAAAGCTTAGCTTTAATTAGAAAAAAAAAAACACCAAAAAAAAACCCCAAAAAAACCACCAAGCCAAACTACCTGTTTCCACCTAAACACAACCCAGACAAAAAAAACCACTCTTGCTTTTGCTGTCCAAAAAGAATCAATTATAAACCTGACCCCTGATAGACACTTCGTAGTTTCCTCTGGTCTACCTCAGCAGACTCTCTTTCCAGTCTCATTTGCAGCTGAATTTTGGTGGTTTGCTGGTAGAGGATCAGGAGACAAGACATCACTTGGAAATTTTCATGTCCAGACAGCAGGGCAGATTCTGCTGGTTTTATTCATGCGTCAAGAAAGATGTTTTAGTGCTATTATTATTTTTTTTCAACTTTTAATACTGAAGAAAATTATACTGTAATAAAACAGCTAGGTAGCTGTAGAATCCAAGTGATCTTGCAAGGAGTTAAAAATGCTGTTAAATTTTAGACACAGAACTACACAGAAATGAGGACACAGACATTCCCAAGGTCACATATCTAGTCACTCTTCTTGGTTGTAGCTTGCTTTGCATTTTTGTTTTAATGAGTCTTCTGTAGAACTCTTCAACATCAAAAGAGCACTTTCAATGTGGCATCAGATGAGAATTTTTTTTCCAGGGGACACAGCTTTACCTCTCCTCTATAAGCAACTATTGCAGAGCCAGTTCTTTTCCTTCCCCTCATGGTGTCAGATGCAAAGAGATAATGGAAACTCCCTTGAACTTCCCAAAGTTTATCTGTGGTTACAGTGGTAAGTGACCAGCTCACATTTTTGTGTTAAGGCTTCTCTTGCTTATTTCCTTAGTGTGTTTCAATAATTCCCTACAATTGGTATTTATTAAGTAGCACACAAATGTACTGAAAGGTTCCAAAGATGTCCAAAGTACATCAGAGATGGCCCAGGCAAGGACAGGTCCAGGCAGCCACACATGATGTTTCCAGCCATCAACTCACCCTCCAAAACCATCCCCAAAAGGCTGCCAGAGGCCAGGCCAGCAACTGCAAAACTCCATGTCTCAACATCATTCAAAATAAAATCCTCTTCCCACAGCAACCATTAGAGTCATTGATGACTTTTTCAGACACGGAGAGCACTGCAAAACCTTCTGCCCACCCTCCTCCACAGAAGCTCTCCCTGGAGTTTTGGATTTGTCAGCCTTTCACTCATCGTTAGATCACATGAGAAAAATGCAGAAATCACAATAAAATCCTCATGTGTGCACATGGATAAGGAATTGGTTCAGCTGCATTTCCCTTGTCCTTGTTCCATGCTGCTGGCCATTTATGAGACAGGAAAATACAGATATCTTTGCTGTCATCCAGCACAGTGACTGATGCTGGAAAAACAAGCCAAAGCTGTACTGGGAGATGTCTGGGAACATGCTTGTCCTTTATCTGAATTACACTGTTTGCACATGGATTCTCCATCTCCTCCTCCTTCCTCACACTGATTATCTAACCAGCCACCATTACACAGCTCAGAAGAGAAATGCTGCTGCCTCCTTACGACCCCTGATCTTATAAATGAGAGGATAAAGAAACAAAAATCCCAACCCAGCTGTAATTTTCTACATGATGTGGCAATTCTGAATCACAAACATCACGTTACTGAAGGATGCACAGGAATATTCAGGAAGGCTAAAAATGATGCATTGACTCCAAACTCCCTTTTTGAAGTTACAACCACGTTATAATCGTGAATAATTAGGTCACTCTGGGCTTTCCCCAATATGACTCCGTCCTGAAAAGATGGGTTTAATTCATGTTCAGTCCATTCAGCTTGAGAACAAAAATGTTTTAGGGCCATTTCAAGGCAGCTATTGCTCATGAATCCATGTTCTTTGAACTACTGTCCCAGGGAATACAGCACAAAGCAAGTGACACATTCGGCCACTTCATGTTTTGCCAACCCACAAGAAGGAAGAGAAGAAGGTTTCATTTCAGATAGAGCAAGAGCTATATAATTGCTGAAGAAATTAAGAATAATTACAAGTGGTTTGCCTGATAATTACCTGTCATTACGTTTTTCTGTAGCATAGAGGGTAGACACAACTACAAGAAAGAAAAGGAATTATGATGATGTTTTTTTGGAATAGCAGAGATGCACAGCATGTGGCTACACTGTCATCCTGACTGGTACATACTGGTACAGAGACTGGCAGCTTCTCTGTCCCCTCAGAGCATGGAAGGGTGATACCAGAGGCAATGCATTCCACGGAATTCCACCTGATTCCATCCTCAGCTTCAGCACAGAATCATCATACCCCCTCAGCCAGGCAATCATCCCATGCCTTAGTTTTTCCATTTGTAAAAATGGGATAATAATTGCTTGCTAAATGGGGTATTTATGAAGATGGACTAATTCGTTTGCCTTGGAAAGGAACCCCATAGAAAAAAAAAGCAAAAATTAGATAAATCAACATCTGTCACGCAGCACGCAAGCGAGCAGCCTCACAGATTGCCACATGCTGGGATGTTTCCCTGACTCCCATTTTCCATCCATCACAGTGCAGAGAAATAATTGAGATCTGGAAACTATCCCTTAAGGAGATATTTATCTCCCATTAAAGAGCAAAATAGCTCACTTGAAGTTCATAAACTGGGAACTTCTGAGCATTTATGAGCGACAGCATGAACTTCTGACAGAAAGGGCTCTTTGCAAAGATGAGGCCGTAACTCCAAAGCTGCAGGAGAAACCAGAGGACTTCTGCATTTTAAAAATATTCATAACAAACAGGAACAGAACAGACCTAAGCAACAGTTTGCAGCTGTGACTGGGGACCACTGATGGACTGAATGACTCACCTTGGTGGGCTACACAATGAAATTAAATTGGCTTAGAACTGCACAAGAAAGGGAAGGGGTAGTACATTGCCATGTGCATGTTAGGAGGAGAAATTTCTGTGGTAGTTACAGAAATTGTGCAGAAAAAACACTGTTTGAGCAAATCAGGTATCCTCTCTTCTGCCAAGGTTACAGGGACAAAGAACACTTTAATTTAGAAAGAAACATGCAAACCAGAAAGAATCAGTAGGGGATTTCTAGAACTGTACAGAAAAGAAAAAGGTAGAGAATCCCTGTTTTCAAACCAGTTCTACCACTAATCCTTTACTGCTACACACACAGGACTTAATTAACATCTCTACCACTTTACCATATTACCTGCTCTATAAATGCTGTTATTATTACAATTGTTTCTATGACCAATCTACATCCCCAGTACAGTTTTAAAGACAACAACCGAGGTGCTGTAATGAGAGGGTCCTGCTGAGGACCTGACCAGCTCTGGCTGTAAGAGGTACCTGCTGGAGTGCCCCCAGTGCTCTCCCTGCTCCCACAGACATGAGCTGCCAAAGCTCCTGGCTCAGCAGTCCGTTCCCTTCTGCCCTTCCTTGACTGGACTGTGTGCACATGCAGCAGCAGAGGAAACTCTGCTTGTGCTCCTGCTTCATTTCAGTGCTGGGGAAGAACCGTAAATTGCCAGAGGAAAAAGCAGGAACAGAAACAGCTTCACCCCTTCTGTCACTAAATCAATGTAGCTGAGCAAGAGGAAAATACAGTAGCCAGCTCTCATGGGGGGATTTCTTTCTGTGGTTGTAATGGCTTTTAGACCATCCTTAGCCCATTTTCAGCTAACAAGGCCGTCTTTACCCTATTTTGGATTAATTCAATTTAGTTTTACATTGAGATACTATGAAAAAAGTGTTGTTGAGCAAAGCAGGTTCATTCACTCTACAAATACATTACTGGCCCAAGAATTCTTCTAGAGATAATACAGCTCCCATCATAAAAGAAATAAAAGATAATAAAATACTTACAGTAAAAGCTTGTCCTCTTTTCTGCGTTAAAAAGTGTCTCCCACTAGCTTCTGACAGCATGTGCAAGCCAGACTGAAAATTCAGGGCTTGAGTGCTTCCCTGAGAGGAAAACCACATTGCAGAGAGACACAGAGAGCTGCTTGAGAAATGATTCACACACGGAAGCAAGCTGGCTCCACCGGCGCCTCGGCATTCAGCACACACACACAGGCACTCGCTTACTCAGGGGAATGACAAATATTATATTTTCATCAAAGCAAGGAGGATTTATGCAAGAAAGCAATTTGTAGCCTAGGTCCAAAACAGTGAGATGCTTCAATCCTTAAAGCAGACAAAGAGTTTCTTTGAGGGTCCCATCATCCCCAACTGCAGGACTGGACATTGGGCAGAGTATAAACCACAAACTGGTCTGCATAGTCCAATTAAGCAAAAACCACAGAGAAAGGGCAAGGAGGTGGCATAGAAAAAGGCATTTTCAGGGGAAAACACAGAAGCTGCTTTCAGAATCTTTCCTATTCCACAATAATACATCCCCCAGAGTGCCAGCAATCACAGCCAGGACACCTTATGACATTTCCCTTGCCTCCATCATTGCTTCAACAAAGTGGAAATATGAGTGTAGAGAAGGAAGGTGCACTAAGACAGAAGCTTTTACAAAACTAACCAGAATCAGTCCTGAGTGACTCGAGCTGCCCAAGAAGGGTCAATCTGTTCTTTATTTAGAAAAGAGCAAATAAAGGACAAGAGTGAACAAATGCTTGAGAATGTTCCTCTTCCTTAAGATTTTTGAAAAGAATTTCATGATTGAAAATAGGAAGAAAAAGGCCAGAGGTCTTAACAGAGTTAAAGCAAACAGAGATAGTATCAAGTTGAAGGAGACAGAGGAGATGAAAAAGACATCAAATCCAAATTTCAAACATAAAACTAGCATGTTTTAAACAGAGCTTTTTTGTCCAATTCTGTCCTAAGAGGGTCTGATCACCCTCTGGTGTCTCTGACCAAAGAATTCCTACAAACCAGGAATCCTCCCTATCAGCAGTGTGAACCTGGTATTTAAGTAATGCTGATACTACAGTAGATGTTGATGAATATGAATAGTCCAACCTTATTGCACCCTCCTTACTCAAGGTGCCAAAGTGGCCTGAAGGAAGCTGATGTTATGCCAAGAGTAAATTTATGTTTTAGCTCAGTGTTGGCAGCACAACTGTTACCATAGAGCAACCAAACCTACAAAACAGATTGAGTCCAAGCCAAATCAACTCTGAAGATTATGGATTTGGGATCCAACTTTCTGATATTCTTAAGAGTAATGAGATTTTATCTTAAAATTCCAGAACAAGACAAAAGTGCACACCATGACTTATTTGGCACAGGATAAAGCTCTGTGTTTAGCAGGTCTCAAGCAGATATTATTAGTTTTAAGTCCCTAAATTCAGTCAGGTGCTATTCCAACTTTGCCAAGATCCACAATGTACCAATCTTTCTATCCAGCCCATTTTGACATTTTCTTCAATATCCAACGTCAGGCTGTGTGACCACTGGTAGAACTTACCCGTTCGGTATTTTTACACAACATTCAGAGTTCTTGAGATTATTCAGAGCTCAGATAAGGAGGAAGTTGGAGAACAACGTTCTGCCCCTCTGCCACTGTTGGTGAGTTTGTTTGGGCTCACAGGGATAGCAGTGTTGGCAGCTTGATAGGTTTTCCGATCCTCCAGCCAAGAGAAATAAAGAATTGAGATGAGGGAGTGGAAAGGCAAGATGAGCTCCTGTATTGCACTCTCAAATATCTTTGGGATACATTTGATAAATATAACTTGACCAAAACCTAAAAATGAAATGCTTGGCTGTAAGGAGACAGTCACAACATTTACATACTTCAGCTTGGGGAGACAGCCTGGAATAGTGGTGAAGAATTTCCCCAAACCCAAGGAGACCAGACAGAATATTTGTTTATTTAGAGGTTTTCTGGTAGCCCTTATGGCTATAATTACCCGATCTCTTTACTTAGACCAAAGTGTTATTCAGCATAAAACTTTCTGAATTGATAAATTGCCTTTCTGTTTAATGAAAAAACAGCCCAGAAACAAACAGCTCAAATGAGCTGGCCAGGCTGAAAGAAAGCCAGGGCCTTAACCATAATTACTTTCACACAGCCAGGGTGAGAAAACCATTTCAAGTAGCAATATAAACTTTTTTCAAGTATCTGCCAGGTTCTCACCCAGCTGGTAAAATTGGTTGACAGACAAAATAACAGTGAACATATTGCCTGCATTCTGCTAAATGCACTTGCTCCCACAACTTCCCTACAAGGTAGGAGAGAATAAGATCAAACCTCACCATTAATACACCTTTAAAATACTGCATTTGAGGAATTTAAAGGCTTTATGCTGCAAACTGCAGTAATGGTACAATTCCACAAGAACAAGTATGGATGAGAACTTAATGAAATGAGCAAAGGGCAGAATTTTGGGTGGCACAGCTCATTTGAGAAGCAAATGCATAGTGTGGAAAAAAGATGTACACAAGGAACAAGGTTTAAAATATCTTTGCATTTACAGATATTTATGCCATATTTAACTGCTTTTGTGCATGAAACAATCTGAATTACAAAGGAGAGAAATTCCATAAACAAGGCTATTATGTCAATAACAATGTCTTTTTAAAGCAAGTCTCTAATTCAGCTGTAAGGCTTGGGACATTGCTGTCTGGAGTTGGAAAACCAAAAGGAATTACAAAGACAAGCCTGCATCGGACAGGGGATATTAGTGGAGTCAGGCCATGGCTCTGGGACAGCATTTACTCTGTGCTTTTTCCCTTTTGGACATAACTGATCCAAACTTCTTTATTTTCTCAGTTGCAGCGCAGATGTCAGGAAGTTCACGCTGCTGGTGGACGTTTGCAGAGTGAATCATGGGGCACCACTTTCCATTTTGACAAAAACAACTGCTGCTCAGTCAACAAGATGCTGCTGATCAACTGGGTGGATGGAACTCCTGCAACTGCTGCCAAAAAGGCTCCACCAGCACAAGCAAGCTGTGTGAGCTGGTTTGGAGAACTGGGATTTATTTTTCCATCCCTATTCTTAAGAGACTACTCACAGTTTCGTGTGCCTACCCAGCACCTGAGGGGCTCAGCCTGTGGCTACCAGCTTTGACCTGCAAGTGGAGAAAATGCTTGTTGCTGGAAGAGACTAGAATAATTAAACTGGGGTGAACAAAAGGCAGATAATGTTTTATGGAACATGGAGTGCTATAGGAGACAAGAAAAACAGCTTCCTCTGGTGCCTATTGCCAAAATTTCAGAGGACCAGACAACAATTTTTGAGAATTCTTGAGAATTTCCAAGGGAACAGCCACTGAGTCAGTCAAAAATAGAATTAGGAAACTGCCTGTTTCAAAAGTAACTCTGTAAGATGTGCCAGCATTTTTCAGTATTTCTGTAATTTCCGAGTAGAACACTCAAGAGTTAACACACATTTATCTACCAAAAAAAAAAAAAAAAAGCCAACCCACAGAAAAAGACAAAATGAGAAAGGAAATCTATGTAGCAAAGAAACACTCATCATATTTCATATACTTAAAATAAAAATCACTGATCACTTTTGCACACATTTATGCAAAGTTTATTATTCTTTGCAATTTTCAAACGTCTCTACTTCCTTAGGCATCAACAACCAAGGACAGCTTTCTTGCAGTCACCCTGTTACTTAAAATGTGGATAAATCTAAACATGCAAAAAAGGCAATACTGAGTGCTCTTGCCTGAAAGAGGACAACAAGACTTATACTGGTTTTTTTTGCTAACTGATTTTTTTTTTATTTCAATGATTAAAAGCAAGAAAGGCTTAAGGGAAAGGGAGTAACTTTCTATTTTATTATTCCTCGCTGTTAGTTTTCTGCTATATAGGTTATAATGTGGCACTCATTAACAATTCATAGAGAATTACCATATTCAAGTAGCACAGCAAGTTTTTACTACCTACCCAGGCAAAATCCTGCATAACCCTACTTGCTCCCTTTACTTATTGTCCCAGAGGGATCTCATGCTGGAAAAGCTGGCATTTTATCACCTAACGGGAGAGGAATTCCAACAGGTTGGAAACTCCAAGGAGCCTGGAACAGAAAAACATTCCATTAAATCACTGACAATGCAGAGCTGCACAGCAAAATGAAGCTCTGGAGATGTGTGCTGGAGGCTGCCTCGGAATTAAAAACCCCGACGGGATTCTGGAGCAATGTCCCACTGCTTTGAACTTCTCGGTGCGTTTTAGGGGGATGCAAATGAAAGACCAGAGGTAGCGGCTTTGTCTCCGAAGGATTCACACTGGAAGTGCCGACAGCAGGAACAGGAGCAAAGCTGTGGGATCCGCCCCGACCCACAGGGAGCATCACGGGGAGCCCAGCGGGAACCAAACCAGGACAAATCCACAGAGGGAACTCGGGAAGCACGAGGAGCTCAAGTCCCAGGAGAGGAACGAGCCCTCCAATGCTGATCAGTGAAACAAACTTTAAGAGATTTAGAGATTTTAGAGGAGCTAAGATTTTAGTTAGAGGTAAGCCTTACTAGAGTTAATTAAAATAAATAAGTAGGCCTTGATGAAGTTAAGAGTTAGTAGTTAACTAATAACTGATTGCTTGTCAGCACAATGTTTAGTTAGCTGGGTTTGTAATGAAGAATATAGAAACTGCAAATAGCTTTTAGGAACATAAGACAATTGTGGGCTTCCTCTGTCCTGAAACCAATTAAAGACAAGGAATGGGAGTTCTACCAAGGTTCATTTGTCATATTTGCATTAAGGTAGAAAGGTCAGAGTGAAGAAGACTTCAATTACTTCCTCATTTTGGGACCCCTCCCCATGAAAGGGACCACCGACCCATTTCAAGGAACAAACTACGCATGCTTAATAGCTTTTGGAATGATTAGCATAGGAAGCGAGGAATGGGATGTACTAAATTATGAATATGTATTTGTATTTTGGGTATTCAATTCTGGTGTGGATAAAAGGACTCTGTAATCATTGGAAAGGCGCGGTGTGTATTTGGGAGCTGTCCCGCACGCTGCCCGGCGCCGCAATAAACATACACTTTCTAACTTTAAACTGTTAGAGAGTTTTTGTCTGTCATAGTTGGATATTGGTACTAGATCAATATCCATATTTCTTTAATAAATCATCAGGATTGCAGAAAAAAGGCTCTTGGCAAGATTTGATTCCCCACACAACAATGCCTTGGAGTGCCCACCTCATGTTTCCTCTCTGCAGCTTTTACAGACACTTGATCAGAATCAGTTGATCATTGCAGTAGCTTAATAACTCATCTATTTTACAGGTCAGGAAATGAAAGCACCTAAATGACTGAATAAATATCACAGATTAGCAAGGGCCTACAGTGCTCATCGATTTTAACTCCCATGTAAATCAGCAGCTTTGACAGACATGCACACTGTTATACAGAGGCACCCAGAAATTCAGCATAGAAATTTGGCTTTGATGATGTAATAAAATTTAGAAAAAAGGGAGAATCTAAATTAATGTTCAACATTTCCTTTCTTCCAGACAGCTTAGGAACAAACATGTTTGCAACTGCTTAAACTTTTAAATCAGCTTAGCAGACTTGAGAAATTGAACCAAGAAGCTAAAATTTGAAGTGCCCAAACACTGAGACCCTCCCAGCATTAACCACAATACTACAGAAGAACCATTAGGAAACAAGTAGTGGTATAATGCAGGCAAATTCCATTCTGAGACCCAGGTTCTGCTTTCAAGACTTCTTACAAAATTATTTCCTTGGATCTTCTGGTTGGCGATCATAATCACTTCAGATTTTAAACCCTTGGTGCAAATCTGGCGCTGAAGAAACCTTATAATTAAAATGAATTAGAAGCATCCTTAAGCTCAGCAAAAAAGATCTTGGCATGTGGCTCACGTTGCCTACGGGGCAGGTAAGGACAAATACCAACACTTCACTAGCATGAGCTCACCCTGCAGGCACAATCTTCCCATCAAACGTGCTCAGTGCCACTCGTGCTGGCTCTGCTGTGCCACTTGTCCCCCGCACACAAAGTGGATGCGAACTGCTCCTCTCCTCAAAGTCTCATTTTCTGGTGCAGCACAGGCACACCAACAGCTCATTACCAGAGCAGAAGCCCCCCTTACCAAAAGGCCTAAATGCCCAGAAGCAGGAGGCACAGGCAATGACGTGGGAAAGCTGCAAGAATAGGGGCTCAGTTTTCCATGTTCCTATAAAAGCAAGTGATAATTTAAAATCTCCAGCAGATACTGTAGTAGGAGGGCAATGAAGCAAGAGAACAGATTGCATGAAAAGGAAGAAGTGCCCTATGGAGTTTGTGACCTGTTTACCATAAGTAAATAAATAAATGAAAGCAAAACAACCCCCTGAGGTGACAGTTTGCATGAGGGGCATTAGTGACTCTGTCATGTGGAAGCCTATAGAAACAACTGCCATTAGAGAACAAAGGATTGATTGGCCACACAACAGGAACTCGGGAGAGAAAGCAGATGTGAAAGAAGGGAAGAGGAAGATTTGGAAATGAGGACAGCAGGGAAGTCATTCTGAATATTGCCCAGCTAACACCACTGCCCTGGTACACAGCAGCTGAAGGCAGAGAGGAAAACGAAGCAGTTTGAGAACACCATGAAATAAAGAGAGAACACACAAGCCATGTCTATTCTTTCTACTCCACACTGAATCACTCAGCAACTCTTTCTGCTCCTGTGGCAGGTGAACTATCACAATTTTGCCTCCTTCGTTAGGGTTAATTATTTCACTTGCTGACAGTATTGAAAGAAAGGCCAAGTGTTGGCTCAGCCAGAGGGAGTGACATCTTCGATTCCTGCAGGAGCCTGCTGTCCAAGGAAAGCCTGGGCTGTCCCTGCCTGTGGAACTGTCCTCTATTCCCAGATCTGAGGACAGGCTCCAGAATAATTCTTATTCCTTTCAGTTCCACTACCATTCACTGCTATCAAAAATCAGGAATATGTTATTTTGTCCTCTTTGATCTCACTCAAACCGTGAAAACAACAGCCTAAGCATCTTGCCCTGCCGTATCTCAGGGAGCTGGAAACCTTTTACCAGCAAGAAATTCTTACAGCAGTTACCATGGTGACTCTGGTAATAGATATTTAAAGGCAGCTCACTCATAATCACATTCATTAGATATCAGGAGGCTTTAGTAAGAGAGGCACAAAAAGCTTGAAACCAGGGAGCCAACCAGGCTTGGTGATGGTGTAAGAAATTTATAGGGAGGGATCTGCTTATCCCATCATTTAGCTGGACACAAAGGGCTCCTGTTCAAATCTGGAATGGCACTGAAGCTTGCAAAATAAACTGGTTTCAGTTTGTCAATTTAAAAATTGGTTCTGAAAACCTCATTTCAATCGTGGTACTTCAATAAATCCTTTCAGAGTGGTCATTTCCAGAAAGATAAGAAATAGCTGTGCCACAGCTCCATCCCCCATTAGAGCCAGGCAGCTGGGAATCTCCTGGTCTGCCATCACCTGGAAACTCAAATCTGGATAAAGTTCTCTGAGTTGAAGAGGTATGTTTGGCTATACACGTTAAATAATTTATTTCTTCAGATCTGAGTCCACAGCTTTCCAATCCACTAGAACACAGCCAAGAGAATCTGCAGAAGCATATCTCCAGATAGGGAGCCACTTCACCAGGCTGGCTAAGCCTGTGTAACAGTCATCAAACTGAGATTTCCTTTCTCTTTTTGCTGCATATTTCCATGACAACTTTCCTGCAGTATCAACTTCTTTCTATTGGAAAGGTTTCTCAAAGAGAATTTAGGCTTCTATAGCAACAGCTGAAAGCCCTGGGAGATGATGATGCCTGAAACTTTTTTTAGACCACACAAGTGTGTTTTAAATTTTATAGATGAAAACAAAAATATGTGTAATATTGGGCAAACTGTGAAGAGGAGAAGAAGTACTTTGCTGAAGCGGAACAAACACAAAGAAACCACCTTACATTCAAAAGGAGTGCAGACTTTGAGATCTAAAACGTTAGGGAGAGCAGACACGATCAAACACTCATCTTGAAAAGCCACATCCTGTTCCTTCTCTCTGAGTTGCAGAGCACAGTCACAAGGAACGAGTCTGCTGATCCTAAAAGGAGATTTTAGTCCAAGATCTCTCTCTGCAGCCTATTTTATATTGACTTAAAGCAAAAAAAATATTGGGAAATCAGTGAGTCAAGATACCTTTTGAGTTTTAACTCCAATATGCCTGCCACCTACTTCTAATCTAACCTTTTTCTTAGTACTTTAGCTGTTTGCCATGGTAGTGACACAGTATTCTCCAATACCAAAAGCTTTAGAAGAAAAAAAACTTTAGAAGGGAAAAAAAAAGCTCAGCTGCACTCTCAACCAAATAAATTTGCTAAACTCATAAGCCAAGGAAAGTACAGAAGCTGAAGCAGCTTTCCTTCACTGAAATAAGATCTATTTCACAAAGCACTTCACTTCTCCAGTGCACTTTCAAACCTAAAGTCTTTTAAAGAAAAAGACAAAACACCACATTCACAAGGTCAGTGAGAAGTAGGAAAGGATTAAATTTAATGTATAGATGAGAATACCAAAGGGTGGAAACGAAGCCCAGCAGGTCCCAGCACCTTTCCTTTTGCAGCCACTGGAAACCTCTTTGTACACAACAGGTGAGATCAGCAGTGTGATCACCTCAAAGCAGCCCCACTTTCTTCTACTTGTGATTAAAGGCTTTTCCTTTTTTCATTAAAGTACCCATTAATTTATCTCCTCTTCTTCTCATTCACCCCTACATCATGACAGTTCTGATAAGGGGAAAAAAAAGTGCCCACAGGTAGGAATGAGTGAAAAAGAATGGATTTGATCTAATTCTTGTTGACTTCCACCTTCAGTCACTTCTTACCCAGCTGAATAACTTCAGCAAACACTCTGGAACTGGCAGTTTGACAAAATAAAAGTTGAGGACTGTGAAAACTTATTTTTATTTTTTTTTTAATAGCACTCCTAGAGTCTATTCAAAACCTGGGAACCCTACAACCAAGACATATGCAAAACCAGGATTTCTGACCAACCCCTCATTATTTCCAAGATTTACCCTGTCTGGAGGAGACTGAAGCGTGGGAGTCACTGAGTCACTGCAAAGGTCAAGTGAAACGCAATTATTCAGTGTCGCCGTGTGCTGCCCTCTGCTGAAACAGACACCGAGCTCCTTGGAGCAGCACAAAAGCTCGGGATCATCTGCGCCCGCTGCTGCCGTCACACTCACCCGAGTTCAAAACGTTTCATTTCGTGGGCAAGGTTAAAAATAACCTGAGCTCTTGCACCGGACCGAACAGCTCCAGGGTAGAAGAGAGGCTTAGGGACAGCAGCCAGGGAGAAGGAGGAGGGTCGGATGCACCATCACCCTGCAGGGATGGAGGCTCACAGGCTCGGAAAAAAGAAACAGCTGAAAGTTTCATTTGAACAACTTGTTTATCAAAGATGTTGAACTCTCATATTGCCTCTCAAACCCTTAATCCTCCATCTGATTTCACCCACACGAAAAAGCTGTTCAGGCAGATGAGATTATTCAAATACCCAGGCACCAGAATTTGTTCGTGTGTAGAACAGAATGGGAAGAGGAGAAAACTATTAAATATCTAAGGGAAAAATAACATCTAATTACACATTAATATCCATAAATAAGTATATTTTACAGAATCGTGTTTACAAAATGCTTGCTTAAATATTTTATTTACAAACAAATAGTAACCCAGCATTTTCTCAAGGAAAGGGGAAAAAAAGTCAAAGCAATATTTCAGCTATACATATAAATTCTCAGTGCTGAAATTCCCAATCCCACATATATGCTTTTTTCCCTTTAGGCCTTTGGAAATTAGGTTTTGCTGTGGGACTTCGAGATCAGCCCAGCAAGGTTATTTTGGATCAAGAAGATTGAAATCTTAAGTTGAGGGTTCCTTAGGGAGATCATCCTGCCAGCAACCTCCCCTACCTTGTCAAGATCCTGCTGTAGTAGATTTTAACCACCTGCTTTTTCATGGGATCTGATCTTTATTTAAAAAAAAAAAAAAGGGGGGGGGGGGAATACCACCCAAAAAAATAAAAATCCCAAACAAACAAAAAACCCCATAATTAAAAAAACCCCAAGGACGAAAAAAAAAAGCAAAAGAGGAAATAGCAGCGGGCCGGCGGGCCCTGCTGGTGCAGCCAGTAGAGGGCAGTGGGATTTAGAGGAAAGTTGTTGAACTTCGTCTGATGAAGTATTTGAAGTGATAAAATTATCCATTTAAATCGTTATTTGAACTTACCTACGCAGAGATATAAGCAAGACATAGAAAAAGGACCAAAATAAGAAAGAAAATTTATTACTTTAGGACCTCAAGAAGGTAGTGTTTCAGGGTATCAGGAAGATTTCATACCAATGCACCATTTACTTAATTTTTAAAGTAATTTTCAATTTCTGAAATCCAACAATTCCATGCATCCTATTGAAACCAAGACAACTATTTCTCATAGTTGAGATAAAACCTATGGGTTACTTAAAATAGAAAAATATCAAATAATAAGAAGGGAATTTTTATGGCACACCTATTGTCACTTTTGAAGATGAAAACTGGTTCTAGTCCACAAGAACAAGAAAGTAAAACAGGTGAAGAAAAAAAGAAACACAAGTAAGGAACACAGACTTTTCTAATGCTCACTGCACCTTGCTTACCAAAAAGGAAAAGCAACATTTCTCACCTTATCACCAAGCAGAACAAGCTCCCCAGAGCTAAGGGTTGCGCCTGATTTGACACGAGCCCAGTTCGCATTTTGTGATGGAACAGCGTGGATATTTTCAGAGCCCTTTTGAGCTACACACGTCCTGCAGCAGCACCGCTGCCCTACGCCAGAGGAGACCGGGCTCTCCCGGGGATCAGCCGGGGATGTCCCGGTGCTCCGGCGTGTCCGTGCCGCAGCGGGGACATCCCTGCCAGGCTCCGCTGCCCCGGGCCGTGCAGCCCCGCCGGAGCCGCCCGCCCGCCCGGGGCTGCCGCTGCCCTCAGAGCCCCGCGGGGGCTGCGGGAGCCCGGCTGCCCTCAGAGCCCCGCGGGGGCTGCGGGAGCCCGGCTGCCCTCAGAGCCCCGCGGGGGCTGCGGGAGCCCGGCTGCCCTCAGAGCCCCGGCGGGACCGTGCGGGCGCGGGCAGCGCCCGCCCCGTGCGGGACCTGTTGCCCTCAGACACCGGCGCGGGGCCGGGAGTCAGCGGCGGGGAGGATGCGGGGACACGGCGGCCACACCGCACCCGCTCCCCCGCATCTCAGCCAGGGCACAGGGACTGGGTCCCGCACTGCGGCACCTCAGCGCTCCCCCAGCACGGGGATGCCCGGCGCGAGGCTGCCGGTTCTCCCCAGCCCAGCCGGTGCCCCCGCGCTGCCCTCAGCTCCCCGCGCTCACCTGCAGCCGCCGCCGCCGCCGCGCTCGGGGATGCTCCGCAGCCGGAGCCCTCACCTCACCTGCAGCGGCCGCACCGGCCGCCAGGGGGCTGCTGTGTGGCACGCCGGGTAATGTAGTCCCCTGGCTACCCGGGACGGCCAATCCCCGCGGCGCGCCGCGGAACGTGCCGGGAGTGGTAGTTCTTCCCGGAGGCGTCGGCGCGGGGCAGACTGGGAGGTGTAGTCAAAGCGTAGCGGTGCGCTGCCGGCTTCTCCCCGCTGCGGAACTACAACTCCCGTGCGCCCCCGCCGCGGCGGGTCTAGCGGGCCCGGACGCGGCGCCGAGCGCCCGTGGGTGTGCGAGCCCATCATGGCGGCCCCGCCGCCCTCAGCACCGGGAGAGCCGGCGCCGCCGCCGCCGCCGCCGCAGCCGCTGCAGTACAGCCTCCTGCTGCAGCACCTCGTGGGCGACAAGCGGCAGCCCCGCGTCTGGGACCCCGCCGTCCTCGGCGGAATCCCTTGCCCGCCCAAGAGCGAGGAGCAGAAGATGGTGGAGCGGGTCATGGAGAGCTGCCCCTTCAAGGCGGCGCTGGCTTGCGTGGGAGGTGCGGCCGCTGGAAGGACGGGGCAGGCGGCTGTGGGGTCGTTCGGGGGTCCCTGTGGCGTCGGGAAAGGGGCGGATGGAGAAGAGGCTGCAGTCCCCGTGTTGATTTTCCTCCAGTGCCTGTCACATGTCCCGGGCAGGGATCTGTGTCTGCCTTCCTTGGAGAGGCGCAGGTGCTCATGGCCTTCCCTCACACAGCTCGGGCTGTCACAAGAGTCCATAGCACCGAGAGATTCCTGCCCTGTCACAGCGCAGCGCTCACAGACAGCGGGAGCAGAGCCGCTTCATTCCTGCAGGGAATGTGCTGCTCCAGCCCAGCCGTGTTAATTTCGTTGTTTATCTTTCACAGGATTTGTCCTGGGAGGTGCGTTTGGTATCTTCACAGCTGGCATTGACACCAACGTGGGGTTTGATCCCAAGGATCCCTATCGCACGCCCACGGCCAAAGAGGTGCTCAAGGACATGGGGCAGCGAGGCATCTCCTACGCCAAGAACTTCGCCATCGTGGGTGCCATGTTCTCCTGCACGGAATGCATGGTAGAATCTGTGAGTAAGAGCCTCTCAACCATTAAGAAATGTTTTCTGGTACTCCTTAAAATCTTTTACTAGATCCAAATAAGTACATATATTCTCTTTGCAGTAGGGCTGCTTTGTTCTTTCTTGGCCAGCAAAGCTTTTCAGCTTTGAGATCTGTCTTCAGAGCTGCTGTTCTCTGACAGAATGAAGAACTCTTTTGCAATAGCAAAGTACTTTTCAGTTTTAAGTCCTAAATGTATTGGCAAGCATAGGCATTACTTTTTAAAACCCTAGCTACAAGTGCTCGTGTAAAATGTCAAACTGTGAGTTGCAACATGGTAATTTGAGTGTCTAAAAATTCCATATGCAGAAAGGGATCATCTGATGAAAGTTCTTGAGTAACAGGCCAGTTTTCATCTGGCCCCTACAGTCAGAAATGATTTTTTGCAGCTCAGTGGTAAATCTATCATCTGGATTTTTTTTTTTTTTTTTGAAATAGGAAAATTACCTTGTTATGAATTTGAATCCTGCCTTTTAATTGAAAGGCACAATTACTTCTTAACTCATCTAGAAGAAAATTGTATCTGCTTGCACCATGGAGCAGAACAAAGAGATTTCTGCACTGGTGAAAATCCAGCATGTCCTGGCTATGGAAGTAGTCCACCTTTGTCAGCAGGTGCTGTGACTCTCACCTATGCCAAGGACCAGGGCTGCTCTCCTGTGGTTATTGCACTTCTAGACTCAGGGCTGTGTTCTGTCCTGGCTCACCTGAGCATCCCTGCCACAGCACTGCATTGCACCATAGGGATTTGTCTCACCTCTCCCAGTTACCTGCTCCTTCCTCCCTTCCCGGCCCTGCAAGTCTGGGAGTGCAGGGCCATCTGCTGAGAGCAGAGGGAAGAACATCCTCAGCTGAGAAGAGGATGGAAGGTCGTTTAACCTTGCTGTTAGCACAGATACCGAGTGTTTATTCCACACTTACTGATTTGTAACTCCACAGTATCGTGGGAAGTCGGACTGGAAGAACAGCGTTATCAGTGGCTGCATCACGGGAGGAGCCATCGGCTTCAGAGGTTGGTGCTGCCTGCTGGGAGCTGTTTCTGTGATAAGATTGAAGTTGGTTATGCAGCACACGATGTTCTTGGTGCAACACACACACCACAAACCTCTTTGCATGGGGCTGTGGTGCTGCCAGCGTGAGAGTGTGCTCCGGACTGGCAGAACTGTCAGCTCCAAGAATAAGTGGGGATAAGGAAGGGTTGGTCATAGAGGAAAATCAACAAAATTCACTTGAAAGAAAATCAGGAGATGGTGGTGGCTGGCAACACTCTTCTGTGGTGTCATGGGAGAGAGCCAAAAATACATACAGAAGCTCTTGTGTTAACTGAGCTCTACACATCTACCATTTCACTGTCTCTGCTTTGAAATTAGAACTCTCCTTTGAAATTAGAGCTAAAGAACTCTCTTCTTCTGTACCATGAGTAAAATGCTTTTCTCCTTTCTCATGTATCAGTTCAAACAGACAATTCTACTTACATGTGAACAAGAAGTGGGGTTTTAGTCCTGCAGCACTAGAGGAGACTTTCCTTTAGTGGTAACATCTGGAAAAATGCCCAAGTGAGAGAAAACTGCTCTACTCATCAGAAATATCAAACTTCTCTCACTCTCCTTAAGAAAAAAACTGTTCTGTTTTATGGAGCATAAATGAAAAGAAAGCTCTTGAAAGTGCTTCTAATTGAGCT
The DNA here is from genome assembly GCF_024509145.1 of Vidua macroura. Taxonomy (NCBI): domain Eukaryota; kingdom Metazoa; phylum Chordata; class Aves; order Passeriformes; family Viduidae; genus Vidua; species Vidua macroura. Next base: position 7,783,842 of record NC_071590.1, on the reverse strand, counting down.
TGTTAAGTTGTGTCTGTCCTAGACCTAATCCTCTTAGAGCTGTCAGAGCAGTGGCTGCTCTTCATATCCCTCCCTAGCCCCACCAAGCCACTTGCAGGGCTCAGATGAGAGCAGAGTAAAATCAGCAGTGGCCACTGGAGGGTTCTCTTCTGTCCCCTTGGTTGAGCCTGAGGACACAGCACAGAGAGAAAATCCTGCTGTCCCCGAGGGGTTGTGCATCAGGCAGTGGCAGTGCCAGTGTCCCCTGGGAGGGCACTGCCAGGCTCCTGCTGGTGTGAGCTCTGAGCCAGCAGGGGTTATTGGCAATAAGAATATTTCTCCTGCTTTGTCTCATGGTTTCCCACCCTTGCCTTGCAGCTGGGTTGAAGGCCGGGGTGATCGGCTGCGGAGGATTCGCCGCTTTCTCCGCTGCAGTCGATTACTACCTCCGGTAACAGCCGGGACCCTCGGGAGCAACATTCCCTGTTGCAGTGCTGCTGCTGAGAGCCTGCATCACGGCACAACCACCAGGCTTACCTTTCCACTGCCTCTGGAGTCGGGGTGGCGCTGGCCACTTTCTGAATGACTAACAGCAACCTGGCTGCGAGCCCTGGCAAGCTGCTGCAGGCAGGCTTGCGGGAGCATGGGAGGATGGAGCCAGGCACAGAGCAGCATCTCCAGGACAGATCAGCTGACTGTCAGATTCCAGGAAACATGCCTGGACTCTGAGCTCTTTCGATCCTTTGGGGCTGATTTTGATTAAGTCTGTTGCTGGCATCAAAAGAAGGCAGGAGGACAATCTTCGAAGAGAAATGCAGCGATCTAGGTTACCACATATTTGAAGGTGCTGCAAGTGTTTTAACAGTCACCAGTTTGCAGCTTGCTACTCTGTTGGGGAGAGGTAAGATCCTGTGGAGAAATAAGTTTGTTCCAGGCTTTTCTTAAAATACCATCTGAAGACAAACCACCATCTGTACAACTTGTCTTATTTCAAGTACAGAGATGAGTGCCAGATTTCTTTACCGTGTTTTAAAGGGAAAAGCAGAATGGAATCCTTAGCCTTAGAGCTGTGTGGTTACTGGCAGATGAACAAAACAGTTTAAGGGAAAAAAAGAGGTTGTTGCTGAAGTATAATTCTCTGTAGCCACTTGGCTAGCCTGATTTAACCTCACTGTGGGAGTACAATCTTGCTACTGCTTTAACTGCCCCAGGCTCACCCCATTAGTTCCAGCAGTTTGATAGTGCAACTTCGAAAGCAGAGCTGTGAGAATAAACCAGTGTTTGACAGATAACTGGGCACTCACTCAGCACACAGCCTGTTTCCCATCACATCCCTGTGCTACCTCCAAGTACCACAGTGTTACAAGGGGCAAGTGAGTGTTTTTTCTGCCCAAAATTGGTGCTGAAATCAAAACATCTGTTCATTAGCTCAAGGAGCTGCTGCCTCTTTGATTGGTGTTCTATCTGCTCTCCTGCTATTCTAACCAAGCTCTGTTCTCAGACCTCAGAGGGTCATTTTAAACCTTCATTGAGCCACTCCATAAAGGCAAACACTCCCTCTGATCTTTTTGAGGCAGTGGCATTTCAGATGCAGTGCACACAACTAATAGGGATTCTCCCACCCACTTCCCCTCCTTTGCATCCACAGTTGGACATCCCAGAACAGTGACAGCCCTTGTTGACCTGGAAGAGCAATACTAGCAGTGTGTTTTGGCTGATACAGTGGTCAGTTTGGAGGCACACTGGCTCCCATTCCCACATGGAAAGAAGTGGGGAGACAGCACCATGTGATCTATCAGATGAGGTTTCCAGATCTCTTGATGTCCCTTGCTGTGCCTGTTCAGTATCCTCAGGCCAGAAGCTGTGCAAGTCAGCTGAATTTTAAACTTGAGTAATTCTAGGCTGATTAAACAGGCTGGCTCCAGACAGTCCAGGTTTTTTTTCCTCCAAAATGCAAGGATGTAGCCCAAACCATAAGAAGCCTCTTCAAAGATTGCCTGGCACAATGCCTGTGCTTATACCACTGGCTTGAAGTGCAACTAGCAAGAATTCCACAACAGAAAGAAGAAGCTGTGATGCCAAAGTGATCAGTTAGTGCAAAGAGCAACACCACAGGGCTTCTTTTGTGCAAATATCGGGCCTTTGCATTTTTATTAATATTTTTTCTCCTCACGAGGTTTTACAGCCATTTAAAGTTTATAATCTACAGAAATTGAAACAGAACACAAACAAAAATATATCCTTAACAACTTTTGAAAGTCAAATATTAATTAACAGTTCTATTCTACCTGTAGCTGCAAGAGTCCACCCCCCTCTTTTCCTTCCTGTAGGGACAAGCAAAAGCCAGTCATGGGGACAGCCACAGCCTGTTGTGCTGGGCTGTGGGGACCGGGCCTCCAGCCACTGTCACAGGGGGAGATTTGGCTGTACAGAGTCTCCATCTGGAATGACTGTGTCGTGGACAGAGACTTGGACACATGTAACAAATCAGACACACACAGGGATCTGTTGTGCAGTCAGATCTAAAGCTCGGCCTCCTTACTGGGTCCAGGGCCAAGACAGACGCCTGGTTATTTTCTGCAATGCTGTTTCCCTTCTGTTTAGCTGGTAGTCAAGAGGAGCAGGGTCTGGAGTGTGAGCCCTTTGGAGGGGGACTGAGACCTCCCCTCCTTGGTTGCTTTGCTGGTGCAGGGCTGGCAGGTGCTGCCTTCCCCAGGGAGGTGGCTGAGGACATACCTGGTGCATCGGTGGCTGGGCTCTACCTGGAACAGTCCAATAGTTGGGAGGTTAAAGGCAACGCTGCTGTGGGGGACATGCTTGGTCACTTCTCATCCATCTCCGTTTGGCACAGGAGAGCACAGGGCCAACGCAATCAGGGACGTGGGGGGGCTTTTCCCACAAGAACACGGAGTCGGCTCACAGAGCGAAAGGTTTTGTGTCCCAACAGGTACCAACACCTACGTGGGAGCGTGGGGGACGTCCCGGGAGCCGGGCACTGGGGCAGCCTGTCCTGCCTTGGGACATGGCATGACAACTCCAACCATCAGCTTGGGAGGGGTCACTGGAGCCACTAACAGACCTGAGCTGGCTGGGCACGGCTAACCCAGCAGCAGCCACTTTGGGAGAATGACAGAATGAAGCATTTCTGCCATCAGTCACGAGGGCCATGAAGGCTTTCCTCCTCCCATCCTTCTGTGCAGGTTCCCAGGCTGGGTGACCATCCAGCTGCTGCACAGCACTTGCCTCTGGCAGCCAGGCTGCCACCGAGGCAGGGCCATGTGTTACCGTGTGCCCAGTGCAGCAGGGAAGGCCAAGGAAGGGATAAAAACCCTCCTTGTCCCCATGGCCACGGGAGGAATGCTGGTGGCCCAGCAGGCTGTGCCACAGGTGCATGCAAGTGCTCATGGCAGTGCTGGGCTGGCAGGGGTGTGAGTGCCTCGCTATGGCAGAGACAGAACTGTACAGCAGATACCCTGTTCCCCACCAAATTTCCAAATTGGGGAAATTTGTGACCACATCAGTGTCAGAGCAGACGTGGGGTCAGCCCATGGTGCAGAAAGCAAACCTGCCTCTGGCTGGCCATCCTTTCAGCCTGCTGTGGATCAAGACCAGCACAGCACCTCTGGCTCCAGCCTTGTGTGAGGGGTTACCCCATAACGTTGCTGAGAGGCAAAATCCAGCGAGGGGAGGAACCGCCGCGCCACACGCACACAGGCAAAACACAGGGCTGGGGCTGGAGAGGGGACTGGCCTGAAAACACCCAGAGGAGCCGTGGCAGGGAGGAAGCAGCACCCTGCTCCTCTGCTCTCGTGGTCGCAGGTTTGCTCAGACCAGAGCAGGATCCAGGCACAGGGTCCAACGTTTGCGCAGGCAGCGAAGCCAAAGCAGAGCTGGTTGTCACCGTCACCAGGGAGGGAGGCCCGTGAGCTCCCGGCCTCGGAGCGAGCTGGCGCTGCACATGCAGGCGTGGGCAGGGAGCTGGGCAGCAAACAGGCACTCGTGGGGCACTGCAGGCTTCAGGCGAGGGGTGCCTGGTAGGATGAGCGGGCAGGAAGGAGTCCAGGAGAAAACTAGCCAAGGGGGAAGCCTGTGTCCACAGCCCTTGTCAGTCACTACCTCTTCTGTTGAGCAAATATACATAAAAACAATCCTTGAACACAAGAAGGGACATAAGACACGACTACTTTACAGAGAGGGCCTGGCACCAGGTGGGACCGGGCCACTGGAACGTGATTGTACAGGAGCTGCAGGCAGCACCGTCCTGGGTCTGGGCTGGTCTCCCTTGGGGGCTGTGATGCAGTCTGTGTCCCCCAGCAGGGAGCTGGAGTGTTTGCAGCTGGTGCCTTCTGCCCGCAGGCTACACGTCCGTAGAGAAGTAAAGTGTGTTGCGTTTGAGCTCGCTGAAGGAGATGGGAGGATGCTGCAGGTAGTAGAGAAGGACCTGGACCTGTAGAAGGTAAATGGGGGGTGTTACTACAGAAGGGGAAAGAGCTGCTACATCCCAGCTTGTCCCATCCAGCAAAAAGTAACAAATCTACTCAGACAGGCAGGTGAAACCGTCCAGTACCCAGCTCTTACCTGGGCCATCACATCGTGGGACCAGATGTCAGAGGCCAAGGTGAGGTGCGCCTTGCTCTCCCCCTCTGAAGGTCTCAGCAGTGTTGGCCCAAAAACCGTGGCCAGATTGTGGAGAGACATTTTGTTGATAGGTTCCTTTTCAGCCACCCTGTGGGGTACAGGGAGAGAGGCAGTGTCAGCCCCTAACGGTGTTCAGGAGAGGGGAGCCATGGGGTGATGTGGAGGCTGAGGGCTGCTCTCCCTTCTCCCAGCAGCAGTGGGGCACCTCCAGCTTTCCACTGCCCTTTGTAGCCCTCAGAAAACCCAGGTGCAGGGCAGGGAGCTCTGCCCCCTTCACGGCCTCCGCCGGAGCCGCCGGGCCTGGCCCGGAGCCCCGGGTGTGATGTGGCAGCAACCAAGCCCTCACTTATGCACTGCGGGGCCTCCACCCTTCCCGAGCTGCAGGGTACGGGGAGCCCTGCACCAGCCCGTGCCCCCTGCACCCACTCCCCGCCCTGACAACCCTGTGGGAGCCCTGCCAGCATGGAGGGAAGCAGGACCGCAACATTGCCATGTTAGGAGGCAGCTGTGCTCCCCGGCACAGGCTGCTCGCTTGAGCCCCGGCCAGGGGAGCAGATGTGGGAACTGGCTGTGCCCGGTTCTCAGGATGGAAATGGATTTTTCCTTCTCCATCCCCCAGCATCAATCACTTTTTCTGTTTGGTTTTAGCCAAACCAAAGGAACAAAAAAAAACCTTTCATGATGCAAGTAACATGAGCCGTGAGCCCCAGTCCCAGGCTCTGTGTTCTGCTCTGCTGCCCTTCCACAGCCCTGTGCCTGGTTTTGGGTCCTCAGGGAGCCCCCAGTCCTTGAGTCCCCAGGTTTGGATGCACCTGATCTGGGCCAAGACAAAGCCTGTCACACCACACACTGCTGCACTCACCGTGGGACAGGTGACATGAAGTGTCACCTGCAGCTCTGGGACATTTCCACAGAGCTGACTGTCCTCGGTTCTTGGCCACCTGCTGCTGACAGGTGACAAGGATTGCTGCATCTTGTTTGGCAGGGACTACTGCTGGACTGGTGGGAAGGGACACAGGGCTGTTTTCCTGCTAAGGGGGACACTGCAGAGCTCCCAACTGATTCTTGTCCTGTGCTGAGGCCAGCTGCTCCCTGCAGAGCTCATCCAACCAGCTGCACACCGGCTGCAGCAGCCAAGTGTTCCATGTTTGCAGAGGCCATGTGCTCCCTGCAGAGCTGACCTGCATCACTGGCCAGGCACAGCCCAGGCCCTGCTGGCATCACAGCCAGTGGACACCAGGAGCTGCTCTGGAGGGGCAGAACAGTTCCAGACCCCCCCCCCAGCATCCTACAGGGCCCCAAGGAGAGAAGATGTGGAAAGCCAACACCGATATCAGAGAAGGGTCTGAACAAGCTGCAGCCTGGGGAATAGGCCAGTGCCCAGAGAGATGGGGCAAGTGGGATACACATGGAGCTGTACCCTCTTGGAAGGCCTGGGAAAGGACCACTCCATGCCTGCTCCAAGCTGCTGTTGCTAGCCCTGGCTGCTGCCCTGCTCTGCACCAGCACAGCACCATCTGCCTCCAGTCTGGGATCAGCCTGGAGCTGTGCAGGCACCACAGGAATCAAATAGCAGCTCTAACTCTGTTCATGTCCCACCCCCAAGGCAAAGCAGTGAGACATTCCCACCCTGCACCTCCCACCCATCCCAGGCAGCCCCTGAGCCATTACCTTTTCAAGTGCTCCAGCAGGAAGAGGAAGGTGATGAGGTTGGGGTCAGGCAGCGAGCGGAGAAGGTGCATCATGCAGTTCTCCTTGGCAGCAGGATCTGAGAGGGCTGGAGGCAAAGAGGGAGAGGGCTCAGGACAGGGTCTGGTGCAGCAGCAGAACCCACCACAGCCAGATCCCTCCCAGCAGCCAGACTGTGAGCACTGGGGAGCAGCACCACGAGCCCTGAGCTGTGGTGTTCAGCACCACAGCATGAGCCAGCAAAAACAGCCAGGACCAAGTGGGCCAAGCTGGGAAGGACCCTTGGGAGTCTCCCATCCCAGAGCAAGCAATGCCAAACAGAGTTTGTGCATCATCCCCTTCCCATCCCCGAGCCCTTACCGATCCCCTCCATGAAGGCGGGGTAGAGTCTGTCAGTGAGGAGGGGCTCGGGCAGCTCACGGAAGTACAGCTTCAGCGTGCCAGCGATGGCATTGATGTCCATGTCACTCAGCATCACCAGGATGTCCTTGTTATCTGTCCAGAGAGCACCCACATGTGACGCCTCCTGCCCTCCTTCCCCTCCGGGTCTCCACCCTCTGTGTCACTCCAGCTACCCAGACAGGCTGCCAGTTGCAGGGCAGGGACAGCACTGCTGGGTTCACAGCCCCGTTAGCCAGGCTGAGCCTGGGAAAAGCCGAGTGGTTCCCGCCTGGCTGGGCAACAGAACACACAACGATCTGCAAATCCATTTGCAACGTTTCCCTGACTCAGTGTCTCCCAGGAGCCAGCCAGGAGTGGCGGCAGCTCAGAGGCACAAACGGGCTGGGATCTCTGGGTGTTTTTGTCCCTCCTCACCCCCAGCCCTTCCTATGCAGAGTGGCATATCTGGCACATGTGCAGTGCAATAACCAAACCCAGGCTTGCAGAGGGCTGGGGGTGTCTCAGAACACCAAGCTCCCCCAGGACACTCACTGGCATCAAAGACAGCTTTCAATGCCTGGATGTCAGTGGCGACTCCGGAGATCCTGTAGATGCCGACCTCTTCGATGCCCCTCTTCTCCACCTCCTCGACGCACTGGCGCACGATGTAAGGCACCTTGGAGCGCTCGCGCCTGGCTCGGGAAGCGGAGCCGTCAGCAAAGATTCCCAGGGGAACCCCTGGCAGCCAGCCCAGCCCTGCAAACCCCGCGCCAGGGGCAGGATGGGCATGCAGGAGGGAAGGTTGGGAATGGCAAAGGGAACGGGAAAGTCCCCAGCAGAGAGCAAAGGCCAAGGTCCCCAGTGTTGGTGAGAGCAAGGGGACACAGTGCAACCCCACACCCACGGGGACCAGAGCAGATCAGCCCCCACAGCCCTGCATTTACTTGGTCACCACACTGATTTTCACCCCGAAGACACCAGTCTGCTTTTTGGACGGGGTCCTCTTCAGGCTCATGTCCCTGCTTGTGAACTTCATGGAGAACTCCACCTTGATCTGTGGGAGACAGGGGGTGAGTCCTGGCTGGCCTGAAGGCAAGAAGGGGCTGCATTCACAGCGAGGGGCTGTGGGTCCCCCAGCCCCACTTACTCCGTTCATCTCAATCACATCCATGTGCCAGTTTTTTGTCTGCACGGCCTGTGGGTCCAGCTGTGGGGAGAGATGGTCTGTGAGTTCCGTGGGGCCACAGCCTCGTGCCAGCCCTGCTGTCATCCCAACCTGGTGGCCCCCAAAGCCCCTGATCTGCAGATGGTGTAGGGCACAGGATATGCTTTTCCTGGGCAACATGCTGCTCATGAGCAGAGAGGATGGAGAAGTTCCCCTTTGGGGTCTGGGTCCCTCTGGCTGTGTCCTGAAGCCAGGTGGGCTCAGTCCCCCTGTCCTCAGAGCCCCTGCAAGACAGTGCTTTAACCCACACCCAAGAAGCAAGAAACTTCCAAGAAATTAGGACTATTTCTGGCGACAGATTGATGAAACAGAACTAGGGCAGCGTTTTCCATGCAGAAAAACAACATTTCCCCATAGCCAAGGCTATTTATAACCCCTGGGAATGACAGGCTCTGCTATTTCTGGCTTTGGGGCTAGCGGGGGACTCGGTGACGCTGCCCCGGCGCCCGGGTGCAGTGAGAGGTGCTGGCATTCCCAAGGCCCTGACACGTGCCGTGGTGGGTTCCAGGCCCCAGGGCTGGGCAGAGATGGGTGCAGTTGCCTTTTGGGGCTTTTTGGTCCCCAGCTGGTGGTATTGATGCAGCCCCATCGATCCCTGTAATGCACGGGGCGGGCAGCCCAGTCCTAATGTCCCCTTGGGGAAGAGAATGGGATATTGGAGCTGGTGGGGGCTCCCAGGGCTGGGGACACGCAGCTGCCAGGCCACACTTGCACCAGGCACGCGGGGTCACTCTGCAAGGACACAGGAGCTTCCTGCAGCTGCTGGGTCAGGAGATGCTCTGGGCAAGTGTAAAGATGTTCAGAGCTGCTGCTCCAGCCACGGAGCTGCTGTTCCCATGCCCATAAAGTCACTGCATGCCATGACGGGGGGGCACTGTGGGGTCCCTCATGTCCTTTCTTGCACACCAAGACTCCACAGTCCCAAAGATAGGCTCAAGCTGCCCCGGGTCTTGGCAGAGACCCAGCACAGTGACATTGCCACATGCCCAGCCCTGTGTCACAGTGAGCCCAAGCATCTCCTCAGCTGTGGGGAAACTGTGGTCCCCAGCAAGGCAGAAATGCTGCTGTCTCCAGCATGGCCCAGGAATGGCTCCTGACACGGAGCCCTCCCTGGTGCTCCAGCCCAGCACATGGAAGAGCCCAGCGAGCGCCACGCTGCTTCCTCTGTGCCAGCCCTGCGGCTGCTGGAGAGCAGGAGGAGGAGAAGGAAAGCTGCAGCTGCCCTGGGCTCCCATGGGACCCTGCAGCAGGTCTGGACACTGGGATCACGAGACTGCAGCCAGACCACAGCCAACCCCAGTCCTGCTGCTCCAGCTCCTCTGTGCTCCCCTGCAGCACTGCCATGAAGCCACCACAGCCAACGCCACTGTCCCAGAGACTTTCACCCTTTTCCCCACACATCCCTGTCCCACTCATGGCAGTGAAGCCCCTTCATCCCCCAGCCAGGTCAGGAGCCTCCCTGCTCTGTGATGTGATTTTAACTGCAGCCACCATACATGCCTTCCCCTTCCCCACCCCTCAGGTCCCTCTGGCTCTGATGGCCCTGGCAGCTCACATCTGGAAGGGCTTTAGCAGAGCTCTGAAGAAAGCTTTTATTAAAGCCAGGTTGGCTGCTGCCAGTGCTGCAGACCTTACCCTGAGCACGTCACTTCCCTGCAGCCACTTCCCCCTGCATGGGCACAATCATCCCACAACAGCCAGCAGGGCCCAAATTTGGGCTAGTTCTGCTGCCACCATGGGTCTGAGCCCCCTTGCAGCTAGGGCAGGTCCCTATGCACCGCTGGGGCAGCACCTACAGCCTGGCCCTGCTGCTCTCTAACCCTCCTGGCCAGCACCCCGTGCAGCAGCAGCAGCAGCAGAGGACACTGCCACTCCCCAGTTTAAGCAAAGCCATGTCCAATGCTTCATCTCCAGGCGTGGGAGAATGGACAGGAGCATCCACCCACAGAGCCAGAGGCAGCTCCTGCCCACGCAGCATTGGCAAACACCCCGTCCCAGCTCCCAGCACCATCTCCTCCTCCTCTGAAGGGAGCTGCCTTGCCCCAGCAGGATGCAGGGACATCCCAGGTCAGTGGGCAACTCAAGGGCTAGGAGCCCTGGGGAACAGCCTTCGAGCCAGCATTGTGCAGGATGAGATGTCAGCTCCTCTTTGGAAGGTCAGACGGCTTCAAACACCCCTCTGTGCCTGGGGAAACATCTCAGCCAGGTCACCAGCATGTCTCCAGGCTGCTCCCTCCTGCACCTCAGGGACTCTCAGCCATGGTGGTATCCATGCCCAGGTCAGCATTCGCTGTGGTGCCGCTCTCATCCACGGTGAGGTGAAATGTCCTCTGTTTGTTGCCACAGGGATGTGCCATCATCCTGATTTCCCAAATTATCCAAGGCTGTTTGTTTGCAGGAAAAGGCCTCAGGTTGTAGAGGAACAGGCAATGAGCATCCTGGCAGTCCTGCAGCACTTTCTGTGTTCTGGGGAGGCCCTGCTGGCATTGACCCTCCTCTCCTACTGCTTGTCTTGTCCATGGGACAACTCCAGACTTGAGGTGATGAGGCCACATCCTGGGATTTTGTCCTCAAGACACGTCCAGGTCGTGGCACTGTGACAGACCCAGGCAGGGCTGGGTGCCCAGAGCTCCAGGGTGAGGAGCTGGTAGGGCTCCAAATCCTCCGGGTGGCTCCCCAGGGCCCCAAACACTGGGAAGCTGTGGTGGGGCAAGGACTGTGAAGCTGGGAATGTCCCCTCCTCACATCTCAGGCCCATGAGGTCACCCAACTGTCAGCCTTGGGTGAAGCAATTGGGAGCAAACCGGTGACTCAGTCTTTGAGGTCATCTCTGCCAGGGCCCTGGGGAGCAGGATCCCAGAGGAGCTGCTACAGCCAGCATTGCTTCCCATCAGCGTGGCACCCACAGATAACCCAGCCTGGCCTCCCGTGGCTGCCCTGGCAAGCAGATCCCTCAGCAGACCTCCATGCCAGCAGCTCCCTCCCCAGGGAACAGACAGTCCCTGAGCCCCCTGGTGCCGTGGGACAGAGCAGCCTCCAAATCAGCAAACACTGCCAGCAGCAAAGCACAGCCCCCCAAAAAAGCAGTTTCACAGCCCCGACTGAGAGCAACCCGAGGAGCAGCAGCAGCACCCACAAACCCACCAGGACCCTGCACGGACCTGCGGGGGCCACATCCCGCCCCGCAGCCCCAGGGAAGCCAGCAGCCACAACAGGCACAGGAAATGAAACCCCCGCATGTTTTGACCCAGCAACAGCCGCCGGGCAGCCTCTCCACAGAGCCCTGCTGCCCCTTAATCCCCTGTGCGCAGCCGGCACAGAATCGAGGTTAATGCCGCTGCGTCACACGCGGCCCCGCCGCTGCCACGGCGAACCCCCACGGGCACAGCCGAGCCAGCAGCTCCCCAGGCAGGGGGACTCCACCGAGGGAAACCCCCAGAGTCCCCCGTGGGGCTTTTGGGACAGCCTGCAAGGCTGTCGTCCCCCTCCTTTGTCACCTCTGTCGCACATCCCTGCACTCCGTGTTCCCACAAAGACGGGCAGCACTGGCTGATGTGGTTGCGACACAGCTGTGAGCTGGGAAAGCCTGGATCGACCCGGGTTGCAAGAGGGGGGACGCAGGCACTGGGTGCTGTGGCACCCCAAGAACCCGGCCCCAGTCAGCCCAGAAGCATCGCTGCCTCCTGGGCAAGCTCCAGGGCCGGGCAGGGGTCCCCTGCCCTGCCTCTGCAGGACCCCCCGGTGCAAACAGCTCAGCCTCCCGGAGCCTGCCAGCACAGAGGGAGAGGGAAGGAGGAAAACAAACACCTCACAGGCTGCCAACTGCATCTAAGAGCTCCCAAAGCTCCCAAACATCTCCCCGCCCCATGCACAGACCCCACAGCACTCACTCTCCACACAAACAACACAACCCTCCATCCCACAAAACCACCGGCCAAAAAGCCACGGTCACCACGCAGAGCAGAGCCCGGCGCAGCCATCCCAGAGCCCAGCACTGTCCCCTGCAGCCGCCCCCCACACCCGGAGCACCTTCTGCCGGAGCAGTTTGCTGCGCACCCTGCCCCAGAGCCGGGCGCCCGTGTTCGGGGGTCGCTTCCCCTCGGGCTCCTCCACGCCGCGCTCGCCCCCGGGGCCGGGGCCGGGGCCGGGGCCGCCCTCCGGCTGCACCAACACCTCCGTCATCGCGACGACCGCTTCGGCTCCGGGCAGGCGACACGAGGGTGGCCGGGAGCGTGCCCGCGGCTGGGTTAGCACAGCATCCGCATATCCCTTCTGCCGGCGGCGAGAGGTCAGCGGGGGCCGGCGAGGGGAGCCCTGCTGGGGCGGCGGGGCGGCGAGCGGCCAGGGCTCATCTTCAGGGTGTGAGCCAGGCTGGCGAGGCAGCCCCAAAAACCTCCCTCCCCCTGCGAGGAAGTGACTCAAAGGCAGCCCCCCCCCGGCGGCCCCCACGCGTTTAACTCTCGCCCTGCCGCCCGCCGCCGCTCGGGAGCGCTGGGGGGGCTGCCCGGGCTCCCCGCCGCCGTTATCCGCCGTTATCCGCTGTTGTTATCCCTCTGCCGTTATCCCTCTGCCGTTATCCGCCTCGGCAGCCGCGGCCCCCGAGGCACCGCCGCTGGCGGCTGCAGCACTCCCGGCTCCGCGCAGGAGCCGGGCTGGCTCTCCTGCTCTTGCTGAGAGCAGGAGGAGGCTTTTGGGGTCTGTTGTCACGCCTAGGGACAGCTGGGTACCCCCATGTCCCCTCTGTGTACTCTGGCCCTTGTCAGCCCCACTGCCAGGGAGGCAGGGAAGCCCTGGAAGGGTCCCTGCCTGCTGAGGGACATGCTGAGGTGCAGGCTTGGGGGAACTTGCACTGCCCCCCAGTCCCTCCCTCAGCAGCCCCTGGAGTCCCTTCAGGTCACTCTGGCTCCCTGCAGGTCGGGGGTGCCCCAGCATCACAAATCTCCTCCATCAGAGCCTCTGCCAGCCCAGGGAAGGGGACAGACGGACAGGCAGCTATTCCCTGAGGGTACAGCAGGCACCGTGCCCATCACAACACAGGCTCTGCTTCAACAGCCACATCCCCCCCATGCATCAAATGGGCTGAGGAAGGGGGTCCTGAGACCCCCTTCATGCACCCACTGCCTGTTTGTGGCATGGGGGCCACATCCAGCCTCTGTCCTCTGCAATGTGGGCACAAGCACGCACAGCCTGCTGTGCCCACCACAACATCCGTCTGCCATCCTGGCACAGCACCACACACCCCTGCCAGCACCCAGCAGACACAGCCCAGCTGCTGGGAGCAACTGGGACAGCTCAGAACAGGGCTGAGCCCTGCAGTGCAGGGGACACAAGACCCTCATGGGGACACAAGCCAAACAGGGCAGCCCTACCCTGACCACAGCATATTCCAGCTTTCGAAAATGGGGTTAATAACAACAAAACAGGGTTAATGCCAACCAGGAGTCACACCTTTCCACTGAGCAGCCAGTGCTGCTATGTGGAACCAGCAACAGCTCAGGATGAGCCCAGGGACCAGCGGGGCTGAGGAACATCCAGGGTAGCGTCTCTGCCTGAACGGCTCAGGGAGAAGGCAGGGGGGCAGCTCTGGAGCTTGACTACAGCCCACAGCCCCAGAAGCAGCACTGCCCATCCTGCTCACAGCTGTCCTGCCCTGTCACCAAGCCCACCCCTGGGGCAGAGGCCGAGCTGTGGCTCTGGGTGACGGCAGGACAACCCCAACCCTGACGCTCTTCCATCCATCCAGATCCTCCTTGGGATAAGCAGCCCCAGGGCCTTCTCTCTTTCCCGCTCTTCCCCCAGAACTTTTGCACAGCGGGTACGGGCTGTGCTGTCCCTGTCCCGACCCCCGCATCTCCCAGCATGACTCATGTTTGTTGATCCAGGCTATTTCCGAGAGCGCAGCTGGACTGATCCCCGCGGGACACCGAGCCCCTTCCCTGCCCTGGCCTTCCCACTTGGCCCAATGCCACCCCCACTCCACTGCTTCCTGGGGGAGAGGGCAACAGATGGGTGATTTCAGGTATGAACAAGGCACTGGTGAAGCTGAGCCCCCACCTCCCACCCTGTGCCCCCTCCAGTGCTGTTTCCCCACAGCATCCCCTTCCCAGCAGCATTTCTGTGCTGCTCTCTGCTCCCCTGGGACCTGCCCTCAGTTGCTTTCCCACGGAGCAGGCAGCCATGAGGGGCCCTTGGAAGTGGCCCTGGGTCGAGGGCTGTGTCCCAGGCGTGACCCTGTCCCCAGCACAGCCAGGAAGGCAGCCAGGCTGGGCTGCCCACCAGGAAAACACAGAGACACCCCCAGCCTGAACTGTGTTGCCCTGCCCTGGGCTTCCATGCAGCCTGGCCAAGGTGGCTGCAGGGGGAATGTGAGCTCTGAGGGTTGCCTGCCCTCCACTCCATCCTCTTGGTCCTGCTCACCTGGGAGCATCTCAGGGCAGCCCAGGCCTCCATCCTCCCTGCCTGGCAACCGCCAATCAGAGGCAGCTCAGCCATTGCCCTGGAAACCCCCGTTGCCATAACAGCAGCTGATGGAGGCACAGGGAAGGCAGATGGTGGCAGAGGGGGACACAGGAGGGACGGGGGGCTGCACATGCAGAGCCCTCCCTAGGGCAGCTGCCAACCCCTCCCTGCAGCTCCCCAGGGCCACAGCACAGAGAGCAGCAGAATGGAAACACTTCCAGCCCAGCTGGGGCTGGATGCACCTCTGCAGGGAAGGTCTGGCTTTGCCACCTCCACAAAGGCCCCTCTAACTTTGTCCCACCTTCTCCTGCAGCCACTGTGCCCCAGGACCACCACCCCCCATGCCTGATGCCCACCCACCTCACTGCCTTCAACCCCACAACTGCTGTACCCCGCTCCCTAAAGCAGAGCTGCCCACCCCAGGCATCACTCCAGGACAACCCTCCCAGCCCAGGTGCCAGGCCCTAAGGAGTCCCCCTGCGGGTGAGAGGATGCCCAAAAGCCCCAGTGCATACCTGGATCTGCCCCTTGCCCATGATCTTGTCCACAATTTCGTTGTTGTCCTTGTTGAGTTTGGTCTTGTCATAGCACTTCTCGTAGCAGAGGATGCGCAGGGACTGGGAGCCCTCCAGCTCAATCTCAAACTCCTGGGGTGTGGAGGGAGGGTGGCTCAACCCCAGCACCCCAGAGCAGCTCCAAAACTGGGGTTGAAGGGAAATGGGGAGCACAGCCTCCCCCTGCATGCCATCCTCCCTCACCTCATTCCACTGCGGCTCCGTGGTGTCCCGGAACACCCTGGTCTTGGCTTTGCTGACGAAGTAGCCAAAGGAGTCCACCTCCAGTGTACAGTAGAGATCTGGGGGAGCAGACATTGCTCAGCACCCCAGGAACACCCTCACCATCTCCCAGGGGACCACTGTGGGCAGAGCAGGGCTGGACCCCAACTCTTCTGAGCCCACCGGCCCCTCCAAGCAGGGTGGGCACCCACACTTACTGGCTGACTGTTTGAAGCCCTTGGCAGAGTGGACAATGACGTGCAGGAACCCATAAAGCCCTGGGGACTCGTCATCTGTGGCAGGAGAGCAGAGGCTGTGTCAGGGCCTGGGGCTGGCCATCCCCAAGGCAGCCTTTGCCACCTTTGCCACAGCAATCACGGTGCCTGCAGTGACACCCAAATCCCCCGAGCCCCTGGAGGGACATCTCTTAAGTTCTGTATCCCCCACTGACAGACATCCCAAGCTCTCCTGCTGCTGGACAGCCCTGGGGGAGGTTCCCAGTGGGGCTGGCTGGGTCCCACCCTGGGCACACTGGTCCTGCCCAGTCCATGGCGTGGGCTGGAGAGAGCCCAAAAGCAGCCCCGTGCTGCAGCTGGGATTGCGCTGCCTGGGAGCCCGACGCTGCTCCAGCAGTGCCACCTGGTGGGAAGCTGTCCCTGCACAGCAGAGTCCCCGCTCCAGCTCAGGGACCCCACAGCTCCTGCCCGGCATCATCCCGAGCAAAGCAGGATCCAGCGGCCACTCACCGTCCTTGTTGCTGGTGACCGGGATGTTGTGGACAGTGCGTAGCTTGAAGCAGGATCCTGTGAGCACCTGCAGCTCCACTGAGCTCAGGACAAAGGCCTGGAGGTCTGGGAGAGGACAGAAGCTTCAGAGGGACGCAGCCAGTGCTGGTCATAGAGACTGGAGAGCAGGAGGCTGGGATCCTATAGGACTTCCCTGTGGCTTCTGGGGGGATCAGGAGCCCAAGAGGGCCTTGGCAGCCCCCGACTTACCCTTTTTCTGCAGTCTCTGAATGGCCTCCCTCCACTCGGACCGCTCGTAGTCAGAGGAGAGCAGGAAGAGGTAGCTCTGTAAGAGAGAGGGAGATGTGGCAGGCTGTGTGCAGGCAGGGCTGAGCCCGGCCCCAGCCCGCCCTCCTCACCTTCCCGTTGCGGTTGTGGATGCGGAAGGGAATGGCAGGTGAGTTGAGGAGCAGCCAGAATTCGTTCTCAAACATCTTCTTCTTGAGGCGCTCGATGGCGCGGCTCTGCCCCTTGTTGGCTTTCTGCAGACGGGGAGCAGAGAGGACCTTTCAGAGGTGCCCCTGTCCCCCAAGACCCACCCCTGACCCAGAGCAAGGCACCCGCCCCAAGAGCAAGTCCCACACCCTTCTCTCACCTCCTTCTGCACCTCGCTCTTGATGGCTGAGATCTTCATCTTCATGTCCTCCAGCTCGTGGTCGGGGATGACGTGGACCTGCGGGCAGTGCTCCGACTCCTCCGGCGAGGGGAACACCAGGTCGGCCAGGGGCACGTACCACTTGCAGTCGTACTGCTGGTGCTTCCTGCAGCCAGGGCACGGGTGGTCACTGATGCCTGACCCCCTCCCTGGCGCATCCCCCGGCTCGCTGAGGGACAGGGGGGTTGTGGCACATTTCCCCCCGTGCCCAGCGCCCTCCTTACCCCACTGCTGTCTTCTTCAGCTTGGCACAGAGCAGCACGTCGGTGAAGAGGAAGACGTGCCGCAGCTTCCGCGAGCCCTCCGACAGCTCCACCAGGAAGCCATCCTTGACAAGCTGCCGGGTCTGTGGGCCAGAGGGGCTGCCATGAGAGCAAGCAGGGAGCAAAGGCCAGCAATCCATGGGGAAAGGCCGACAATCCTGTCCCTCTCTGTGGCTCAGCCACCAGGAGCATGGGGAGGTCCATGCCCTCTATACTTAATAAGGGACCAGCAAGCAGCAAGGACCAGGTAGAGCCCTAATCTTGTACCTGAAACTGTATCTGGAGGAGCCTCTCCAACTCCTACCCAGGTACTAAGGAGCTCTTCAGGGTGGAGACACCAGCCAGGGGCTGGCAGAGGGCTCAGCCCTCACCCTGTGCCCAGGCACTGCCCACCCCACAGGCTCACCTCGCCCTTGGGGGTGGTGACCGCTGTCCTCCGGGGGTCAATGTCCTCATTGATGCTGGAGAGAAAGTTCTGGGAGATGCGGAGGGCGTCCTGGAGCAGCGGGTAGTCAGGGTGGTCAGCTGGGGTGTGCTTGAGGAGGTCCTGGAAGGAGACAGGCACAGGTTAGCAGCTCGAAAGCACCCAACCTGGAGACCCCTCATCAGCACTCCCCACAGCTGCAGATCCTCAGGAGCAGCAGAGACAGAGCCCACCGCCATCCCCGTGGGACTGGTGTCACACTCACGTGCAGGACGAGGGTGCTCCGTGTCACCCGGTCGATGGGTTTGTACAGCAGCGCTGAGGGGAGAGACAAAGTGTCAGCAGCCACCTGTGGCTGGAGCCCTGGGCCCTCTCCCACCTGTCACAGAGAGCACAGGGGCAAGGAGGGGAGCCCAGATGCCCAGAGAGCCCCCCTGCTCTGCACAGAGCCCTGGGCAAGCACCTGAGATCTGTCCAGCTGGACAATCAGGGTAGTGCCAGGAGCAGGGGGGAGCCAGCACTGCCACAGCCCCGTGTCCTGCTGTGCTGGGGACACCAGGAGCCACAGCCAGGCTGGTGTGCGGTCATGGCCAGTGGGGACAGGATGTCCCACCACACCTATGGCAGCACAGGACTGGGACAGCCCTCTGGAGGGCAGGGCCGCCCCGGGAGGGCTGCACCCACACTTGCTGTGCGGTGGCTGTGGAGCGGAAGAGCCGCTCCTCACCCTCAGCAGCTTTTTCAGTTTCCCTTTTAGCTCAGCTGTGGCTCCTGTCTCTCACCGGGCTCTGCCACCCCGTGGGACATCCTGTAACCAACCCCTCTGCACCAGCCCAGCCAGCCCTGGGTGCAAAGGGGGCCCAGGCTGCTCCAGCAGCAGCAAAACCCCCACCTACAGAGAACACTGGGTCCAAGGCCTCAGCCCCACACCCCTGCCCCATGTCCCTGCCTGCAGCCCCACTGACTGCAGGGCAGGGGGCAGAGCTGCCTCACACACAACCACCCACACACAGGGGGTACAGAGAACCCCTTTTCTCCTGCCACACACCCTCCCAGCAGGAAACAGCCCCAGAGGCTCTTCAGAGGCACATTTCAGTGGAAGCAGACAGACCCTTCTCCTCCTCCCCATCTTTTTGGGCAGGCAAAGGCACAGAGCCCACTCACAGTGCTGCTCCCTGTGCCTGGCCACATTCATGTCTCGCCAGGCTGCTTCCAGCCAGGCTGATGCCTCTGGGGTTTCCCTTCACTTTGGAGCACTTCCCCAAACTGCCAGGGCCGAGAGCAGTCAGGTTTTGGGCCATGGGAGAGGAGGGAAAGGTGCCAGCTCCTCATCCTGGGCTGAGTCGTGGGGGTTCCCATCCCTGTGATCCCAGAGGGTGCTGTCTTGTGGCACCCAGTCCTGGGACAGGGTGAGCAGGGGGTCTCTGCTCAGGAGGTGACAATGCCAGGCTGAACCCTAACCAGAGGCTGCACCCCCACAGCTCCATGCCAGAGGGTAAAACAAGAGCCCTGCTCCTGTGACAACCAGCAAGAACCCTGCTCTAGGATAAAGGTGACAGGCAGGGTGTCCCCCTTTTCCACCATCCTAGACCCACAGGAAGGATGGACCCTCCTGCTGCCATCACTACAGACACACGCAAAGCTCCGGGGAGCCCATGGAGGGGCTGTCCCAGCACAAGAGAGGAGCGAGGGGCTCCTTGTGCACACAGTCCTGCCAGCCTGGGACCCACGGGCAGCAGAGGCAGGGACGCACGCTCAGTGCCTCTCCCCCCAGCCACGGAGAGCTGGACATTCCAGCCACACGACGCTGGGGCAAATGGAGACCCCTCCCCATCACCACCCACACAGCACAGCCCAGGACGAGGGGGGCTGGGGGATCCCCCTGCCCACCCCAGCTCCTCCTGTCCCATCACCGGCACGAGCCCCTGCCCGGCGGGGACGGCGAACGCGTGGCTGCGTGTGCCGGAGCCAAGATGACTCAATCGAGCCTGGAACAAAGACGCTCCCAACTTCAGCCCGCAGAGCACGACGCAGCCTCCACCCCCCGGCACAGACCCCGCGGCATCTCTCCCTGCCGGCACCCCAAATCGGAGCCGTCCCCCTCGCCTCACCATAGGTGCAGTTACAGCAGAGCCGGACAATGACGAGGATTTCCATGGCAGCCCCGTCTCCACGCAGCCATCGCTGCCGCCCCGCAGCAGCTCAGCTCAGCTGCGGCACAGCTCCGGCCCCTCCGCACGGCTCCCGGCACAGCCGCGGGCGGGGAGGAGCGGTGGGCAGGGGGTGGGGGGCTGCCGCACGCCCCCAGCATCCTAAAGAGCCGCGACCCCCCCCCCTCCCCGCCGGCTCCAGGCACACAAAGGGCTCGGTAATTCACCCACGCACAAGGCTGCGTCCCCCTCCCCACGCCCGCCGTACCCTCCATGGTGACGGACGTGTGGCTCTCCTTCGAGTCCTTGGGGCCCTTCACCTTCAGCTCCTAGGGAGGGAAAGGCCCATCAGCACAGCCCGTGGGGGCTGGGGTGGGGGGAAGGTCATGGCTCAAGGTCATGGGGCACCCCCCACCCTTCCTGCACCCTGGTGTCTCCCCCTGGCCCCAGCCTGGCCGTGCTGGAGGCCACACACGGCTGCTGGGTGAAGGAGCGCGGGTTCCTGCCTGGCTGGGAGCAGCTCTGGCTGTGCCCAGCAGCTGGGACATGGTGATGATGCCATCAAGCTGAACAGGACCAGGGCGCTCAGGCTGTAGCCATGGAGGTCCCCATTTCTGAAGGGGATCCAGGCATGGAGATGCAGGCAGCAGGAGATGGGCCACAGGTGCCCAGCACCCACTGACATTGCATGGGGTGGTGACAGCACAGGCTGAGCCCAACCTGAGCTTGCACAAGGTGGGACAACCTCCTGCAATGCCCAAAAGACCACCACAGAGCCCTCAGTGGCCCAGTCCTTGGGGCCAGTCCCGGCCAGTCCCCAGGGCAGGGAGAGCATCTCCACGGGGCAGACATGGTCAGCTCAGCCACAAGGACAGTGTTCTCTGCCCTGTGCAGGGACAGCCCGGGCACAGCCCTGTCCCACTGGCACAGCCCCATCCCAGCTTACCTCCGAGATCTTCTGGAACTGGTAGTTGCTCTGGCTGCACTTCTCTGCCGTCTCCAATGCGATTTTGTAGTTATCCACAAAGGCCTTGTAGACCCCCAGCTGGCTGGCCTGTGGGGAGTGGGGGTTAGCCAGGCACCAGCCGGGTGCTGAAGCCCCCCACAGCACCCAAGGGGTCAGGCAGCCCTTGAGGTGACACTACCCAGAGTTGTCCCCTCCTGGCAGGACACTCAGCCAGCTGGGGGTCACATGCTTGCTCCTGCTCAGGGCAGGATGGTGGAGCTCCTGCCCAGCCTGTGCTTCCATAAACCTCCAAAATCCAGCAGAGGGATAACAAGTGCCTGGACAGCAGAAGCTGAAGCTACAGCCCTTCAACCTGGCCTCTCCTTCTCCTCTCCCCAGCACGGTCATGGCATCCATGGGCACAGCCCCTGTGGGCATCACAACTCCAAACTCATCACAACTCCAGCCCTTCTCCTCTTCCAAGCGGAGCAAGACCCAGGGAAGGTGCATACCAGCTTCTGGAAGAGGTGGCCCATGGTGACATTGCTGTCCCACTGCTGCACCTTCGGGCACAGGCTGTCGTAGAACTCCTTGTGGATCTCATAGATATCCTGGATCTTGTAGAAAATCGTCTCGATCTGCTGGAGGGTGAGGACAGGCTGCGACGTGGTGGCCGTGGCCTTCAGTGGCTTCATGGGCTGCCAAAGAAGGGAGAATTTGAGATGAGGGCTAAGAGGAGAACACTGGGCATGAGGAGGATCTGAGCTGGCAGCGAGGGCTGCCCAGGACAGATGGACCAAGGCTGGCAGCTGGACCAAGGGGCACTCGAGGCTCGTGCATCCTCAGACTTCCCCGCAGCGGCGGTGACCCCGTGTTGTGCAACAGCGTCTCGCCCTGAAGGTCAGCAAGTCCACAAGAGGAAACAGGGCTATAAATATGTCCCCAACAGGGACATGGGCAGCAGGGGAGGTGAGATGGGGGTAGACAGAGAAAAGCTTGCCCTGGTGTGGCTTCTGGAGCTTTGCTCCCACTCAGGCTGACGTGGCTGGGGGAAACCACCCAGGAAAAAATTGATCCCTCCATCCATCCATCCATCCATCCATCCATCCATCCATCCATCCATCCCTGGAGGGGCTGTCCAGTCTGGGGGCCGTGCTCACCAACAAGAGGGCCTCCAGCTGGTTGATGTAGATCTCCTCGCTGGCCAGGAAACCGGAGAGCACCAACTTCCGCATCTCCAGGCCTTTGCCAGTCTCCCGCTCGCCCTGTGGGACACAGCAAGGAGCCTGGCTAAGCCAGCAAGCAGCACAAGAGGAGACCCCTCATCCCACCAGCCCATTCCTGGCATCCCCACACGGGCACATGTCCCTGCCAGTGTCGTGGAAGCTCAGGGGCAAGGCGTGGGCATGTGCCCGATGGGCTGCAGAGCCCGTCTGGAGCCAGCTGGGAAAGCCACGAGCTGCGCTGGCTCCTGTCCCCTCCCTGCTCCGGGCTGGCCACGAGCCCGGTGCCGCTGGCAGCGCTCCAGGGTGGTGCACGGCATGGCAGGACTCTCCAGGGCAGAGTCCAGAGACGCCCAGTGAAATCATGCTTGGCGCTGGATGGGGCTCCCACGTGATGCAGCACCACCCTTTCCCTCGGCTGAGGTTTCCCTTGGGAAGTGCCACCCCAGCAGGCACTGCCCAGTGGCACCGGGGCATGTCCCAGCACCCAGGTCTGCTGCAGCACTGATGTTCCTGTGGTGTGAGCCTCATGGCAGGGAGATGGCCAGGCTAGGGGGGCTCTGGGACCCTCAGCGAGGCTCTGCCAGTGCCCAGGCATGGACACCCCAGCCCCTGGACCATCCTGGGTCACACCTTGGCCTCTCCTCTTAAAAATCACACTTGAGGACCAGGCTTTGCCACCCAGACAGGGGCCAAGCAGAGCCATGGGGGCATCACTCTGAGCCATTCAGGATGGTTTGGGGAGGACACTGGTCGTGTCTCACCTGTGCCCATGCCAGCCCTGGCTGCTGTGCCAGGGGAGGTGGCAGCTGCAAACACCTGGGGGGCACAGCCCCAAGGTGGGCATGGCTGAGGATCAGCATCTCTCTGCCCCACTCTAGTGTCCATCAGCCAGCCCTGGGCGCTGCTGTGACAACAGAGTGTCCACCCTGCCAGGCTGCCCCATTAAGGCTGGGCCACGGTGACCAGCGCAGCAGGAGGGCGCATGGAGGGGGGGCAGTTTTATTCACTAGGAGCTCGTGGGCTCTTTGCCACAGATTAGTCACGGGCTCTTCCTGCTTCCCCAGCCTGGGCCCTGCGCAGGAGCTCAGGAGATAAGGGGCCCACCCATGCTCAGGGCCCACACACCCCACGGGGACGATGTCAGCTGGACCCCCGTGACACAGAGCAGTGACTCTTAATCACTGTGGCTGGCTGCCCCACGCAGGAGACCCCAGGAAGAGCAGGGCCAGAGCCCTCTTCCAGCACCCAGGCACCCTGGCAGGGTGGGCATGAGAAGGATGCTGAGCTGCACCTGCCAGCACAGGGGTCTCTCCAGGTCCACTCCCCATCTCTGTTTTGGGACTGTTTAGGCGTTTCTGGTGGCCGAATGTGGGAATTGGCCAATAGCCGAGCAGTGGGGCAGAGTGTAAAACGAGCCCCTTCCTGAGCATCCGGTGCCGGCTCTGCTGAGCCCCGCAGCTCCCACCCCGCAGCACGTGTGGCTCTACACCCCCCTGGGAGGACAGCTGGGTGGTCACCTCACTCTGAGCCCTCCACACCTGGAGCCTGGCACAGCCCTGCGCCGTGCCCCTGGCCACAGGCAGTCCTGGGGCTGTGGTGGGGCCGCAGTGATGCTCCCGCTGCTCCCAGCTCTGCCCCCCGCCAGCACCCACCTCATGGCCCCAGGAGCTGTTCCAACACCTGGGCATCACCAGCACCAGCAAGATGCCTCTCGTCCCCACACCCACTGCCCAGCACGGGTGCAGCGTCCCCCCGCTGCCCACCTTGTCGCCGGCCGAAAACGGAGACACGGGGCTGGTGGGGGTTCCTGGCTCAGAGTCATCTTCATCCTCCAGCACTTTATCCAGGTACCCTATGGCCTCCTCTTCCTCCTCCATGGCTGGCCGGGCAGCGGGGAGCAGAGGGGACCCCACAAGGCTCCAGGCAAGGGGCTCACGCGGCAGAGCTGTCCCAGCCTGACTCAGCTCTGGACGCCGGCCACCAGAGCGGGATGAAAGGAGCCATTATGGGATCCCCGGTGCTCCAGCCTGACCCAGCTCCGGCCTCCCGGTCCCCGGCGGCCCGGGCGCTCCCGGCGCGGCTGCTGAGCCGCCCGCGAGCGGCGGCGGCGGCAGCTCCGGGCTCGGCAGCGCAGCGAGCGCAGGGCCAGCCCCGCTCCCGGCCGGCTCCGCTCGGCCCCGGGGCCGCGGGCGGTGCAGGGGCCGCTGCCCGCGCCCTGCGCCCCAGCCGGCCCCGCCGCTCCGCCCTGCGCGCTCCTACAGGAAATGCTCTCCCGGCTATGGAGGTGGGGCTGCTCCGCCGCCGCAGCCCGCCCGTGGTCAAGGCTGGGGCGAGCGGCAGCCGCCTTCCCCGGCCGGCTTTCCCAAGGGGTGTCCAGCAAGAGCCGCGGGGAGGGGTCCCCTGCCAGGCCCCCCCGCGCTCCCCCCCCCCCCGGCTGCGGGAGAGCATCCCTTCTGTTGTAGCCCTCTGGACCCCCGTGTCCCGTGGGAAGGCACAGCCGGACCGTGGGGATTGCCACCAGCGAGAAGTGACCTTGGAGGGCAGCAGCATCAGCAGGTCCCACACGGGGACCCGGCTGTGCACCTCCAGAAGGTACCGGAGCTCTCCCTGCCCCAGAGGGGACTTGCAGCAGTGTCACAGAGCTGAGCCGTGTGTGTTCACACCTGCCTGCCGCACATCCCGCAGGGACCAGCTGGCACCTCAGCCTGAACCGCGGGGCAGCGGGGCATGGGGACACCAGCACTGCTGTGATGCTTGTGAGGGACACTGTGGGCCTTGGCAAACAAGGCAAGCAGGCTGGAGGAGGGGACACTAATGCAAGAGCTGTTTCAGCAGTTTCCCCCGGGCTCCTCAGAAGCAAAAGGGGAACCAGTGGCTACATGTGCTCTGCCCACAGGAGCCATCTCTTCTCCTTGCACGCATCAGAGCCTGCAACAAACTCCTGCTGTGAGATGTGGGCAGGGACACAGGGACTTTCCAGAGCCTGTGTCCAGCTCTGTGTCCATGCCACAGCTCAGCCTTTGCATCACGACCCTGCCCAACATGGTCAGGTCCCCGGAGTGGGGAATGGTCCCTGTCCAGGGGAATGCTACCCACAGTGCCAAACCCAGCAGTACCCAAGCAGGGGCTGGGACACCAACTCCACACCACGACCACATTCCACGGTGGGATGGGGAGGGTTAAGATGTGTCTGCACACAGCAGTCACAGGCCTCAGACATGGTTACAGCTGCCCCAGGAGCCTGCAAGATGAGATGGCCCACCAGAAACCTCCTCCAGCCCTCTCAAAGGCAGTGCCACCAGTCCTGCCTCACTGGAGGAGAGCAATGGGCTGAACCTGGCACCCTGTGCCACCAGCACAAGCCTGTGCCCCTCGCAGGGCTGGGCACACAGTGCTGGTATTGGAGGGAGCTCTGCCAAGCCCCAGCACAAGCAGCTCCAGATAAAGAGAGGGAGGCAGAGCTGGCACGGAGCTCCAACACTTCCCAATCCTGTTTGTCACAACCAAGTCAACGTTCCTGCCTGTGCCCAGACCCAGCGTGTCCCACCAGCCCTCAGGGACACCCTCAGGGACACGTCTCCCCCCAGCCCTGTCCCCCAGGGCCACCCTCTGCTGTCCCTGCTGGCCTCGGGTCAGAGCCCAGCCCCGGAGTGTCAGGGCTGGGGTCGAAGGGCTGTGCTGGGGGGACAAGGAGCCCGAAGCCCGAGTGGTTTAGAGACAGCCCCGGGAGGTGGTGGCAGAGGGCAGCACCCTGCTCTCCCTCCCCAGGGGTTCTGCGTGCCGGGACGACGATGCTGCGATGACGACCCTGGGGAGGAAGCCACACCTCTCCCTCTTCTGCCTCAGCATCCGGGTCAGAAGCTTAACTCTTTCCATGACAAAAATAAAACTTCACTTCTCCCGGCCCGGGCAGCGGCAGCGCCGGGGGATCCCCCAGCCCGGGGCCGTGCGGGTGCTTCCCGCACTAACCCCGAGGGGCCAAGGCGCCTGCCTGGACCCCGCCGCACCCGGGCTTTATGGAAACTTTCATTCTGGAAAAAAACCTCTCGCTTTTTTCCCTTTGGATCTCACCCCGCAGCACTCTGGCCATTCCTCCTCTTTTGGAAAACCAAAGGGCTTCCCAAGGATGCGCTGCGAACAGCAGGGGTTACATTTAAGTTGTGCAGAGCGGGAGTGGGGGGGGGCACCTTGTGTCCCCACCCCTGCTGGTGACTGGTCCCCGAGCGGAGTGCCACTAGATGGAGCCGGCAGCCCGGCGGAGCCGCTGCGCCCTGTCCCCAAGGGCTCCCGGAGCTGGGCACCCACGAACTCCCCGCTTCCAGCACGCCCGGCCGCGCCCCCGGCCCGGGACCCCGGCCCGGGCCAGCCCATCCGCTCCTGGCTTTGCCACCGGCGTGGCACTGGGGGCAGGGACACAGCGTGTCCCACGGGCATGGCATCCCCTGAACTGCTGCTCCCTGGCGCCCAGACTGCCACGGCCAGCAGAAATTGGGCTGCCGGGCACGGTCCCCCAGGTCACAGCAGCAGCAGAGCACCACAAACACCGCTGACAGCCGAGCCGGACACCCAGAGCCCAAATCCCCCCCGCCCCCGGTGCAGAGCCCCGCGCCCCCAGCACCTACCCCTGTGCCGAGGCCATCGGTGGGCGTGGGTGACACACCGTCCCCGCTCTCCTGGCCGCGGGCGCTGAGCTGGGGGGACATGGTGGGCGACTCATCGATGTAGGGCATGGTTTCCGAGCCCTCCGGCAGCGCCTTGGGCTCCTCGTTGCCCTCGGCGTCGTATTCGTCCGCACCATAGTTGAAGTCTGCCGGGGTGAGAGAGGGTGGCCGTGAGCATCCAGGCACGGCTCAGGGTCACCGTGTGGCACCGAGGCCACCCAGCCCAGCCTGTGGCTACCCGCGGGCAGCTGACCCCACGTCCCGGGGCCACTCACGGACAGCCCAGCCCAGCCCAGCCCCGCTGCCTGCTCAGCCAAGCGGGCAAGAAGACATCACACATCACACCGAGCATCCTCGGCCCCGCAGGCATCCTCTGCTCGACACACTTCCCTATATTTGAATAATTAACGGAACCGAGAGGCCCGGCGGCCTCGTCTGCGCAGGGACAGCTGCTCTGCCAGACGCTCCAGCCCCATGCAAGTGGCTGTGCCCTGCCTGCCCGCCGGCCACCATCCCTGTGCCATCCCCGGGGACAGACGAGCTGGGCTGGCAGCCACAGCCGCCGTCCTCCTTGCTTGCCCATGCCCACACTCCTCGGAGCGTGGAAATGCGGGCCAGGATCCACAGCACGGAGGGCAGTGCCACCCCCCTGGCAGAAGTGCTCCATTGCCTCCCCGATGGGGGATGGAGGGGGGCTGCATTCCCAGTGCAGGATGAGGCCCCCGCCCCCCCCATAACAGCACCCGTTTTTGGGTGCCCCACACTGACCCACAGTCCCCCATCACCCAAGGCCCAGGGGAAGCCATTTCGGGGAGACAGAGCCCCAGCTGGGAGGGCTGGGGGGTCTGCAGTGGGGCCCTGGGGCGCAGCGGGGACCGGGGTACATCCTAACCTGTTACCATGGGAACGGCAGCGGCTCGGTGGCGGCGGGAAGAGGTGGCTGCAGCAGCCCCGAGATGCTGACAAAGGGGAGGGGGAAGGGAGCCCGGCTGCGGCAGGGACGGCCGTGGGGTGCACCCAGCACCCCCCCCATGTTTGCAGCCAGGAGCCCCTCGGCAGCTCCCAAAGTGGCAGGGGGCACATCCAACACCACCCCCTCGCTCCCCTCCCATCCCGCAGCCCCAAGGATCCCTGGAAGCCACATCCCCACAGGCCTCCTAGGCACAGACACTGGGGAGACCCCAGCTAAGACCCCAGCTGATAACCTGGCCACAACGGGGTGCACTGGGGTCAGAGCAGCCGCCCCAGACCAAACCCCACACCGCTGCCACTCCATGTCCCCACGGCCCTGGCCATCCTGGACAAGGACTCCCCTGGCTCCCACCAACACCGCTCAGCACATTAATATTACATCCTGCTTCCTAGGGAGAGTGGATGAATCTTTAAATCAAAGAGCGCTGCAAAGCGTGCTCAGGCCAGGAGCCCTGCCAGTGCCAGTGGGGAGGGATGGAGAGTCCCATCCTGCACCTGAGCGGGGTTGGAGGAGAGCTGTGACATGGGCCAGATGCACCCCATCTCTGCCAGGACACCACAGCCCCTCTCAGACCTTCCTTCTTTAGCAATTAGCTGATAACAATCCCTCAGAGGCTGTGGGGCCACCACAACCCGGGAGCTGATTGAATTGCCCCCCCCCCCCCCATAACACCCCCTGGTCCTCAGCTTCCAGGAAAAATAGATTCCTGGCTCTAACCTGCCCTGCCTCCTCATGGTGGGATATCCATCCTCTCTCCTGTCCTGGACAGGTCCCAGCTGTGATGCTTCCAACACCATCCAGGAGCATGGCAGCATAAGGCTCATTAGCACTGGTGTCCCCCATGATGGCCATTCCCCAGGACACCCACCCCACACAGCTCCCCTGAGCCCCCTCAACCAGGGACTGTCCCCAGGCTGGGAATGCCCCAGAGCAACGCAAAACTCTCCCCCAAGCTCCTTTTCCCAGCAGGTGGGGTCTAAGGGGGAGCCAAGGCAGCAGAGAGGGGTCAAAGCTGACGGTCCCCAGCAGCTCGGAGACCATCAGGTGCCATCGCCTTCCCTCCACCATGGCCAAGGTCTGCAGCTCCAGGCTTAACCACAGGGACACCCAGAGTGGCACTGCCACTGTGGCAGTCCTGGCAACCCAGGCGGAGTGGCTCAGCACCCAAGTAATGAGGAACACAGCGTTAATGAGGCAGCTGGGGACCCTGGGAGGTGACACCTGCAGCAGTGCAGGGAAGAAGGTGGCATGGAGAGGGAAGGGAATGGCCTGCAGGGATGCAGGAATGACCTGGCTCCAGTTGCTAGCAGCTGGAGCAGATCTACATCCCAGCCCCAGACCAGACCTGGGGATGAGTTCTACAGGCACCAAGGAGAGGGACCCTGCGCTGTCCCCAGGACAGAGCCATGTCCCCACGGCTCCAGCTGTGCCACCCAAGGCTGTGCAGTGTTTGAGGGGCCTCACCTGGGGAGCCTGAGCACAGGAACCTCCCCAGCAACCCCAGAAGCTGCTACAGGGAGGGGACCGAGCACCACCAAGCAGCCAGGACAGGCAAGGGAGACACTGATGGGCGAGGGGACACAGAGAGGTTGTCCCCTGCATCTCCCTGCCTGTGGGGTGCTTGTGCCACCCAGGCAGCCCAAACCCAGCGTCTCCCTCCCTCCTCCCCCACAGCTGCATTGCCCCTGCAATGTGCCCGTGCCAAAACCCAGTGCTATTTTTGCTCCTGATTTTTAGCAGCACTGGAAATCCTCCTGCTGCACCCCAGGCATGGAGACCGAGGGCAGGGAGGAAGCCTGGCCCAGGGAGCCACTCTGGGGGGCAAGGACACCCCGACCTGAAACAGCCTTGTAGCCCCAACCCCACAGACAGCCCCAGGGCTCTGAGCTGGATCCAAGCCCACGCTGCACCAAGGGATGCTGTCACCCATCAGTGCAGAGGCCCTGTGAGCTGGCACATGGCCCCAGCAGGGTGACAGGGCCAGGAACGCATCCCCATGAGGGATTATTTTCCCCAGGAAAATGTTTTTGCTCTGCCACATCTTCCCAGGCTACTGCCAGCACGATGGTCCCCATGAGGGAGCTCAGCCAAGGGCAGCAGCTGGCTCCTGCCCAGCTCGGACAGAGCACAGTCACAGCAGCTCAGGGTGGCATTTCCAGCTGGACACGTGCTGTTCCCTGACACCTTGTCAGTGTGTGGGCACAGCCCAATGCTCACCCACTCCATCCCACTTCCAAGAAAAGCCCAACATCCACACAGAGCCTGTGAGATTTTGGGGAAACGCCATGGTTTCCCTGTGCCTGGGTGAAAATTCACCATGACAACACAGATGTGTGAGCTGGCCTCGGACCTGCTTCCGTGGGCCTCTGCTAAAAGGGTGGCTCAACAGCCTCTCCTGCACACCATCACTGCCCTCCTCAGTGTGATGATGAAGGCTGGACCCTGCCCTGCATCTCCCAAAACATGGGCATGCCAAGCAGCCTCCCCCACACCCTGGGGAGGGCAGCTGGAGCAGGATTTGGGACGGCAGAGCCATGGCTTTGCAGAGATGCTGTGGTTGGGAAGGAGGGTGCAGAGGCTGGGGCTGGATGTGGCCCCTGGGCTCCAGCCCAAACGCCTGCACAGCCACCCCATCCCCCGGGGCTGCTGCTGCTGGATGTGGCCTCTGGCTGTGGACATCAGAGGCTCTGGGCTGGAAAACTTGGGGAGGGGGCTCAGTCCTACACAACGTGCCCCTTGGCGGCCCCTGCTCCCTCTAGGGCATGACAGATGCCAGATCCATGCACGGAGCATGCTCCGGAGCATCCCACCTTCCCACGCACCCGTGCCAAACCTCGCTGCCCCACCAGCACCAGGCTCAACACTGCACCCCAAATCTCACTCCGAGATGCCCACGCGGCTCAACGCTGCCCCAAAATAACAACGGGGACCCTGTGACCGAGCCCCCTCATCCCCTGGCCACGTCCCTGGCTGCCGCTGAGACATCTGCCATGAGACCAGGACCGGCCCGGCTCCAGGGCTCACTCCTCCCTGCTGCCCGTCCGTGCGATCGGGGGGGTTCGCACCCCCAGGCTGCTGCAGGACGCCCCCGGCCCCGCCGGCTGCCAGCCCCCGGTACCGACACCGCGTTGCCACAGCACCGGCACCGCGCCTGGAGCTCGCCGCCAACATCACGGCTGAGGGAGGCAGGGAGGGAGAGGTGTCCTCCCACCGCCGCGCGGGGACGGCGATGGGACCTGGGGCCAAAACGCATCCCCATCCCCAAAGCCCCCCGCGGGCAGTGCCGGCTGCCACGAGTGATCTGCTCCAGCCTCAGCGAGCCCCCCGCGCTGGGGCCACCGCCACCCGCCCCGCTCACGCAGCCCCCGGAGCAGGCAGCGGGTCCCCAGAGCCTGGGGGATGCCGGACCGACCCCGGCCAGCGCCGCCCTGCCACCAGGACATGCGGGATGCTCACGGAGGGGAGCACAACTCCCTGCCAGCATCGCCAGCCCCCTGCCCGGGCTCGGCTCCGCCCGGGACGCCCAGCCCGGGCTGCCCGGCACAGCATCCCTGCCCAGCGCGACGCAGCGTTACACAACAGGTAGGGGCGACCCAGCCCCTCGCCCCCCTCGCCCCCCCCCGCCAGCCCAGGCCACGTACTGCTGTAGAGGGTGTCGATCCAGGAGAGGCGAGGCAGGCCGCGGTGGCTCAGCGGCTCCATGCTCGGAGGGCTGTGCCGGCGCTCAGCCCGCTCTCATCTCACAACAAAGGCGGCGGGCGCGGGCGGGAGGCGGGGGGCCGCGGGCCCAGGCGGGGGCTGGATGGCAGAGCCGGACACGGCCGCCTGCCCGGGCACACGGCCGCGCTTCTGCCAAGGGTGCCCAGGGAAAGGAGGTGCCGCCTGGCAATGGCAGCGCGTCCCGCCTCCCGCCCCTGCCTCGCCGGGGGGAGCCGAGCTCAGCGTCCCCCCGCACGCAGCCACGCCGACCCTCCGCAGGGGTCTGGGGACCGGCGAGGAGGAGGAGGAGGACAAGGAGGGGATGGTGGGGGCACAGCAGCATGTGCGGCTGCCCCCCCTGACCATCCCAAGGAGAGCAGGGGGGAATGGGGGGAGCTGGCTCCATCACCCCTTCCACCACCTTGCTGTGACCTGGGGATGCTGTGCCCACTTCACAGCAAAACTTCCCCAGCCCCTCAAGTCGCTACGGCTGAAGGACACAGCTCTTCCCAGCCCTGCTCCCCCTGGTTCTGGGAACCAGGGCCTGCAGGAGCCGGGAGCAGCCCTGCCCCACACAACTGGCAGGGCTGGCAGAGCAGGACGTGGGCAGGCAGGGGTTAAACCGCCCTCCCCAGCTGCATGTAGCCAAAGGAAATACGAAGTGCCAGAGTCATCAACCCCAATATGTCAGGGCGCCAGCCAAGCGTTCAAGTGCAAAGAGTGCCCTGGTTCAGGCTGTGCCGGCACCGCTGCCCCGTCCCGGCAGTGCGGGCACCATCCCCTGGCAGCGCCCTCGGCCGCGTCCTGCCCGCGGGGCTCGCTGTGGGCAAGGGCCTGGACCGGGCACCGCGGCCAGACGGGAGCCGGGCAGGAGGGATAATGCTCTGCCGGGCACACGGGGAAGGTGGAGCGTGAAGTGCCAGGACGCGGGTGGGAGACCTGAGGGGACCCTGCCAGGGCACTGCCACCACCCGATTGCCACTCCCAGGGATGTCCGTGACAGGCTCGGATGCAGCATTTTGGTGGAGCACGGCAACGCCAGAGCTGTGCTTCGGCATGGCTGGAGCACAGGGAGCCATTGGCACCTGGCATCCAGGATGAGGAGCCACTGCTGCCCCCAGCACAGCCCTGCCTGCCTGGGGGCTGCAGCCAGCCCTGGCATGACAAGGACATCCAGAGCCTCCTGCACCCACGGGCTGTGAGTCAGGGACACAGGGTGCAGCCCTACAGCTGCCATTTCCCACCTTCCTCTGCCCCATCCCAGGTACTCTGGGGAGCTGCCTCTCCCCTTGTCCCCAAGACATTACCACAGGCAGTGCCCAAGGGTGGCCACGATGTGACAGCCTTTGCTGCTGTCCATCCCCCACCAACACCCCCATTCACTCCTGCTTTGGCTCAAGCTCAGCATGTC
Organism: Vidua macroura; assembly: GCF_024509145.1. Lineage (NCBI taxonomy): Eukaryota > Metazoa > Chordata > Aves > Passeriformes > Viduidae > Vidua > Vidua macroura. The sequence goes on along the minus strand of NC_071590.1, from coordinate 7,751,502 downwards.
CTCACTTTGTCCCTTAATGGATGGAGAGTTTCCTCCACATTCCACACCCCTGCACCCCCCAGAGCCCGAGGCCCAGCCAGGAAGGTGACAGTGGTTCAGCTGAGAGCATCAACCCTGTTCATGGCAGGAAACCACAGTCCGCCGATGCCCTGGGGAGCCCTGCAGCAGCACCAGCACAAGATGCAGCTGCTCATCCTCAGCACGATGGCTGCAGAGCCGCGGGGGCAGCAGGCAGCTGCTTTTCCATGCACAGCTCCCTGCATACAGGCAGGGAGGGGCTTTTCCACATTTTTCCCTCAGCCAGACACACTTCCTGGCCACTCCCGCCCACAGCACCAGCCTCTCCACGCCCCCTTTGCACATCTGCTACTTTATCCAACACGGGGCACGAGCTGAGCACTTGGACGAGCTGCCAGACCTCCTGGAGCCCTCCCCAGGCTGGCCACCCCCAGCCTGACACCACACAGCAGGTCCTGGCAGTGCCATGGCCAGGAGGACCAGGCAGGCAAGTGCCCCACAGCTGGGTGAGTGTCCTGGGAAAGCTGAGCCAGGGCCACCCCGTGCTGCACCACTAACCCAGGCAGGTGGCCTTGCACAGCCCACACCAACCAGCCCCACCAAACTCCTGGGCGGTATTTTTACTTTGTTTTTCATATTCTTTTCACCTTTGCAAAAACATCAACAGCAAAACCTCAAAACTGCAAAGCAGCTGAACCTTCCTTCTCTCCCTCTGGCTGGGGAGAGCACCCACCCCCACCCTGGCACCCATCAGCCCTCGGTGACAGAGACCAGTCCTGGGTGAGGAGATGCTGCCAACCATGTTCTCAACCCCCGCCAGCCGCCCCCAGCTCCAGCTGGGAGCATCCCTGCGGCAAGAGCCGGGAGCTGAGCTCCACCATTCCTCCCCACCAGCAGCCAGCCCTGCACAGCCTGCCTGGTGTCTGGCTGTCTGCCTGGCATCTGCCCAGCCCCTGCCCGCCAGCCCACGCATCGCTATTTCTGGGCTCTTGTGCAAGAGTCCTCCAGCCGCAGCCTCAGGAGCTGCAGGAGCCCCAGTGCTTGCCCAGAGCTGGGCAAGGGCTGCTGGTGGGCACCCAGGGCTGGTGGTGGGCACCCAGGGCTGGTGGGCACCCAGGGCTGCCAGCAACCAGAGAGCAGCTCCAGAGCCACCTGCACCTCCAGCACTGGGGGTGTTTTCCCACAGGAAGAGTGGAATGGGAGAGCGAGGTTGGGGAGCACCATGCAAGAGGCTAAAGAAGCTAAGGACTGGAAGAGCAGCCAGAGTGCTTTGGTTTGGGAGAGGGAAAACCTCTGTGTGCTGCAGCCACGGCAGGAACACAGCCAGGGCTGCAGAGTCTGGGGATGAGGTGGGAGATGCCAGAGGAGAGCCTGGCTTCCCCAGCTCCTCCAGTGCCTGCTCTGCTGGGCTCTCAGGAGGTCCAGGCTCACCCTCACTGGTGCAGAGCAGCAGCTCTCCCCTCGCCAGAGGCTGCAGAGAGGGAAGAGAGGAATAAATGAAAATGTTTCCAGCCTCCCTGCCAAGGAGCACAGCAGGCCCTCAGTCCAGCACTGAACTTTTCTTCCAGTATCACTTCCCAGTGGAATTGAAACCCTGAGGTCTGTGCTGCATCAGCCCCAAGCTGCACTCACTGGGGCACAGCTGAGAGGTGCCTGGGGAACAGGGAGGTCCCTTGGAGCATCCTGCCCTCAGGGCAGTGCCAGGCAGGGTGCCAGAGCCAAACAAGTGTGGGGAGGAGGGCAGAGAGCCAGCCACAGCAGCACTGCCCCTGGCCTCTCAAAATACCAGATGGAGAAGGAATGAAAGGTGGTGGTTGGTCAGAAAAAAACATTTTACTTCAGGTGAAAGCCTGGGCCAGCTATTGCACTGTGGTTCTCTTCTGAGAGGGGGCAGCTGTGGCTGTGTCTGCCACAGCCCCCAGCTGCTCCTCTGCCCCCAGCCCTGGTGCTGAGGTGGCTGGGCCAGGTTTGCTTCCCAGCACAGGAGCTGTGGAGGAGGAGGAGGAGGTGTTGGTTCAGAGCCTCGGAACAAAAATCGTCCATGGAACAAAAACTGTCCTCGGCAGAAAGCCCCTTCCCAGCACAAAGGTCTCCCTATCTGCCAGATCTTCAAACAATCCCTGAACTTTACAGCTGGGACTTATCTGGAGGCAGATCTGCAGGAGTCCTCTGGGATTCTGCTTAGGCTGGCCAGGCTGTGCTCCGGCTACAGCCAAGGGAGCCAAGTGCTGCTGCTACTGATGCACACACGCCAGTTATCCTGCTTAGCAATCACTGATCAAGTCATTTGGGGTGGGAAAGCCAAGCCTGCTCGAAGATGTCTCTTGGGGATGGGGTGAGCTCTGTGTGTTCCCTCGGGCTGGCTCCCGGCCACTGCTCCAGGTGACCTCAGTGGGAGGAAAATCCAGCAATGCCACGAACCAAGGGGGAACAGGGATGGATGGACACTGAGTGAGCTGCCCTGGCCAACCCAGGCTCCTTTCTCTAACCCAAGAGAATATGAATTCCCTGCCAGCACAGGGCAAAGCTTCTCCCTGTGATCACTGCTGCAGGGCTGGCCACAGCAGACAGCACCCAGCAGAAGACAGAGCAGAGCCATCCACTGGGATCCCAACTGTGGGCAGGAGGGGAGGAGGAACCCGAGGAACAAAGAGCCCCGCTGCACAGAAGTGTCTTCCCAGGGAAACAGAAAGAAAACAAACCCCAACCAGATTTCAATAGCCTTACAATGCAAATGTATTCAAGCCCCGCAGGGCACTTCTGGCTCTATCCAGCCACCTAATGAGGATTTCTTGCCTGCCCTGCTTGCTGCCATTGCTTCTACCTGGGGCTACTGATCACGCACAACCAGCCACTGAGAGCCTGGGGGCCACCTCCGTGCTGAAGTGCTCGTCCCCACGGTGGGCACAGCCCGTGGCACCGAAGGGCAAACTCCATCCCCAGCACCACTGCCCAGCCCTGAATGCTGCCGGGCTGGGGGAGCTCAAAATCAGCTTGGCCCCAAATTCTGGGGGCCAAAACCCAGTCAGTGGGACTGTGCCCAGCTGACAGAACACAGAGATGCTGCATCCAGACCCACCTCCTCCAGGAGGGATGTTGGCATCTCTGTGCTAATGAGAGCAGCACCGCTGTGTGCCAGGGGAGTACCCCTGCCCAGTGAGACTGACAGGGACTCCCAGCCCTCTGTGCACCCATCCTGCTTCTCTGCAGGGCCCTGGCACCTGGAAGGGCTGCTCCCCCACCCAGAAGATGCAGCTGCTGCCACGGTGGTGCCCACAGGCAGAGCTGATCACAGGTTCCCCCTCTGCTCTTGCAGCCCTTTACTATTTGCCCACCACAGGACAAACTCCAACAAGCAGCACTTTCTGCTCTCACTTAAAGCTTTAAACTTCAACTCTTCTACTAAAAGGCTTTTCAGCCTCATAAACTTTACATTTATTTATGATCTTCTTTAACAGTGACAACCTGTTCCAGACTTAACCCTGCAGTCCCCATCCCCATCACTCTCTGAGGAAACAGCCTGCCATCACTCAGGGGCTGCTGTCACAATGCCATCAGGGGGGTTTGTGGAGAGAAATCACCTCCCCAAATGCTGTTGGGCCCCAGAGCAGATGGAGACAGTTCAAAGGTCCCCAGCAGGCACACACACACACACACACACACACACACACACACACACACTCTCTGCGGTTTTGTCCTTGCCTGAACAGTTAAAATTAAACACTGAGATTCTGCCTGGCCTGCCCTGGCCAGAGGAGGAACTTCCAGCCTCTTCAGAGCCAAACAAGCACTTTCTAACAATGGGGAAATATAACAAAGTAAAAATTTAGAAACTAAATACAAGGACACAGAGGTGGTAGATGGGCTCTTGGGGAGGCACAACTGCTCCCACTGCACCTCCCTGTTTTGGGGCCAAGATCCCATCCAGGTGCTAAAGGCTGGGGAGATGGATGCACAAACCATGCAATATTTCACCTTCCTTGGGCTGTGGAATCCCCATTCCTTCCCCTCCTGCACACCATGGCCTGCCCCAGACAGAAAGAGATGCACCAGGAAAAACTCTGGACTTTGCTCACTATTTTCCCTTCTGCTTCTGCAGAATAGTCCAAGAAAGGGACAAGGAACAAGCAGGGTCTAAGTGCAGCTTGGGACAGGAGGACAGAGCTGCTCCTCCATAGCTGCAGGGAGTTTTTCTGGGACAGACAGAGGTGCTACTTTCGCAGCAGCAGCACAAGCTGAAAGCAGGGATGGAGTAACAAGAACAAACCCTGACTTTACCCAAATCATGTCAGGAGCCCCCAGCATGACATCCATGCCAATCCAGCCCCCATCTGGGCATGCAGGGGTGAGGTGGCCAATGCAGCTCCCTTCCCATTCCCAAGGTACCAGTGAAGGCAGTGCAGCGGAGCAGGGAGAAGAGCCCACGTGACTCCAGAATCTTTCCTTGAGAGAAACTGTAATTCCAGCTAAACAGAGGGCTGGGGATTCACTTACAGCACATCTCACAGCCGCAGCATCCTGCCATAACCAGATCCACCAGCTCACGCCATCATGGACTATTCCAGCTATGCCAGCGCTCCCCACCCCAGAGCTCACATTTCTGGGGTACAGGGTGCTGCACAGGGCAGCTCAGGGGCTCCCAAACCTCACAGCCTTCCAGAGGAGCTTCAGCTCCACGGCAAAGCCAGCCTCTTTCTCTGCTTTCCCAAGGACAAAGCGAGGAAACCAGCACGGAGTTGCTTCCACCTCTGCGCTACCTGGCTGCCGGGCACAAAGCATCTCCACTGAGCGTCACCTCGTCCTCCTCTCAGCCACCAGCACCATCTCCTGCTCAGCTCACCCTCTCCAGGCTGGCACCAACCTACAGCATTCCATCTTTCCAGGAGATGGAAGCAGCACCCAGCCTGAGCGTCGCTGCGCCCCGGCACAGCGCGGCACGGCGCACACTCAGCTGCGAGGCCAGCTGCGTGTTTAGCCACAGGGACAGGTGACGGCCAAGATGAGGGGAATTTCAGTCCTTTCCACGCTTCGTTTTGAGCCATCTGCTCGCTGACGCTCAGATTTCGTTGGTCCCCGGAGAGCTGGCACAGGCGTTATCTCAGATGCCAGGATCATGTATCTGGCTGTCACACCCGCCGCTCTCGTGCGATAGCCGCAGACGGGCATCTTGCAGATTTCCTCCCTTTAAATCAGATTAATCACAAGCTACTTAAAGGAAAACACTGTGTTTCCCTGGTAATTCCCATAAAGATGATATTCAACACTCCTCCACTTGCTGTCCAGAGGGTGCTTCCCAAGGCTGATACAGCTGGGGACTGACTGCATTCAGCCACAGCCACAGCACCACTAAGCTTCAAAATTCACATTAAAATACTGAAGGACTCAGGCAGAGCAGCACTAACCAGGTTACACACCGCCAGAGTGCTGGCAAGAAAAGCAAACAGCACCACAATCATGAATTTTCAATTGCATCTGAAACATAGAGAAGTGAGAAGAAAACAACAGGAGCACCGGGTTAGCCAGCTGTCCATGAAAGGGGGATCCAGGCAACGACTGCACACCTCTTACTGCGCTCTCAAATTCTGCTCTAAAATGTCAGCCCAGTCAGTGCACACAGGGGCCCTTATAACGCCCAACAAAGAAAATGCTGATGCCTGGGAAAGGCTCGGGACAGGCTTGGGACAAGGCTCGGGACAAGGCTGGGGAGGGCTGAGCCCAGCCCTCCGTGCAGAGCCCAGCCGTGTCACGGGGCAAGGAGCCAGGCACTCAGCACAGGGGATGCTTCCTCCTCTGGTCAGCTGGAGCTGCTGACCCTGAGGAAGACCCACATAGGGGAGGAGGAAGAGGAGGAGGAGGAAGAGGCCACATTCAACCACAGCTGATGCAACCTTGGACTTCAAAGTCTTGCCAAAAGACTCACCCCCTCCCAGCTGCAAAGGATGGTGCAGGGCTGGACCTCCAAGCCAGGACCCTCAGGGGCTTGTGCTGTGCTTCAGGAAAGCCCCTTTAACATCACCCACCAAGCTGAGAGCAGCCCTGCACCATCCTGGTTTTGGAAACATCCAAGAGCAAAACCCAGACACAAACAAAACACAGGTCTGAGTGTAAATCAGAAGGACTTGTGCTTGGTCACTCTCAAGCCACTTGAGCCACAGAGCAGCTCTCCAAGAACCACAGCCCGTGCCTCCTCCCTGCTGGGAGCTGGAGAGGGGCTTGGAGCAGCCCTTTGAAGGCAGCATTCCCAATGTCCTTGTTCCTGGCTGCAGGGCTGGGCACAGGCTCCCACGGCCGACTGGAGAGCGAGACAAATACTCACACGTGCAGCCTGGCACAGCACGGTGACAACACTGAGAGCAGCCACGTACTTTGGACATTTCACCTCCAGGCAGCTCAGGAAGGTGAAGTGGAAACTTCCTCCAGCACTGCAGACTAATGCAATAAATATAAATGAACTAAATATTAAGCATAATTTGACATCAGAGCACTTGCTCTCCAGACAATCTTAAACCAGCACGATACAGCCTTGGGGGGAAACCACCACCCCAAACAATTGAGCAAGAACAAAATTAACTCAAGTTAGCTGTGGAATTAGCAGAATTTAAAGTGACATTCCCTAGTTGCCAGGACTATGTTTGAACCGAGTTTAATGCTGATGCAATAACAACTTCCAGGCCACTGGAAGTAGGACAGTGTGACGGCTGACAGCGCTAGCTGGCTGTGCCTTCAGTGCCACCACACAGCCAGGCACTTGTGAAATAACATCGTCCTCAATCCACCTAGAGAAATGCCCCGGGACGTGTCACCACCCCGGCATGCTTCTGCTTTAGAGCCTCCAGGACTTCCCCACAGGAGGTCACAGGGTGTCACCTGAGCAGAGGTGTTCCCGTGAGCCAGGTCACGCCGCCGGGAGGAAGTGACTCCTGTGCAGCGTCCCAGCCCCAGAGGTGACTCGTGGGCCACTGGCCCATCACCGAGAGCCAGCCACCCTCCCTCCTCGCACACCCAACGATGGGGCCTTGGCATGGGACGTCCCTGGGAATGGGACAGGGAGGAGACAGGGCCTTGGGGTGACCTTAGTGGTTGGTCGGGGACTGCACAAGGGCTGGGGCGGCATTAGCTGTTTGATGGGGATGGCAAAAGGAGTTTGGGCATTCTCTACTATGTTTCGGCATGGGGCGCTCCCGGCTGCGTGCTGGGGACGCGCTGGGGCTCCCGTGCCGAGTCACAGCCGTGTGGCACGGATGGCACAGGGGCTTGGGGTTGCCTTTACCCGTGGCACGGCACGGGGCCACGGGCACGGGGGCCCCGGGCACGGCACGGCAGCGCAGGACCGGGGATGCCCTCGGCCGTGTACATTCGCCCTTGACCGTGCGGCGGGGACGGCGCAGGGGCTGGGGACACCCTCGTGCCCTGGGGCGCGGGGTGGGGACGGCTCCCCCTCACCCACCTGCCGAGGAAGCGTCCTCCGCGTCGGAGCTGCCGGCGCTGCCGCCCTCCGGGGAGCTGCCGGCGGGGCGGGGGGCGGCGGGCGGCGGCGGCGGCGGGGCCCGGGCCAGCGCCGCCTCCAGGTAGCCCACCTTGAAGCGCTCCTCGGCCAGCGCCCGCTGCAGGCGGCGCAGGTGGCGGCGGCAGCGCTCCAGCTCCCGCTCCATGGCCCGCACCGAGCCCAGCTCCATGCGGGGCGCCGGCTCCCCCGGGAACTGCGCCTGCCAGTGCCGCGCGAAGTCCGCCCGGGCCGCCTCGCCCGCCGCCATCCCCCGCCCCAAAGCCGGGCTTCCCCCCACCCCCCGGCACCGCCGCCTTCCGCCCCCCGCCGCCGCCGCCGCCGCCGCCGCGGGGCCTGACGTCGGTGCCCGCCCCCGGCCCGCCCCGCCTCGGCTCGGCTCGGCACGGCCCCGCCGGGGCGGGGGCAGCGCTGCCACCGCCCCCCGGCTCGGCCCCGGCTGCGGCCCGCGGCGGGAGCGGGCGGGGACGGGATGGGGACAGCAGCGGGGTGCGGGCGCTGCGCTCCTGCAGCTCACAGAGTCCCGCTGCCCTCTCCGGGTCTCCCCGAGGAGCTGCGAGCACGGGGATGTGGGCGAGGGAATGCCCGGTGCGTGCAGCTCAGGGCAGTAACAGCATGATAACTAGTGCCAGGATCCATCCCAGGTGCTCCGGGAGATCCCGAGCTAGGAACAACTGAGCCTTAAAGGCTCCTGTGCGTGGGGTGGCTCCTGTGCCTTCCACAGCTGCCACGTGCCCTGGCCTAGACTGCAGAGCTCTGTGTGTCCTATCCTCATCCTCTGGCCAGTGAAACTCTGGCAGCCCTGTTGGTCTCAGGATGGATGAGCCATTCCTGGGACATGGAGCAGCAGGCACAGGCTCCTGTGGTGGGCAACGAAGGCCTACAACTCCCTGAAAGGAGTGTTGACCCATTCCTGGTGGGGGTTTGTCTCTGCTTACAAGGAACAAGGGACAAGACAAGAGGAAATGGCCTCAAGGCTTAAATTGGGTATTAGGAAAAGTGTCTTCACTGAAAGGATGGTCAGACTTTGGAACAGGCTGCTCAGGAAAGTGATGGAAATGTTCAAAAAACATGGATGTGGCATTTAGTGGTTTGGCGGTAACAAGGCAGTGCTGGGTTAACGTTTGGATTCCTTTAGAGGGCTTTTCCACCTGGAATGACTTTGGGATTCTGTGAAGGCCTGAGTAAGCCTTTTGCCCACTGCCGGCCACATGTGCTGTGTTTAAGCACGTGCCCATGGCTCACTCCCGCTCCACAGGATGTGGATTTCCGACCTGTGCCAGGGCAGGGCTGTTCCCTGGTGCTTTGCGCGGTGCTGGAGCAGGGATCTCACCCACAGGCGCCTCCAGGCCTCTCAGTGCCTCTCCCTGCCTCATCCTGTGCCCTGCAGAGTGGCTGCCTGGGCATGGATGACTCAGCCCGTGTCCCTTGTGCCACCTGGCCGTGCCCCAGCAGGAACAAAGCACCCTATTTATTTACCCGCGGGCCCAGGCAGTGTCGCAACAGCTGCCTCCTCCTTCCCCTGTCACCAGGAATGGGCACCTCCCTGCACGCCTCTCCCGGCTCTCATCCTTCCCTTGCTTTGCTCTGGCACATCCATGCCTCTTGGTGCAACCTTGCCAAGGAGGATGGATGGTGCTGGGACAGTGCCAGGAGCTGGGCAGCCCCCCCAGGCCATCAGCTGCCTCTTCACTCCATCAGGGTTTGACCTCCAGTGAGGGCTGTGCTCCCAGATGGCTCCAGCAGCTCTCACCTGGAAGTTTGGGGGTGTTGGATGGATGTGGCAGCCAGTCCAGGGCTCTTTGCAGGAGCTGAGGCCTGGCTCAGCAGCAGTGTTAGGGGTGCACACCCAAAACACACCTTTGGGCTGTGGGACCCATGAGAGCTGTGACAACAGGCAGGTACCCAGCACTCAGCAGTGCTGCAGTCCAGAGTGACACAGGCTAGGAGGTGGGGAGTCCCCGAGGGCCAAAGCCCTCCTTGGAGGCTGGGGAGTGCCATGAATGGCCTGATATATGTGTGGCGACAGATAATTACGGCTCTTTCATCATCTGTCAGGCAGACGGGCCCAGCAGAGCCTCACAACACGTTTCTGGCTCCCCATCTCAGCCCATAAATCTCTCCAGCACACGGTGATAAATCAGAAGGGAGCGGGGAGCAGGGCCTGGGTGGGCGTTCCTGCTGACCTCCCAACCCGTAATGGGCACCTAGGTCGGAAGCGCCCAGGACGAGGTGGGGATGGCCCAGCGGGATGTGCTAATTACAGGTGGCAGGTGGCATCAGATGCCCCATGATTTATGGTCTGGCCCTGCCCGCTTCCGAGAGCTGGGGCTGCATCCCTGCAGCCAGGGCTGCCCAGAGACCCAGAAGCCCTGGCAGTGCTTCCCAAGGATCTCCCAGGGGCTGTGGGTGGGATGGGGACAGCTTTGGGACTGCTGCCCCTGCCCAGGCACCACCCAGCTGGGACTGGCTTTGTGCCCAGCTCAGCCACCCCCGTGTCTGCTCTGGTCTGCACCTCCTGACCTCCAGCACCAGCAAAAACACCCCCGTGGCAGGGATCTGTCCTGCTTAGCTGGGTTTAGACAGGCACATCTCTAGGTGGGTCTGACATCTATGTCCTGCTGGCATTCAAGTGTTCCAAAACCACCCTGGCTCCCGAGCTGAGCTTGCTGGGTAAATCAGTGGTTGGGAGCCTCCATTCCTGGCAGAGAAAGACTGGGAGGTGAGAGGGATGCTGGGGAGAACAAGGGGGTCATAGTGAGCACAGGTGAGTGCTCAAAGATATTTGCAAGCTTCACCTGCCTTTGAAGTCCTGCTGCCTCATCCTCCCCTGTCCCCGAGGCCCTAGCTCCTGATTTATTGGGTTCCTGGAGCAGAGGCACCTAAATTAGCTCCAGCTTCAAAGAGCCAGGAGAGGAGAAGGGCAATAGACAAATAACCCCCCACTAATTGTGGCTATTGATCAAACAAGAGCTGGGATGATCAGATAGGAAGGGATGGATCAAGGAGGGAGGTGCATGTTCTCCCAGGGCTCTGCTTTTGCACCAGACACCCCAACAATTTGTCAGAACCACTCCTGGGCCATTTTTCAAAGCCTTACTCCTTGCACAGGAAGGCATTTAGCAACTGCTCGCTAATGAGATGATGCGCAAACACACGTGGCTGTCCCCCACTGCTCGGAGGTTGGGGACCTGGCCCTGCCCATGGCCTCCGGACCTGCTGCACCTGGCCAGCCCCTCATCCCACCAGCTCGGGGATGCAGGAAACAAGGAGCTGCTTTCAGCACCGTCTTCCCCAAGTTAAGTGCCGGGCAGGCCCGGGAGCACCGGCCCAGACAGCTCTGCCCCCAGGCTGCTGGGAAGGGACAGGAAGGCTCTGGAGGCAGGTAGCACTTTAGCTCTTTTATCACCTGTCCCGATCCCCCCTGCCACATTCTTGCTTCCTGCTCCGCAGGGCAGAGGCGTGCCAAGCACTGCACATTCCTGCAGGGGTCTGCTCCTGCTCAGGCCCTACCTCCCCCTGTCCCCACGGATGCTCTCAGCTCACCAGGACTGTGTCTTCTCCTGTACCCAAGCACAAGACTTGTTGCTTTCCACAGTAATGGCACCATTTCGTGCTTCAGTTTCCCTTAGCTGAGAAATAACAGTGGTGCTCAGGACCCGTGAGCAGGGGGAAGGAAGAGCCAGGGTGGTGATGCCCCACAGGGCACCAGGGAGAGCCCTGGGATGACCTGTCCCAGGGTAAAGCCACCAGCCTGCCCAGCAGAGGAGAGGGCAGAGCAGCGTGAGGGAACTCCTGCAGTGCCCAGATTCTCAGCAGACACTAAAACAACGTGTGCTTGATGGAGGTGCTTTTCTCGGGGGCCTGTGAGCATCCCACCAGAAGCTCTGGGCACCCCAGCACTGGTGCCTCACGCTCAGAGCAGGGGGCAGGCAGGGCTCTCTCCCTGTGCCTCACCTGCGGCAGGTGAGGAGGGTCGGGGCAGCCACGTGACGAGCCCTGCTGAAGGTTTTTAGAGGCGGCTGCCTGCCCCTGGAGGAGTGTCACCCACACCTCCCAGGAGGCAGGATCACAGCAGCTCCTCTCCCGCTCCCCCTCGCCGCTGCCATGGCCGGAGCAGCCATGGGGAAAGGGGCGCCAGAGCCCGACAGCTCCGAGGAGGAGCTGGAAGCGAGGGACGCATCCCAGGCGTGCTACAGGCAGGGTTTGTGGGTCTCCCAAGGCAGGGAAGGAGACGCCAGCCCAGGGGACACGGAAGGGATGAAGGTGAGGAAGAGGAGCAGGCCGGTGCGCTCCAAGGCCAGGAGGATGGCTGCCAACGTCAGAGAGCGTAAGAGGATTCTGGACTACAACCAAGCCTTCAACGCCCTGCGGCTGGCCCTCAAGCACGACCTCGGTGGCAAAAGGCTTTCTAAAATCGCAACCCTCCGGCGAGCCATCAACAGGATCACGGCTCTGTCGCTGTCCCTGCACGGCGCCGGGTGCTGCTGGCCCTGTGCCCACTCCGAGTGCCGCGCCCGGGCCGGGGTCCCTGCGCAGGAGTCGGGGGTGAAGGTCAGCCGCCCCCAGCTGCCCTGGGAGCCCGTTTCTGCAGGGACACGGTGCCCTCCGTCCCCTCTCTGCGCTGCGTTTTCCCCTCAGAGGCGGCTCCATCACTACGAGAGCCCGAAGGAGAATCGCCCCGTGCCCAGCCCCGCCTGTTGCTCCGGCGGGATCCCGCACCCCGCGCTCCGCGGCGCCGGCCAGCAGCGACTCACGGGCAGCCTGCAAGAGCCCCTGGCCGGGGCTGTCCCCTGGCAGCTGGGCTACTGCCAGGGCTGGGGACACCAGCAGTGCCTCCCCATGCACTGACCTGCAGGGCTGGGGCGGCAGGGCGGTGCCGGGCAGGTAACGGAGCCGTGGGACAAGTGCGGGGAGCGGGAAGGGACTGCTGGGTGAGGGAGAGAAGCGCTGCTGGATGTGCAGCTCAGCTGCGATGCTGGCGGGCTCAGAGAGCCCCCGACACGCTGTACAGGACCCTGCTGCGTGTCTCCCCTCTGCGGGAAAACTGCGGAAAGGTGGGAAGTCCTCTGGAAGTGCCGGCTCTGTGTTTCTTGTCGCGAGGTCTCACTGCTGCTGATCGCCACTGTTATTTATTCCCTCTTGCTTGCTCTGCGAGAAAACACGAGTTACAAACCCAGCAGCAGGGCAGTGGCTGTTAATATGTGTGGGATGGACAGATGGGCCGTGGGGATCACGCTAAAGCCCCTGGCTGGCGGGAGGCTCTGGCTGCTGCCGGTGAAGGAGGGGAGCAGGAGCAGGGAAAGGTTACTGCCCTGGGACTTTTGACGCTAAGCTCATTGGTACAGACGTTTGTGCCTGGCAGATTTGCGAGGCCGGGAGGGGGGACAGATGTCTGCTTTCATAAAACCCACCCATCCGACTGTGATTTCCTTCTGGTCCCGGTGAAGTGGCTCTGTTGGGACAGGCCAATAGCGCACTCCCGGCCAAGTCCCGTGGAGGGGAGGAAGGGGGAATTTTACTGAAAAGGTCCCTTTTGTCTCTTTCTTCTGGCTTAGAGAGCTTGGACCAGCTGCAAGGGCTCCCTCCTGCCCAAGGCGCAGCAAACTGGAATTGCTGCAGGAATCAGGCAGGGATTTACAGCCACACACATCACAGCTGGCAGGTTTTTGGACAGGACATTTGCACCGTGTGATTCCCACTGTGCTGAGCCCTGCAGAGCTCCTCCAGCCCCTCTGCTCCCACCCCACTGGTACCAACATTCCAGGGGCAGTCTGAGCTCTCTCCGTGCCTGGGAACATATGCTGGAACAACCATCCCAACCTCCTGCTGTTGAGTACCGGATCTCCTCCTCCTTCCTTAATCCCTGGTGGGACAAGGGAGCTGGTCCGGGAGCAGAGGAAAACTGGTGGCAGCCAGGAGAGAGAGCTCTTTGCTCAGCAAAGGAGCTTCTTTAAAGTGCTGATGGTGTGAGGCATCCTGGCTTCAGCCTCCGACAGGTGCTCCCCTCGCCAGAAGAAGGCCTGCAGCCACATCCTCTGAAGGAATCCTGCTTCTCCCTGCAGCTCTGGGTGGCTCTCCCTGCTCTGGCTCTCCCTGGAGCAGTGCATGGCCCTGCCCTGCCAGCAGCCGTCACACAGGGAGTGAGAGCTCAGCAACAGCAGCATTCAAAGAATGTTTCAGTGACACCCTAACTCAGGCAGGAACCCTCCTCCCTCCTCCCGAATTTGCATCTCCCTGTTTTTCCCACACCAGCTTTGGTGGTCAGCTGAAGTGAGGCAGATGGAAACAGATGGTCACAGAGGCAGGAGTGGAAGGGAAGCAAAACCCCGTGAGACCCCCGCCGAGCAGGGCCACCCCACTGCTTTCAGTTCCACATTCACACACTGCGGCTCCTAATTCTATTTGGAGGCTGCAGGAGGGGATAAAGCTCTGGGCAGCAGGTCCCGGCTGGCAGAAGGCTCTTCGGGCACCTCTCGGGGAGGCAGAAGGTGCTGGGTGTGCCCGTAGATGGCACTCACTGCCAGGGAAACCCCTGGCAAATTTGGAACCGAAGCACAATACACAATGGATGGAAAACATCCATTTTTTTCCGGGCATCCAGCCTATGAGGGTTGTTTTAGCCCTCCCTCCTGCCCCTCACATCATCCCTGCTCCCAAGGATGGAGAAGATGTAACTGAGTGCAGCAGCACCCTTTCTGCTTTGCAGGTCCTGTGTAGGGGCGCGGTATGCACTGATCTGGTGTCCCTGTCCCCAGCTGTGGTGTCGCCACGGTCACAGCGAGGGCAGGGCGAGCTCAGCACAGCGTGCCCAGAGCCTCCCCCAACCCCGTGCGCGGGGACGATGCTTTCCCAGAGCGGCTGGAGCCAGAGGGGCCACCGGGCAACCCACACACTGCCCAGACCCCGCCACCCTCCGGGCAGCCCTGCCCAGACCCAGGGCAGCTCCAGCCCCTCTCCGCAGCGATGAGGGGCTCGTGGGTCTGCTCCGTGTCGCATGTCCCCCACCCGCCTGGGGAAAGGCCGGCAGCCAGCAGGGGCAGCAGGGCTGTGTGTACCCCGCACGGCGCTGCCCTCGGCATCCCCCGCACCTCCGGGGCTGGAGGCGGCCCCGAGCCCCGCCGGCACGGGCGGAGCCCGGTCGGGGCTGGGCTCTCACGTACCGCTGCAGCGGAGCAGAGCCCGTGGGAGCCCCTGGGAAGAGCTGGGGGTCGGTGGGGCGGGACAGAGTCTCGGGCTGGGCTCGGCTGCAGGCGGCGGGGACTCCCCGGCTCTCCCACCGCTCCGCCCCGCCCCGCCGCATCCCCGCCAGCATCCCCGGGGGCCGCGGCGCCGCACGCAGCGGGTCGGGCGGAGGCAGAGCGCGGTAAGGGGGCGAGGAGAGGGGGGCCGGGGACACCCCGGGGGCGGTCCGCGGCCCCGATCCTGCCCCGGGGGCCGAGCCGGAGGAGGGGCCAGCCCGGCTCGGCCTCCCGCGGGGCGGCGGGCCCCGAGCGCAGAGCGGCGGCGGCGGGGCGCTGCCGGAGCCCGCTCCGCCGGGCCATGGCCAGCACCGGCTCCGCGCCCGGGGGCGCGGGCCCGGGCTCGGGCACGGCGCTGCCCACCCGCTTCCAGGAGACAGAGAAGCTGCTGTCGGCCACGGAGGGCCGGGAGGAGAAGGGCCTCCGCGGCTCCAAATCCTTCACGGCAGCCTTGCCCGGCGAGACGGAGCGCAACGGGCACGGGCTCGGCTACAAGTCGGTGTCGGTCGGGCACCTGGAGGCGCCGCCGCTGTCGCCGTCCCGGCTGAGCCTGGGCAGAGCCTCGTCCACGGCCACCAGCACGGCGGCCCCGGAGCAGGGCCGCCCTCGGGACTACCTGGTGCTCGCCATCTTCTCGTGCTTCTGCCCCGTCTGGCCCATCAACATCGTGGCCCTCGTCTTCTCCATCATGGTGAGTGCGGGACCCGCCGGGCGCACGGACCCGCCCGGTTCGCCTCCGGCTTCCCCCGCCGCCGCCCCGACGGCCGCCCCGGAGCTGTCCGCGGTGCTGCACCCGCGGCACCGGCACCGGGGCGCGGCGAGACGGGAGGAGCCCGCTCCGCTCCCGCAGCGCTCGGCCGGGGGCTCGGCCGGGCTGTGCCGCCCTGCTCGGCTCCCGCAGCGCGCTCCGGTGCGGGTCCGGGGGGCGCGGGCGGGCGGAGGCGGGCGGGGAGCGGCACCGAGCCCGGGGCAGCGCGCGGGGAGGCGGCGGGATGGAGATGGAAAAGGAGGCGGCGGGATGGAGATGGAGATGCGGGGAGGCGGCGGGATGGAGATGGAGAGGGGGGTGGGATTCCAGGGCAGGGCTCCGGGAAGCGCGGTCCCTGCCGCCAGGCAGCGGTCCAGAGCCACTCGGCGGGCTTCCCCGGGAAGGAGCTGCGGGGCGAAGCACTGCCGAGGGATCTCCCTCCGCCCCTCCGAGCCCAGCCCTGCAGCACTGGGGAGATCCTGGCTGGAGGCTGGTGCCTGGCCTCAGGCACTTCAAAGGGACAGGCTGCACCTGCAGCTCCTTTAGTCGCCCTGGAGAAGCAATTTTCCTCCATTAAACATGCCCCACACCTCAGCAAAAACACCAAGAGCCGAGCAGGGGAGAATGAAGCCAGCCCGGCCTCCCACCCATCTCGGGTACAGGTGGCTCAGTCAGCACAGCCCTACAAGCACAGCCACCCCCCTCCCCAGCAGATGCTGCTCTCTTGTACACACCCAGCACCTTCTATGCCTTTGATTTGCAACAAAGGCAAACCTTTTCTTTGAAAATCAGCTCCATTACCTGCTTACCACACAGAAATACACCGAGGGGCACCTGCAGCCAGCACTTCCCCCCAAAACCACCAACAACTTGAAGGCAGGCACAGGCACTTGCCACAAAAAGCCCTCTAGGGAGACCAATTTCCATTTTGAGGAGGAATCATCGTTTCTGCCAGTGCCAGCTGTCATCTGCGTAGTACAGTTGTGTGGCACAGCCTGTTTAGGCAGCATCCAGGGAAGGCAGCCAGCCTTGTTTGGCTTTGCACTGCAAGGAGAGGGAAAGCAGCTGGGTATTGCACATCCATGGTAATAAACAAGGTCTCTCACGGGGATTTTCCAGCCACATTAGCCTTCATGCAAAACAGATCCTCACACTGTCCCTTGCAGGCGTCAGAGCCTCCAGGGTGGTGGGGGTGTGCCTTGGGCCACACGAGCCCCGTGGGGAAGAGTTAACCGTGGAAAAAGAGCAGGAGTTGGTTCATCCTGCCAGGCAGAGAGGGACCGGGGTGTGGTGACTGTCACACCCAAGGGGAGGCAGGACCAGCAAGGCAATAAGATTATTGGGCTGCCCTCTGCTTCCAAGGGCACCGGCAGCCCAATAATGAGCCTGCCCAGGGCTCATCCAGAGCTGGGGAAGGGAAGGCAGAAGGTGCATTCAGCTGAGCTTGTTCTCCAGGACAAGGTTAATGGCACACACAGCACATTAGTAGCCAGGGCACATCCTCTGGCCCCTGCACAGTGGCCCCTGCACTCTCTGTCCTGTGGTTTAATTAATTATTACAGCCCTTTCTAGTCCCGGCCCTGCCTGCACCATCACCTGCTCCACACACCCACCTGCCAGCCAGGGACCTCCACAGGCACCAGCAGAGCAGGATGAGGAGTGATCCATCCTCCCTCCCTCCCTCCCAGAGGAGCCAGGGAACATCTGGCTGGGTCCTCCTGCCAGCAGGAGCAGCTCTCAGGGCACAGGCTGATGTTTCACCTGCTTACAGCAGGGAGGAACTGAGCTCCCCGTGACCCCCCCCAGGCTCAGGTCTTCTTCAGAGTAAAGCCCAGGTGTGCCTGATCGTGCACAGATCTGAGCAGGAACCAGGTTTTTGTGATTCCCATCGCCTGGGGAAACAGGAGGACCTTTCCACAACGTGCTGACATTCCTTTAGCTCTGCAATTGTGCTTTTCTTGCCTGAGTCAAAGCTTTTGCACATGAAAGCTTTTTTTTTTTTTTTCCTGGGTAATAAGCAGTGTCCAGAGAGGAAAGTAAATGAATGCTTTTGAGCTTAGTGCCTCATAAATCATTTTTCAAAAGCTGCTCCCAGATCCCAGCAGGGCCTATGGCCAGAGGTGGAAAAAAACCCTGCTCTAGCCCCCCCAGCCTATTCCTGCTCACGCTGGTTTTGTGGAAATTAATTACCTGGAGGCTTCTCCATAGACTCTTGGGTGTGTTTTTCCCAACAAGTGATGATCTGGCTGTTCTAAAGGGTTCAGGTCACTCCCCAAGAGAGAGAGTGGGACTGGTGGACAAGGATGTGTCCTTCCCTTGTGATCCATCCCCTGGGAGTGCAGGGCAGGGCTGGCTACCACACACCCACCCTGCATTCCTGCTGTGAATCCTTTCCTCTTCCCACCAAAGTGCAGCCACTGTGGGGCAAGAAGCAGAGGAGCCACATCCCAGAGTACAAAACTCCAAATAAATGAAGGGAAATGAAAAAAATCCAGCCAGAACCACCACATAATAACATCAAGGGCAGTTCTGCACAGCACTTGGTATCCAAAATAACTTCTGCCATTGCCAAAAGAGGTGGGAGAAGTCAGACTATCCTCACCCATGACAGTCATCTGTCTCACTCTGGAGTTGACTGATATCTCTCTTGGAATGTTTCCTTCAACAAAACTACCAAGTGTCCAGGATTAATGATTTATTCTGAGTAATGGGTGGACAGCAGCAGGAAGCATCCAAAGTCAGTTCATAAATTGGGAAAGCTTGCAGGAAAGAGGATGGGATGATTTGTCTTCCCCATCCCTGTGTATTTCCTAGCACAGGAAAGTAATTGCCTTCATTTGCAACAAGGCCACTTAGGAGCAGTAACTGGAAGAGACAGCAGTGGGAAACAGGTGAAATTAATAACTCCTGAGTCACCCAGCCTTACCTGGCCCACGGCTGCTGCAGAACAGCACCCACTCCCCAGGTCCTGCAGATTTTCCAGCTCTGGGCTGGAGCAGGGAGTCCCTTGGCACTCACACAGTGACTCACTCCCCCAGAGCCCTCGAGCCTTTCGGAGATGTTCTGCCTTGGTGAGCCTCGATTAATAAACAAGATGTTAATGTTTTTATGTGGAAAGCAAAACAGGGGATTAGTGATACTAGAGAGCTATAATCAAACTGTTCCACACTGATTAATAATATATGTACAGTACCAAATTCTTGCTAAACACCCCATGCCAATGCTGATGTGTTTCTCATAATTGTTGAGGATAAATGAGCAGTAAACACTTCCAGAAGCTGTAGTGATAAATATATTGAATCCTTTACCCTATGTATTTTGCCTTGAAGACAGCTAAAACTGCAAATTTCACTGCAACCTGACCCACACCCTGCCAAAATTTTACACTTGCTACAAAAACCAGAGACTGAAAAACCAAATCCCCAGAGCTGGAGCCGTCAGTGAGCAGGGCAGGGATCCTGTCGATCCCTGGGCTCCTGCATCCTCCCCATCTCTCACCACCAACCCATGAGGCTTCATTTTGTCACCTCCTGTTCTGGGATGAAAATAGCTCTTGGCTGCATCCCATCGCTTTCAGAGCGGGTCTGGCAAAGCTGCTGGTGAGACCAGGAGGAGCAAGGTCCTGAGCACTCCTGGTGTCACTGGTGGGGACAGTGCTGCCCAGGGTGGCTCCTGAGTGGGGCAGGACGTTGGCAGGGGGGCAGAGGAAGCAGCCACCCTCCTGTTTGAGGCTCTGCTGTGTTATTTTCGTGGTGACACAAACTCAAAGGAGCACATGGAAACATCCAAAGCTGTGTTTTTCCTACAGAGCAGCTGCCCATGCACAGCCTGGGCTGGGGATGTTTTGGTGCTGCCAAGAGGCAGTGGAATTAAAGCAGGATGAATGGGAAATGGGGCAGTAAGATCAAGTATTGGTTCAGATTCTCTGTGATGTTTCATGATTATTGCTAGAGCTGGACTAGACCTCCCTGCTCTTTTTTTTTTTTTTTTTTCATGAGGAAGGGGATCATTTCCATGACAGCTATTTCTGAGATACACATTTTTTGAAAGGAAACCGAGATTGCTTTAATCCATTTCCACATTTAACTATTTTTAACTAGTACACTTTTTTTTTTTTTAACTGAGAATTCCCCAGTTTTAGCAGCCATGCTCCAAAGGGAGGAGCTGTCACACAGCACAGGGCTGTGGGAGCTGCTGGCCCCACAGCTTGCCCCAGATCCCCCTCTTCTCCTCCAAGGCAGCTTGGCTGGAGATGGATGGGCCAGGGAAAGAAGCCTTTAACCCATGTTGAAGTGTTAAATACATAAAAGCAGCCCCAAAGGAGGAGTATCTGCTTCAAAGCCATTAAATCATCAATAAAACCCCACTCCCAGTGAAGTTTAGGGGGCTTTTACCCAACTCCTCCACTGGATCAAGGATTCTGGGCTCCCTTCTTCCCCTATCCCACCTTGCTTCTCTTTCCCCTCACTCCAAGCTTTCCCAACCAGGTGAAAATGTCACCAACAGGCCTTAAAACCCCTCACCCACTTTTCCTCCCTCCAAAGCCCCTTCCCAATGGGTTTTGGGGGCAGCAGAAGGGCACTGCACAAATCTGGGGAGGCTTTTTGGTCCCAAGGGCCGGGCTGGCAGCAAACGCTGACACACGGTGAGTGATTCCACCACAAGCCCTCTCACAGCTGCCCTTCTGCTAAGTGCTGGGTGCTCCCCCAGCCAAGGGCAGGACGCCCAGGACATCCTTCCCAGCAGGATCAGGAGGTTCTGCCCCCAGCAGCGATGCTTCTCCCTCACCAGGAATCCTCACTTTGTGCTTGGGAACCAAGTGATTGCCAGTTAAAGGAGCAGGAAAGAAAATGGGGCTCAGTTTGGGGCTGTAGAGCCAGGGAGTCACCCCTGGAGCTGCTGCCTCTCTCAAGGGTCTCATTTTGTGTCTCCCCAGTCGAGGAACAGTGGCCAGCAAGGGGACACGGACGGCGCCCGGCGGCTCGGACGCATGGCCAGGCTGCTCAGCATCGTCTCCATCGTGCTGGGGACCATCATCATCGTGCTCTACATTTCACTCAGCGTCAGAGGTAACCCTTCCTTCTCCCTCCCTCAGCCCAGCTCCAGCAGGAGCCTCACCTGGCTCCCAGCTCCAGCCCAGGGCATAGGAGAGACCTGCCCCTCATTCCCAGCCTAAGTGCGGTGGGAGGGCGCTGACCCCAGCTTGGTTTCACCATCACCAGCTGCACACACACATAAAAAACACCTCAGAGAACGGGCTCCTTCCAGTGGAAACACACATTGCCCACATGACCAGCATGGAAAGCCCTCCCTGTGCTGTCCAAAGGGCCCTGGTGACCACACAAGGTCTCCCTGGGGAAAGGTCCCTCCCTGGCAAAGCCTGTGGTTGGGTTTAGAAGAGTGGAGTGCTGTAAAAACAGAAAGGTTTCAGGACACAAATCAACCTGCCCAGAAATACAATCCCAAAATGTCTTGGGAACCTCCCAGACACGACCACACCTGCCAAACCAGCATGACCAGCACAGCTCAGGCAAACAGGGACCTCAGAAACACCCAAAGGCTAAGCCAGGAGCATAAGGGGAACATCTGTTGACTGCTGGAAGCTGCCCTAAGCCACTCTTTCTTTTACAGTTTCCTAGAAGACGTTTCAGCATGCAAATACCTTGAAGAGGAGGAAGACAACTTTCCTTTTGGGGTTTTTACTTTCAGCCTTGCAACAAAACAAAAAATTGTCACAGTGTAGGTGGGCAGCCCTAGACAGTCTGCTCTGGAGCGCCGTCGGAAGGAACGCATGCTTCGATTCACCGCCTTTGGGAATGAGCCTGTGCGAGGGATGGGATAAAAATCACCCTGAGTAGCAATGGGAGAGGCCACACGGAGAGGAGAAGGGGGAAATCCACTACCTCATTCCCCTCCAGCAGAACTCACGGAGTGGGGAGACAACTAAAGTGCAAGAGGAGGAGAGAGTCTCCAGAAGGAAGCTGGTTTTGGAAGGAAAATACAAGGCGAGAACGGGACGTTTTGAGGAGTCCTCCTGAGAATTCTGGCACAAGTCACTTGATTTTTGGGGGGTTGTTGGTTTTTAAATCGTCAAATTCTCTGTCTCTACAAAAAAACAAAAGAAAACAAAACAAAGCTCAAACTGCCATCAGGAGCTGAGAGCTGTTCCACGGAGGAGGAGGGAGAGTGGAGCTGCAGCAGGACCACGGCTCTGCTCCGAACGAAACGCAGCCGCCAAAGCTGGAGGATGTGGTGGGTGCTTTTGTATTTTTGATGAAAAAAAAAAAAGAAAAAAAAAAAAAAAAGAAAAAAAAAAGAGACAATGACCATTTGCATGCCTTTGGGAATGTTCTCCATGTCTGTTCCTACAAGCTCTTTTATCACTTAGGGCAGATCTCAGAGCTGGCAGAGGAGGATGTTGCTGCATGAGAACCCCAGACTCCTCCTCACCCCCATCCCATGGTGGGCTTTTTAAAGGAAGGCGAAATCAGGCGTTCCCTGTGAACCCACGCATTTCTCTGTGCACCCAAAGGGAGGTTGGCACCCCTGGCACTGAGACAAGAGCCTGGTTAATGCCCAGCAGCAGCACCAAGGCACGGAGAGCCCCTTCCAGCCACTCACACCCCGACGCCACGGCATGTCCGTCACGCAGAGGCTTCAGCGTGATCCAGCCCCCAGCACTGCCAGTGCTCATCCCCCCGACCCTCTGAGGCTTCAGCTTAGGGCCTTCCAGGAGATTTTCAGGGCCATGAAGGAGTTTTAGACTCCTGCTCCTCTCCTTGCACCCCTCATGGAGCTCTTCTGCAGCTCTGAAAATCTCCGGCGTCCCCGGAGCTGCCTGGGGTCAGTTCCTCGAGTCGTTGTATTGTTTTTTAATGTTTTGTATTTAACACAACAAGAAAACAGACTCTGCTCCTCCCACTCTGTCTGTAGGTACCACAGGCCCTGCCAGGTCTTCCACAGCACACGGCTCCCTCGGCCCATTCCCCACACGCTCCCTGGAGGCTCCATCCAGCCCCAGCCCTTCTCCTCCCCGCTCTCCCCTCATTGCTGTGGGGACTTCCTGGGGTTGGCCCTCTACCCACCCAGCCAGACTATGCAAAGCTCCATTGCCTGTTGTTTCAGCCAGGCTTTGTGACTTCTGGCCACGTCCATTGGCTCCCTGAGTCTCTTTGATCCAAATTTTGGGGACACACGACCAAGAGCTGCACTGCCCGACCTTTCTGTTGTCTCCAGCTGACAACCTGCGACCTAAAAGCAGGGACTGACTGAGAAATGCTGTCCTGCAGGGCACTTCTGCTCCCTAACACCAATCTCCCGAAAAACATCCCAAATTTCGAGCAAATTCAATGCTTCCCAGGGCTTGTCTACATGGAGAATCCACTAAAAGAAACCTCACAACACGGCAACTGCTTGGCACTGACTCCTTCCCTGGGCTCTGAGTGGGCACATGGGTTAGCACAGGGTAGGGGTGAAGTGTAAATCCATGCTGTAGTTACTCTGTAGTAGCTAATGTGCAAAGCTTGGGCATCTCTGTGAAAATTCTCCTGTCACCTTTTTGATTGCTCCTCTTCCAAGTGTTTTTTTCCTCTAGATGTTGTTTGAATCCAGGGGGTGAGAAAGCCAAATCCCCCAGACACGCTCTCAACATTTTTCTCTCCTCTAAAAGGGATGCCAGGGGCTCACAGCAATAGCACATCACCACAGCACTTTCTCGGGCTCCATTCCCATCCACCCCTTTGCCAGCACTCCATCACAAACTGCTGGCATCTAAAATGGACCAAATCTGCAGTTTTTCTTTTGCAATTTATCTTTTGTGAGTTCAGCAAACAGGGACTGCTGAGCATCGCTGGGTGGGAGCTCCCTCCTCCATCCTCTGTCCAGGAGCTGCATCTTTTCCTCCTGAGCCCTTCAGAAACCCTCCCTTGGATGTTCAAACTTTCATCTTAGGGCTATTGAAATCCCATCAAATCCCCAAAATGCTTCTTCCTTTAACTCTTGGACTCAAGAGCTGCTTGCTGGGGGATTTTTTTGGAGCTAAATAAGGGCAGTGCTGCCTGTCCCTGCATCTCCTGCCCTTTGCCCTTGGAGCTGCTGGAATTCAGCTGATGGAAGAGCCCAGGAAGCTCCTCCTTGAGCAGGAAGGGCCCTTTTTCAGGGAAAAGTGCTGGAGGGAGTTATAGGACTTGAGAGCACTGAACGTTTATTAAGTAAGGATTTAAATGCTCTTTTATCATTATATAAAGCCTTTCATCTAAAGTGCTTCTCTGCATCCAAAGGATTAAACCCTGCCACCCCCCACGAGGTGGGTTCACATTACTGCTCTAATTGCAGGGATGGCAAATGCTCAGGCACTGAGCAGCTCCCAAACCAACCCCCTTTTCTTCCTCCTCCTTAACAGAACCAGGTATGAGCACAGATTTCCTTGGAATATGTTTGGTGGGTTTTTTTTTTTTGTTTTTTTTTTTTTTCTTTTCTTTTTTTCAGTGGGATCTAGACAAACTGGGCCCCACTGTGGCTCCAAATGGGATTCCTGCAGCCAGAGGGAGGAGGGGGCTTTGTGAGGCAGCTGCAGTGCTCCTTGCCAGGAGAGGTCCCAGGCCAGGCCAGCACAGAGCACAGGAGGTACCAGGATTCCCCTGGATGCAGGAGAAGGCAGAAGGTTTCCCCAAAAACCCCAGGGTGATGATTTGTTTGTGCCTCCTGTCTCACTGGACAGCTCGGGTGATGCTTCTCACCTCACTATTAAGTATAACAAAAGAAGAACTAAGACACTTGAATCCCTTTTATTCTAAAATCTTTTTTTTTTTTTTTCTTTTCTTATCCTGCATTTATATCCAGAGGAAACCCTCTGCAGTTATCCCTGACAAAATATTTACTCTGCTTGTAACCTGCCCCTCCAATGCTGGAGGAATAAACTCCCCAGGGACACCCACAAAGTCCCTCTCCCTGCTCCCCCATCAACTTCTCCCCACATTTTGCAGCCTGTTTTGCAAAGCTTTTGCCACTTTGCTCTCGCCATCCCCCACGGTTTTATCCCAGCTCAGCTCCCTCTTTGGCTCTTTTTGGGTGGAATTTGCTCCTCTTTGTGAAGGAGGAGGCTGCAGAGCCCCCAGCCCGTGGCACACACTCACCTGAGCAGGGTTTCAGTGAGGTTGGTGATGGCAGAACTTCACCCTGAGGCCACCAGGCACAGTCACCCCCAGGGAACTCTCCTTAACTCAGCTTTTAGCACACAGGAGGGCAACCACAATCGCTGTGCCATGAGCCCTTTCCTCTCCAGCCCCTCCAAGCAGTCCTGTTCCTTATCCCCAGCTCTTTGCCACCTGCTGCAGCCTCCTCTGAGCACACACATCAGAATTCTTCGTGTTTGCAACTAAAACAGGCACGAAATCCTCAGGCTCTGGCCAACTTTTCCCCCCTGGTGAAGGAAAGGTGAGAGCACGGTGACAATCCAGCCCTACCTGCCAGGGGAGCTGAGCTGGTGGGAGGAGAGCTCTGAAGGGATGGAGAAGGTGGGAAATGCCTCTAAATGTGAGCTGGAGTGGGAGTTACAATCGACAAGTCCTGGTGGGATGGAAATCCAGGGGAAGGAGCCTCCCAGCAGAGCATGGGGCTGCTGGCACCTCCCTGGCACTGCTGTCCCTGGGCTTCTTTGCCAGGATCTGGGGCAGAGCTGGGCTCTGTGGGGTGGCACAGAAGGGCTGCTGGCTGCTGGATTGAAGCTTTAAGCTGAACCAGCAACAAACCTGGCTTGGTTTTGTAGCAGCCCCTCGTGGGATGCAGTGAGCCAGGGTCAGGAAAGGTCTGGCCCGAGTCAGTGGGGTCACAGCAGCACCCTGCAGGCACCAAAGGGATCTGAGCACCACCAGGGGAAAGAAAGCCACCAAAGGACTTCAAAGTTTGCTCTGTTAAGGATGGGTTTGCTTTTTCTGGCCGGTGTTTCACCCTGTTCCAGTTTCCTCCTCTGTCCCTGCTCTTTGCTGGTTTTTGCTGTCCCACAGCTCTTCCTCCCTCCCTCTGCCCCTCCTTTCACCCGGACAGGGCTCGCTGCAATGGGATCTCACCTCTGGGCTCTGCTGGAGGGGGACAGGGAGGGCAGGGAGCCCTGACCCGGCTCCAGATTTCTCCATGTAGACAAGGGGAGCAGATCCTGCCTTTTCTAGAAAATGGAATCTCCATTTCTGTCCATTCTGAGCCCAGGCAGAGGCTGCAGAAAGGCACCCGCTGGGCTGGCCCCACCCTTGCCCTGTCTCTTTGTTACTCGTCACAGAACCACGGCCAGGGTTGCCCTTTAAGCTGAAATTATTCAGATTTAAGCTCGTTTTCCTTTCAGTATACAGCCTTTAATTTTGGCAAAAACCAGTTAGGTTTGGACTGAAAAACTCCCCTGCTTGGGCACAAGCCCAGGGGGCGTGGGGGGGAGAGCAGCCTTTTCAAAGTGGGAATATTTGTAAAGCATTTGCTGACACCAGTAGGTAGCAAAATTCCAACCTATAAATACCCATCCAGGATAAGAAACATCAGAAAGGGAACGTGTGCAGGATTCACCAAGGCAGCCCTGATACCACCTGGGAGCCCTTAGAAGGTGCCAGGACTTGATCCTTGGCATTCAAGTGCAGGGTCCATCCCCCACTGGGAGAGCCACAGCTCACACACAGCATGAACACACCAGGAATTGCAGCTGGGTGCTTCTCTTTGCTGACAAATGTTTCTTTTTCTGCAGGTTGGTATGGTATATCTTATATACTTTCTTTGTATTTCTTGGCATGAGAAAAAAAAAATTAAAATGTAACATGCATGGTCAAAGCTGAACTGGTTTCTTCTGTCTAAATGAGAAAAAAGAAATTTATCCAAGCTACTCATTCAGCAATTGCTTCACACTCTGAGAGCAACCAGTTGGTATTTTGGGTGCAGTGGGCTGCAAATAATATGTACAGGCAAAGAGTAAAGAAAACAGCACAAGTCAGAGCAGGGAGAGGTGCAGACAGAGCAGCCTTGTGCTGGTTTTAACCAAAAACACTTCCCAGGAGTTTTTCCAGTCAGACTGGAAGGCTGCTGACTGTCAGAGCCCCCCGGGCCACCAGCAGGGTTTATTTGTGTTCACTGGTCAGTCAGGGTGGCTGCTCCTCACTGAAGCTGAGCTGCACAACCTCACTCAGCTGCATCCCAGAGCTCTCCTCTCACTGCCCATCCCTGGCATCCCCTGGCAAGGAGTGGCAGCCCAGCTTCCAGCCCAGCCCAGCCTGGAGAGCCCTGCCGAGCCTGCAGGAAGAGCTGCCTGTCCCACCCTGCAGGCTCTGACCCGTGCAGGCTCCGGGGCACTCGAGGAGGTGGCACAGTCCCACAGCTGCCCCAGGACAGCTCCTCCCTCTCCCAGCCAGGGCAGTGCCACCACCAGCAGCAAGGATGAGCCTTGCAGGCCCCTGCTGTCCAGCACAGCACTTCCACTTCCACCCATGCCTGCGATGGAAGAACACAGAGGTCAATCCTGCAGCGTGGATCAGCAACACATGGACTCAGTGGCCCTGCCTGGAGCACATCCTGCTGGGGTTCCTCAGGCAGGGCAGGTCCAGCGTGAGGGGTCTGGGACTCCCAGAGCCACCCAATAACTCAGCAGCAAACAGTGGAGCAGATCCAGGGCACCTTTAGGAAGGGTTTACAGCTGGGGGTGAACGGACCCACCCCTGTGATCCCAACCCCTCTGCTGTGACCATCTTTGCCTGCCTGTCCTCTTCACTCTGACAAACTTGCCCTTCCTTAGGGATGCAAGCTGTAGGGTTTGGGGCACTGAAAAATGAATGAACAGTAAAACCCCACAGGTGCTCAAAGCCAGAGAGGATGGAGGTCGAATGTTTGTGAGCTCATGAAAAACAGAAGTGTTATCCCCATGAGCATCTCAGACACCCATCCAAGGAACAGGAATTAGTTCTTCTCGATCAGCTGCTGCCCACAACACAAAGCCCAGCCTCTGTAAGTCAGGCTCAACACTGGGTCTGTCCCTAAGGTTTCCTATGGATCAGGCACCAAGCATTGCCCAGGGAGACAGAGCTGCTCCACAGCCCCCAACACACCAGCACTGTGCTCAGCCTTCCTGTTCACCCCACAGCCCCCTCCTACACTGCATTGTCCCCCTCCCCAGCTCTGCAGCTCACTGGGCCATTTTGAACAAATTAAGCCATTTTCTTTAGTGCATCCATTCCCCGTTGCTTTGAAAACTGCAAGTCTAATTAGATCTGCTGGTTCTTACTCCTAAACACCCTCCCCTTGTAACAGCACCTAAGCCAGTGCTCTTGATGTTCAGCTTCACATCCCAGGGCTCAGAGAGCAGCTGCTCAAACCTCTCAGGGCCATCAGCCAGGGTGAATTACTCACAGCCATGCAGGTCCAAGCTGACACCACACTTCAGCTACTCCTGGTTTACACCAAGGCTGGGTTTGCACAAAGCCTCTGTTACTCAGCCACAGCATCTCCCCACTGCCTCTGCCCACCCAGCACAGCCAGAGGCATCACTGTCTGCACGAGGGCTTTGGCAGCATAGCTGGGATTACAGGGCAGGTCTGAAGAGCCACATTTATTTGTCCTGATGGAGACACAAAATGTAGATGTTTGGAAAGCCCAGGGTAACTCACTCCCCATGATTCAGCAAAGCAAAGAGAGTTCGGGTTGGTGCTACCTGTGAGCAACAAAAGGCACAGAGGGGTCTTGGTGAGGACAGCTTAGAAGGAACAGATGCCATTTGCATCCCAGCACAGGATGTCTGAGGCTGCTTTAAACCATCTTCAGCCCTCTTTGTGCATTGCCGAAAGAATTCAGCAAGCCAGAAGACTGAGCAGAAAAAAAAAAAAAAAAAAAAAAAAAAAAAGAAAAAAAAAAAAAAGCAATGTCTTTGTCCTGGAGGAGGAGGATTTGAATCACACAGAAACCCCCACACTGTGGAGAGATTCCCCTGCAGGGGTGAGATTCCCCCCGAGCATCCTGACCATGTCACCAGATGCAGCCCCAGACTTCAAAGGCCGCCGCCAGCCCGGGCTCTGATGTTTCACTGAAGACAAGGCAGGGCCGAGTTCTTCAGCTCCTGTTTTATTAATACCCTGCTCTGATGGGCTCATGTATAATAGATTCACACAGGAACAGCAGGAGGTTCATGTCCAATTTCCACGTTGCATACGTTCTCTGCTGAGCACTATGGGCTCTCCCTTCATCTCCCAGTGTTTGTCTTCACTGATGAATTTGCATGAATTTGGGGTTCAGGCAAAGGACAAAGTTGGCCACCAGCTCCTCAACTGGTTCCCATGACTTTGTTCCAGTCAGGAGCTAGGAATTAAAAACACAGGGAGAGCATTTCCATTTTCTGTCTGGCTCCTAATGCTGGCTGCTGTTGAGAATGAGCAGCTCGGGGATTCCTTGGGCTCTCTCAAAGCCTCTCAGGAAGTCATTTGGGAGGTGATGGAGCCCTGGCCTCAGCAGCCACAGGAGGAGAGCTCAGGGCTGCAGAGAGACTTTGTGATGAGCAGCACATGAACATCCTGGCTCTGGTGTGCAGAGGTGCAGCCCCCAGCATTGGGCCAAAAAGGACAGATTGCACCCCAAATTCTCCCTGCTTACAGAACAGCTCCTTAGCTGCAGAGATCTTGAAAAGATGAAATTTAGATGTATTGTGGACATCTTCAATATTTGAAGCAGCTCATCAAACACACTCCTGGTAGACAACAACAAAAGAGCAGAGAAAAAATGAGTTTGCCTTGTGAGGGTGCAGAAAGGCTCCATCTCCGTTTCCCTGCCCAGATCCAGCCTCCCCTCTGCAGACAGGAGCTGTTCTGCAGCTCTGCACGCTGCATCCAGCCCAAAGCTGTCACTGCTCCCCTGCAAACGCAGTGTGGGAGTGACACAGCCCCAGCTCCACCTGCCCCAGAGCCCTTGGACCAGGAGTGCAGCTCAGTGGGGCTGGAAAACCCCCCTGAGGTCATCCAACCCAGCATTGCCATGCTCACCACTAAACCACGTCCCCAGGTGCCTTTGAGCCTCCCAGGGATGGGGATTCCACATGATCCCACATGGTGGATGTTTCTGTCACATCTCAGAGTGATTTTCTAGTCAGACAAGCCAAGTTTGGTAGACTTTGCACAAGCTTGGGTTAAGGTGGTGAGGATTTAGGATTTATGTGTTGGAGGAGAGCCTGGCGTGCCCAGGTAAGTGGGAATTGCACCAGCAGATCTGCTTTAAATGAGGACTTTTGCTTTATGGTGGTTGTTGCTGGATCTTTCAGAAGATGAAACATCTTAGAACACCTAAAATAGAGAAATGGGGATTTCTCCATGAGCTCAGCTACCTCGTTTATGGGCTAAAAAAGCCCAACCAACTGACAACTGCTGGCCCTCATTGTTTCCAGCTTAGCTGTGATGTGAGATGCTATTCTTGGTCAAGAGCTGCCAATGCTTCTGAAGCTTGTGAAGTTGTTTGCTTTAATAGCACACAGCGTGAAGCAAAGGAAAGACTTCCCAGCAAAATGCTCCTTCTGCTGAGCTCGCTGCACCTCGCTGCCTGCTGGAAACGTTTAATTACAGACTGCGGATTCCAAAGCGCTTTCTTCCAATTATCTGATCTCAGGTACAATTTCATAAAACCCATGTTTCATCCTCCTTCCCAGCAAGGATCAATGCAGATGGATCATTTAATCAACTCCAGATGGGCAGAAAAATAACCCAGTCCCTGATGCCCTGTGCTGTCATTCCTCACTGGTCTGGAGCAGCCAGCCCAGGTATGCAGTAAACAGCAGTAAAACAGAAGGAGCTCTGTCTTTAAAGCAATGCTCTATTTCTACCTTGATTTTTGACTGCAAAACAGAGTGGGTATAAGCTGAATTGTCCTAAAAAACAAGTTAACAGCTCTTCTTCCCCTGCCCAGAACTCCCAGACCACCAGCATTCACCTCCCAGGGGCACCACAACTGCAGAAGGAGCTTGGCTGCTGAGTTAAGGAACCCAAATTTCCTGAGGAGGAGTGGGAGAGGCTCTTTCCCTTGGGATGTGGTTGTGGTTAGTCCTGAGGATGCTGATGGTGCTGCAGGATGGCCAACACTTTCCTGCCTGCCATGGTAAAGCTGACTCCAGGAACTCAGGTTTTCCAAGACCAAACACACACACACCTGAGTGAATGGAAAGGATCCAAATTCCAAAATCCCCACAGCAGAATCCCTCCTTTGCCCTCACAGAGTGGCACAACTTGATGTGAAATCACCCTGAACTATTACAAGAACTGATCATCCCATTACGTTTGTTGGTTTTTTATTTTAAACCGATTTCATCTATGCCAGAGTGTAGGCTTGGAAATTATTTACAAACATTTGCTGAAATGTTTGGAAACACAGGAAGAGCTGGCCAGCAGATCCTGCTGTAAGGAACACGCAAGCTGGAGGTGCAGTTGCTCCCAGCACAAAGACCTATTTGTGCAGAGAGGGCAGACACACACCAGGAATGGTCCCTGCAGGAGCCCGAGCCCCCTCCTGCCTCTTTCCAAACTTATTTCTTTACATAAGCACTGCATGCTTTTATAGACCTGAGTCACAAACCTTCCCCACCTCAGTAATATTTTGAAGTAAATTTAGCCCTGGTGATACATGCCTGACCTAGAGGGAACTGCATTTATAGCACAGCAGGGAAATATCCACATATTCCCCCTCCTGCACTTGGCTGTTGTCCCACATCAAGGCTGAACAAGCCCCAGGATCATTCCAGCTTCCCTTGACACTGAAAGTGGGGGACACTCAAAGGATCCCACCAGGTTCCCACCCATCTCCAGTGAGGACAAGGTCCTTGCATGGTCCAGTCGCTTTTTAATGTGATAAATTGTGGTTTGTGTGTTAAAGCTGGACCTGCCAGGGCCACCTGATCAGCACTTTCCCAGCTACTCACAATTTCTTTTTACACCTGCAACATTCCTGAGC
The DNA here is from genome assembly GCF_024509145.1 of Vidua macroura. Lineage (NCBI taxonomy): Eukaryota > Metazoa > Chordata > Aves > Passeriformes > Viduidae > Vidua > Vidua macroura. The sequence goes on along the minus strand of NC_071590.1, from coordinate 7,720,046 downwards.
ATCCTGCAGAGTCTTTAGAAAAGGCTCCCTTTAAAAACCTGACGTTTCAGCAGCATTTCAGCCTGGAAGAAGCCAGCTCAGCACAGGTCTGGAGCCGGAGGGCTCTGTAGCAGATGACATGCCCAGGCACAGGCACCACGAACATCTTGGGGAAGTTTCCACTGTACAGCTGGCAGCTCCACGGGGCTTTGCAACCTGCAGAGAGGAGCTTCTATTTTCAGTGAGGCTTTAGAAAGACAAAAGATGAAGAATATTGTCCCCACTTCCAAGAACTCTGCATCAGATGGAGGGGTATGGGCAAGGGAGATAAGAAAAATAAAACATTGAAACCTTCCCTGTTTACAGCATTTGTGGGAGAGCCCCACGCTGTGCTCATGCACCTCAGTGGTTATCAGTGAATTTCCTTCGGGTTTGCCTTTGATTGATAAGCTCCAGTCACCCTGGACAACCCTTCTGGAGTTCAAAGGATGGATTTTAAAGAAAGAAACGAAAATTATGAACCCAAAAAAGAAATCCATGTGTTTGAAATGTCTACGTGAAGCTGAACACCCAGGAATGAAGGGAGGAGAATTGGATGGGCAGTGCAGTGAGCAGACAAAGCAACACAAGATGTAAGATCTGAACAGACACGATGGCAGGAGACCTCTCAAAATCCACAGGGTGCCAAAAATCAAGACAACCAGAAAACAACCCGCAGTGAGAGGATGGCAAATGCTGCTTCAGGGGTGCAGAGGCTCTGATTTACAGCCAGGCTCCTCCCGCCTCACTCGGAGCGCTCCGGAATCTGGGTTAGCAAAGCCTCAGGGTCCCATTAGGAACAAAGAACACGGGAAGGGCTGCGACAGGCGAGGATGGAGCAGGGAAGAGCTGCAGCACACGCTCCAGCGGCCCCGGCAGCTTGGGAAGAAGGCGACAGCAGGCTCCGAGTGCTTAATGAGCACAGCCCAGCTGCCAAGGCACGGGCGCTGGCAGCACAGCTTTTCTACCTGGAGACGGTGGATGAAAGGCTGGCATTCAGGAAATGAGAATAGCAACTGTAAACATTGAGGTTTTCTATTAAAACACTCCAAAATCAAGTTCACGGCGCTGTACACCGCCCACGTTCGGTGCAAGGGAGGAAACAAAGGCACTGGTGTGAATTTCTAATGGAGGGCTCGGCTCCCTTTCAGCAGGGAATCTGCTGGGGGAATGGCACCGGGGCTGAGGGAGCAGAGCACGGCTCATCCATAATGCAGGAACAGCCACTGCGCCGAGCCTGTCAGGAAGGACAGCACTTCTCAGTATGAACAACACCACTCTGGGAGGCGGATGGTTAAAAATATATATGCTATGCCTGTGCCACTATAAATTATTGACTGTACAGGGAGCAGGAAAAAAGGATTCAGTGCCATTAATAATTTATTTTCTAATCCAAACGAAGATGGAATTTTATGCACCACTTATTACCAGCGCCGCAACTGGAAAAACTCACTGCACTTCCCACTGTCTGGAACCAGAACTGCCTTTCCATTTCCAGAAGTTTTTTTTTTGGAGTTTCTCCTTTAGCTTGAGACATACAGTCAAAGCCTTCCCTTGGGAGAGCATCTGGTCACTCCTGAATATTTAGCAGGCATTAAGGATACAGAGATGTATCTCTGCTTTAAGGCAGTGTTTAGAGGCACAGCACGACAGCTCTGCAAGGAGAAATCCCTCTCTTCACTCCCAGCCTCGTGCACAGACAGGTATCACAATGCCAGGCAGCTCTGCTACTCTGAGAATACAAATTTGGAGTGGCACTGAAGGATTTAGCATCGATTGCAAGAGCACCAAGCACAGGTGGATCCTTCAGGCATGACACTGGAACACCTCAGGGAGGTGGACCAGAGCAGTGGTGCTGGAAAACCACAGGGTAGGAGTTCCCTCTGTCCTGAAGACAGCAATTCACACAGAGAGATCCTTTTTAACACTTCCCTCTAAAGAAAACCATCCCTGTTCCACCTGAAGAACAGCAGGGGAAACCACCACGAGTCTGATCAGCCCCCTCCAGGTAGGAGATGAGTTCAGGACATGCAGGCAGGAGGAACACAACTCCCAAACCATTTTGGGTCAGGAAAGGTTCCATCATGTCTGGTATTTGATATAAAACCTGAGAACACACAGATTTGTATGTCCAAGGACAATTCCAAAGGGGTGAGATTAATCCTCTCTGCATCTTCCCTGAAGTTCAGGTAGGGAAAGATTTTCAAGGGGAGAAAGAACCAAGCACCTTGCTTAGAATTCTAATTTATTATTAAATTACATATCAAAGCCTTTTTTTTTTTATTTAATACATACAGAGAATGCACAATATGTGAGAACAAAAATAATTACAGTTACAATAAAGTTTCAAGAATGCGTATGAAAAGAAAAAAAATCAGAAAGTGCAATCAGAAACTCATTTACAAGGTATGGGGTGTTTTGTGAGAAAGGGCTTTGTTTTGGGTGTGGAGTGTTTATTTAACTGCTTCCCTCACTCAGCACCACACAGACCAACAGCTGCTTCTGTACTCAGAACTGAAACATCACCACTGGTTCCAATGTGCAGTGCCAGGAGAGGTGCAGGGCACAGAGGGGACTGGCAGGTGTTACCTGGAACGTGGCTCACTGTGTCTCTCACTGCAGTCTCCTGTCCTGCACATTCCACAGTCCAATTCTGTTTTAAGCAATTTCAGAACCATTTCCTCCTTCAGCACTGACAGCTGTTACCCTCTCCTTCCTGTCTCAAATGAAAGCTTTGGGACAAAACCAGTAAAAATAAGAAAAGGTTATGCCTCAAGTGATCTTGGGAAACAAGTTGCTACATTTAGAGAGTTAAAACTCTCATTTAGTCGTGACTAAATGAGCTGCACCATCAGAAGTGGTGGAGCAGCCTCAGCTCCCTGTGCAGCAGCTCTGGGAAAGCAGCACCTCAGGGGACACAGCAGGACAGCAGTGAACAATTCACCTGACACTTTCACATCACCTAAAAATTTTATTTTCAACATCCAGCAAGGAACTGACTTGTCTCACATTAATCTTAAGACAATGCAACAAAAGGATACCTGAACTATGAATGAAAATTCGAGTTGATTACTCAGTAATCCAGCAGTAATTTATACCCCACTTTGATATGCAAAGCTCCTGAAATCAATACTGGTTAAGAAAAAAATGTTTCCCAGGAAGGTCAAAGCCCTGGGGAGAAGCTACAGCTGTGGACACAGTTCTGGGTGTTGCCCAATGCCATTGCTCTGCTGCAGCAACCAGAGCCTGATAAACAGGTAAAAAATAATCTAAAGAACAGAGATAAAAATATTCCCACCTGTGTGAAGTGTGGCATCAGCGTTACCAACACAATCCTTTGTGTTCCAGTGCCTGGCCAGGTTTGAAGAAGCTGCTTATCTGGCAGGAAGAATGAAGCAGAAATTGAAAAAGGGTGTCTGCGTGTGTGAAACACGTCCTGGAGAAATACCCTGGATTTCCCCCCTTCATTTCAGTGCTCAGCAATGATCTCCTTAGCACACTTCTGTTGGGTTGAGTTAGGAAACCGCCACTTTGGCAGGAATTGCAGGAATGAGAATTCTTTAACCACATCTTTTTTTTCCTCAGAGCAGGAGGAACCACACAGAATGAAAAACTCCAAGAACACATTTAGCAACAGGAGACACACAAACCTGTATTTTGGGATTTGAGGCAGAATGCTACAATCCACTGTGTTCATTTTCCAGTCCATTGTTCTGACCACAGGCCCAGGTTGTTAGAGATGAATTATGAGGCTGATTCTCCTGAATTTGGAAGCCTTTCCCTGGGCCAGATGCAAACACACCCCTCCAGGGAGCACAGCACAACACCCGCTCACTCTGCCAGATGATGATGAAGGGAAAACTCCAAAGATAATTAAATGTATTTTTCAACACAAAACTGACTCAAAACCAGCACAAACAAAAACCATGGAGGGGCTGCCAACACCGAAACCGTTTCCAATAAAGCTTTATCAGAGATAATTCAGCACATTTCCATTATTTTATACTAAAATATATCAGTTCCTCCATAACATTTTCATAACATGAAAAATCCATTATGTTTACATATTTATTATAATCTACATATTTTCCATAGCAGCTTTTTCACAATAAGATTAAATATATGCACCAAATAATCAGTTAAGTCCAATAAAAAGACTTGTTATAAGATTAAATAAATGAATTTATTTATGGTACTGCAGATTTTATATTGCCAACTATAGAGCAACCAAATCCTACAAATCCTAAACAGATGCACAAATGCTGATCAGGGTCCCTTAGGGCAGAGGAGGAATCAAAGAAGGCAACAGGGAGAAGTTTGATCTCCCAACACACAGATCCATTAATAACCCTCCTTTATCCATCAAGCTTTTTCATAAACCCCCTTAATAAACACTTCATCTCCAAATGGGAACGTTCCCAAATCAACCAAATAATCACCCTTTATTTCAAATACAAGCCCCACAGTTTTACATGTCTTAATTCCAAATGCTTCCAAATCCCAATGGTAGGATGGCTGATGAGAAGCCCTTGTTGACTTTTTAGCACAGGGTTATTAAGTCTGCAAAGAAGCCTTTAAATCCAGACATTTTGGGTGTAACAGTGTGGGTTTGCACACCACACAAGTCTCTATTCCCTCCAACTCACAGGCACTATAAAATGAAGTAAAAACTTGTGTCCATCCCACTGGACTCTGTTCCAGAGGAGAACCTGGGGACTGTGTGACATTGGTGGGTGATGGAATACATGGAATCTGTTAGGAGCACTCTTAAGTGGATTGTGAAAAGAGTTAATCAAGTTCTTAGAAAGGTATTTCAGTGCCAAGGCTTGAATTTATTGGGTTATGATATGACAAGTGGAAAAGTGCTGTTGAAAGAGCAGAAAAATCTGTGATCTGGGAGGCTGCAGTATCAAAGCCACTGCAGATGTCAGCTTTGTTTACAGACAAACAACAGGGTTCTTTTTGCCTGTCCAGACCAAGAAAAAGTTCCCCCCCCCCAGATAATGGTAAATAACACTTGTTTCATTATTCATACAGTCAGCTCTTTGCTAGGAGGAGTTATGTCCAAAACCTTTGCTCACAGACACCTTTGCCTCAGCTATAACCATCATTATTTTCATTTCCAATCAACAGTTTAGATCATATCCTTCTTACCTGTACTATCAGAATAACTTCACATAAATTAGAGTATAGGCTTTGTAAACTGCTTATCATGTCTTTATAAAGATCTTTATGATGCCAGCCAAAATGAGAGTGTGTGCACCCAAAAGATTCCTTCAGGTGAACTCATGTTTGGTCACTTTTCAGATGACTGAACACTCGAGTAAACAGCTGCTGGGACACTGAGCTCCCTTTTTACACAGTGGGACTTTGTCAGTCCTTTTAAAGCCACAAGAAATCTTATGATCTCCCTCAGAGGGTACTTTCATATTCATGTTCTGTACAAAAAGTGAACAGAAACCTCCTTTTTTTTGTTAAGTTTGAGGAATTTGTGTGAAGCACAGTTTTCACAGCACGAATTATGCAGAAATAACTAGGATCTCAACCAGGAGTTAAGAAGAATTACAGAACATGTATTTAGTAGTAAAGCAACCTGAAGGCTTAAAGCTGCAATATTCATCTCTCACGGTGAAATTCAGTACTGGGCTGGGATTAGAGGGAAAGGCCTTCCTGCTGAGCTTCCATACAAGGCAAACTTAATCCTCTCCCTCTCCCCAGCCAGCACCAAACCTCCCCAGCACTGCTGAGCACTGGAACTGTTCCCCCAGTTCTGGTTAAGCATCCCACGGGCACTTACCTTGCAGTGAGAAAGGGAATGAAAGACAAACAAATCCCACCAATTTTAACCCAAAGGAAGGTGAACAGCAGGGGAGAAGAAACGCTGCAGCTTCAGCCCAAGCCCAGTGTCAGTGTCTACCATCAGAAGCTGCAGACATCATGCTGACAGCCCCAGCCACGAGCAGGCTGTGGAAGTCTGATGCTTCCCCCAGTCACTTTTCCTTGGCTGGGAGGAGGGAAGGTGGTGATGAGGTTTAGCAGAGTCCAGGGGGGAAGCATCCATCAATGGAAAGCGTACAGGAGCAGCAGGATGGTGCAGACGCCGATGACGCCGCCCAAAATGAAGGAATCCCGTCGCTTCCGGAGGTTGATCCTTTGGATCAGGCTGTTCACTGCTGGAAAACGGTCTTGGAGGGCTCTGAGTCAAGGTCACAGCACAAACAAGGATTCACCAACAAGCCCCAAAGCCTGGATGGGGAAATGCCAACACTGGAACTACTCCCAAGCTGGAGGAAGCAGGAGCAGTAAACCCTGATGGACAGGGAGCAGGATTACAACTGCACTTCACTGATTGCAGACCAGCAGAGAAAAGGGAACACTGAGCTCACATTTACACAGAACTCACCACCTGATCACCTTAATTACCAGCATTTTAATCTCCAGTATGTGAGGCTTAGTTACTTTTACTAATTGTGTTTAAATGAGAATGAAAAAAAAATAAATGGGGTGGTTATATAAAACATCTGTGGACTTTCTTCAATGGGATTCTGTTACTGGTGAAGAGAACAACCAAAGGCATTTGACTGAGAAAATCCTGCACATTGCATGACCCACACACTGTGCAAGCTCTGTAAAACCACGAGGGTGTAAATCTATCTCTTAATGTACAAAATACAACTGCCAATAAGACAATCAGCTTCAGAGCTTCATGTCTTTGAATCAAATCTTTTTCAGGCCTGACTTATTGAAACGTTATTGGAATGTGTCTTGCCAAATGCTAAGAACTGTAATGAAGTTTCTGGGTTACCAAGTGGATCTTTCCAGGCTGTCATGTATCTGGTCAAACAGTGCTGATGTTGTCCATTGACAGAAGGGAAAGAATAAGTGGGAAAACCACAAACGTGCCTGACTTGACAACGTGGCACAATCTTTAACCCTGAGACAGAATATGCACAGAAACCAACAAGCCAAAATCTTACAGGAGTGTGACAGACAAGAGGATACTCAGACCCTGACTACTCTTAGCTGTAAACCACAGCAAGCAGTGATGAACACCAAGCTTCAGCTTTTTTTGAAAGCAAAAAGCAGGACCTGAAATGAAACTGTACTTCTACCAAAACATACAGCAGGGAAGGGCATGAAATACTTTGCAGACATCTACCTGACAATTAAATTCTGTTAATTTATATGCAGTGCCCAAATTTGACCAAAACCAACTTCTTCACCACATTTACCATTAAGATGCTTCAGTCAGGTTATCAGGTGAACCTGATAAAAACCTGGCCTGTTTGTCACTGCTGACAGTACAGGTCACAGAGCCACTGACACTGCTGATGACAGAGTGAAAAATTGTACCATAACTCTTCTTAGGCACAGGCAGCACCAATTTTTAGGAAAAAGGATACTTGCCAAGGTATTCATCTTGCTTTGTATTGACTTCAACATCCCTCTCTGTGAAGTCATATTTTCTTTTGTTGCCATGGCAATGCTGGGGAAAGAAAGAAGATCAAGTTGTTGGTGCTAAGAATAATCCACAGCTCACACAAGAGGAGAACAAGCAGGCAACGCTTCTTCAGAGGACAATGAATGGGGTGAAGCAACATGAATGAAACCACAATTTTTCCATTAATCTCTCTCTTTTACAGTTAAGCTATTTCAGTTTTACATAAACTGTTAACAGAGTGAAACACTGAGAGTTCTTGAAACAGGCAGAGCTTGACTCTTCTCCTCCAGCCCCAGTGAAAACTGGTATTACTGGTATTATAAGCAACATAAGAATTTTGCTCTCGTGACTTAAGCTTTAAATTTAGAAGTTTGTATCATCCCAAATGATGCTTCCATCACAGCACAGAAAAAATCAGTTTCTGAGATCTGGTCCTAATTAAGAAAATCCCCCATGGTATGTAAGTTTTCATTTTCTTTGTTTCTTTACCAATACCAAACTGAATTTCCCATTTCAAATTTAATACGTTTTGGAGGTCAGAAAAAAAGCAACCCTGATCTTAAAAACAAGATATTAAATGAAGATGATAAAGAATTTCTCAGTTGACAAAGCTTGAAGACACAGTGCCTGAGAAAGAAAAATATGGCAAATACTGCTCTCCTTGCTGGCATGTGTTTCAAAAACACATAAAGCAGGACAGAAATACAATAAGGCTGCATAATAACTCAGAAAAGTCACCTCTACTGCTGTTGACTTCATCTACAGGAATAACAATGATTAAAATAAATTCTTGGATGAGTTTATGAGCCTTAAATATGGAGGGGAAATGTTCTGGAGGAGTAAAAGTTAAGTGGAAAAACACAACAGAAAAATATAAAAGGAAACTAAAGCTGTCATTTCAGAGGTAGGGAAATGTGAAATGCTGCTTTTACCTGATACAAACATACAATTTTTCAATGCAGGTATTTTAGTCCTCTAAAGTAAAAAACAACAAACTCACAAAACCACAAAAAAATCGCTGTTAAGAGGAGCACTCAGGGAATTTTGAATTACTAAGAATCAAGTTAGAAAAGAAAAAATTCCTATCTGCACAGAGGAAAGTTTGTTCAGTAACCTACAGATTCCTATCTCCCACCCCCACACTGACTTGATATTTGTCCAGATGAGTTTTTAATACAGTGTCTCTCAAAGTACTTCTGAATTAAGTCCCATATTTTTGTAAGATGCATCCAATGACTCATTAAAACATCCATTCATTTACAGAAGTGAAAACACAAGATGATTGCCAGTATATAAAGTGTACCTGAGCCACCTCCAAAATGCCTTTAGAAATAATTATTCACAGAACACAAGGTTCCTGCTTTAACATCTGGGGAGTGAAACTGTCCATTTCATACAAAAAGGCAGGATGTAAAGGGTCAAGAGATTGAAACCAATTTAATTTTTTTTTTAATCCAGTATTTTCAAGAATTTAGCTCAAAGGGCTGGGTTTTACTGGAGAGCTTTGAAGGAAAAAAAACTGGGGTAATTACCATTTTTAATATGATACAGTCTAGTAATGAAATGTAATTGTGATATTCATGAACAAGAGTTTAACTGGATTCCAGCTACTATTAACAAATCAAAATTCAAGCAAAAAGCAATGCTGTTCACGTATAATTTGATTATTCAACCCTTGAGCTGGTTTATCTAAGCCTTCAGATGTGTAAAGGAGATTATTAAATTTAAGAAGCAGCAGAAAGCAGAGTTCCTGGGGACCAGTCCAGAGACTGGTCTTGTATCTTGAGCACTGCAGCTTCCTCATATCCTTCATGAGACGATTTTGGTTTCATTCCCATCCCTGACATATGTTCATTGACTTGCTGCTGCCATTGCCTCACTGACAAATGCATATTTTAAAAAATTAATCACATTCTTCCCATTCACAATACTGGCCCCATTTAGTCACTCCCCACCACAGCCTCCCCAGACCAGCGGGACCTGGTTCCGACGTTCCGGAACTCGCGCGCGACCTTTACGATAAAAAGATGAAACATTTCTTACTGGAATGGAGATGACCCCGATTCCACATTTCACTTGGAAACCAGCAGGAACTATTCTCAGTGCTGCACTGGCTGGAACTACCAGAGCTGGGTGTAAACCAAGTTTCTAAAACCAGATGGTATCTGGCCTGCTCTCTATATTTAATATTAAAGCCCTGCTCAAGCACAATGCTCAGCATTGCTGCACTACTGGAGAAATCTCTCCCAGCTAAGCCCGAGGTCACAGCCATAAAACACCCACCTACCTCTTCCCCAGAGCAGCAGGAGAATCTCAAATTCCTGTGCTTGCAGCCATATTTCCCTCAAAAGTTCTGCCACATTCCAAGTTTGCCCTTGATTGTTCAGCAGTGTGCGAGCGGCCAAATTTCCCTCCAAAGCAAACCCAACTGATATTTGTACTTAGTTTGCTCTTTTCACTGGCATAAAAGCCTCAGGGTAATGGACACTTCCAGGCATTATCCCAGATGGACAAGTCTGACATGCAGAGATACACTTTAAATGCTGCCTGACTTGGAAGCAAAGAGTTTTTTTTGACTTAAATAAATGTTTCAGCTGTTATTTCACCCCATACTGCAGCCACATCCATCCAGCGTCACTGAGGGAAATGCACCAAAAAATCAACTCCTGGCTTCACCCATTGAGACACATCAGTCAAATCTACACTGCTGGAGAACTGAAACAAAACTCTAAAGAAAGAAGTTGTGTTATTAAAAATCAAATAATTCACATATTACTGGAACTTCTGCTTCATTTTGCATGCCATGAATCATACCTGCTCATTGAAATTCATGACAAGGTCTATGATTAGGGAATGGACCCTGTGACTGTGCATAGAAATGAAAGCTCTAGGTTTAAATTGGTAAAAATTCTGATTGCATCACTTACTCTTTGTCTGGAGATACATTTCTATATTTGTATCTCTAAATACACACATATATGCATGTATCAATGCATACCTACATGCACAGCCTGGCAAATTCCTTTATATATTCCTTTATTCCTTTATTTATTCCACTGTTTCCTTTGATGAAGTCTAAGATGAAAACATAAGAAACATCTCCCCAGGAATGCAAGTGATTTTGCCTGGACACTGGCAAGGTAGTTGTGAAATGAGAGAATTCTCAAAACGTGGCTCATGCCTTTAAAAAGTCAACACTCAATGCAAAAGAGTTTTTCCCTTTTATTAAATCCTATTTATTACCTAAGAGATAGCCCAAATACATAAGGAGACAATTAAAAAAAACCCCAAAACTATGGCTTTGGTCTGGCTTCAGTCCAATCTGCTAATATACAAACACTCATGGATCAGGCCTCAGAAAGAGAATTACAATAAAATCCTAAAAACTTGTCACACTCTACAGGCAAAACTATAACAAATATTCCAACAGAGCCAACGTAAAAACACAAGTTGTTAGAAAACAAGAAATAAATGGTCTGCTATTTTGGAGAAGTGATAATGTTTGAAAATGAAAACCTGAGAACTCCAAACATATTAAGCAAAATCTCTGCTTATATTTAAATCTGGCCAAGAGAAGCGAACGCTGTTCCAAAAGAACTGCAGTACAAAGTATCACATCCCACTCGCTTCTGGAGAGAAATATGCTGCAGTAAGAACCCATGGCACGTAATTCATTTAAAAATTGATTAAAAGTTTAGTAATAACGACACATGTGGAGTGACAGCCCTGCTCTCTGCTGTGGTTACTGAATCATTTCAGCTCAGGTGCCCAAGAATTCCCTGGCACGGATGTTTGATCCGTGGAGGACACGCAGAGGGAGAGTCAGACTCCTCACTTCTCTTCCCGACAGAAAATCAGAGCAAGGGCTCACAATTAGTGGCTGTAGCTCGTCAACAAAAGCCTCTGCAGACACAAAAATGTGCTTTCCACTGTTTGGAATCAGTGCTTAGTAACAAACCCTTAGGAAATAGAAGTGTGAAGAAAATAAAACGTGATTTCCTGACTTGCTTAATTAAAAAATGAGTAATGAACTGCAGCAGATGTAAACCTTGAAGACAGAGCAGTAGCCAGAATAAGCTAATTACATCTCAAGGAATCTGTCCTCAAACAGCTTCTTCTGCACAATTCCCTCTTTTATTTGTATTACAATAGATAAAACAATTGGTGAGTTGGGCAAACTCCCATCTGGTAAATTCACTTAGAAGGCAGCAGGATTTACCATCAATTAATGTCACACCCAAACACTACTGGGGACCACAAGGAAAAAAGAGTTCAATAGAAAATTCACCCTGGTTTTAACAGAGGCAGAATTCAACTCAGATATAAGTGGAATTACATTTCCTACTCCATGTCATTACTAAACCAGCTCTTTTTGTGCCAAAAAAAAAAATGTAGAACATTTTTGGCAACAACTCAAGCAAGAATTTACTACAGATAACAAATTGTGCAAGGTTGAGAGCTCTGAGCTCCTCTGTTGACACGGAATCGAGAAGCCAGGTCAATGATATAATTAAAAATAATTACATGTAATTTTGCAGGATATTAAGAGTAATAAATCACCATGTGCTGCTTAATGTTTTGCTTACTTGGAGTGGCAACAAAGAAGAAATTCACCAAACACTGAGCATTTTTGAGATGGAAAAAGCAGGGTTACAAGCATGGCAATAAAGGAGAGGTTTTTAGTGAGGAAAGGACTAGAACCCGAAACAAATACAGCTGGACAAATATTTCTGTGAGGCTGTGGTGAAATTGCACATTTGCAGGTATTATTGCACTGATCTCTTCTGGTTCATCACTGCACACTGATGTGGTTTAACACATTCTTCCTCCACGTTAATTACCCTGAGCCCACTTAAGCCAGCCACCCTTAATGGACACAGCCTTGCTGCACCTCTAATTGTTCTTCTTGGGCATTTATGTCAGCACATGTATTGTCTGAAAGCATATCTTACTTGCTTTCCTACCTTTTTTTTTTTTCCCTTTTGTTTTAAAGCAAAAATCTAAAATTTAAAACCATTAAATTGGGCATTATTACAGTATTGGTCTGCAAAAGGTTGGCTTGGGAAGGGCACAGATAATAAAATTTGTGTTGTTACAGTTCTAAAATGTCTAGATCAGTTAGAGAAGGTATCATTTAAGTATCCAAACAATGTAAGAACCCCAAAAGATAAATAAATGTACAACAGCAATAACCTTTCAAGCAGCTGTGGTGAAAGCCCTTACCTATATCAGCTGCACACTGGGTGCTGAACATTCTGAATACATTGAAAGGTTACAGAAATCAGGTTTTGGAGGAGTGTCACTGTGAGAAGAAACATCTTGACTACTGGAATAGCCCTCAACAGCTCAGCCTGAGATTCACTCTGCTCCAAAGCTGATTCACCTTTGAGCAGAACCCCAGATTTTCTAAGCTAGGGTGAATAAAATATTTAAGCAACATTCTTATGTCAATATTGAATAGAAAAAACCCAAACCAAACCCCACCAAACCCAGCAATTCATTGTAATACTGCCAAGGAGCTGGAAACAACAGAGTTACTGTATAAATATAGTGACTGATATATTTAGAAACAATTTAATGGAAATGCTGATTGTATGGAAAATAATGAAAATTTTTACATTCATTCCTACCTTATTGTTTCTTCTATCAGTCGATCTGAGCTGAAAGCCAAAAGAAAAAAAAACAAGTTAAAGAAAGTAACAAGCACTAAGTACTACTTTAGATCACTAATCAATGATCCCCATCATCATCCTAATAAATTTGCTCTTAGAATGTTTTATTTCTGGATGTTGTCATATTTTGCTACTACACAGGTTTGGTTTATATAGAATGTGGAGAAGAAGCACTGGAATATCCTCTGGAGCAGCATTTCCTAAGTGTAGCAAGAGCAGCTGCTCAGGAGAAGACATAAAACACTGAGAAGACAAGGAAAGGAGAATTGGCACTGTGATTTATGGAGGACTGTTTGGAAAGGAGTGTTAGAGAAAGGAGTAGCTAATTTTATTGCTTTTTAATCCTGCCCACCCATTCAAAAAATGTCATTAATGACTAAGAAGCTGAGACTTGGGTCCATCTCAGAGCCCTGCTCAGGATTAGCTCCCCAAGCACTGGTTTATGCTGGCAGATCTATCTTTCCATCCTTCTGTGGCAGCAGCAGCTGGGTGAGAGCTGAGCTGGTGGAACACAAACCACAACACACACGGTGTGGCACAGGAAGGCCTGGCTGACACGTGGCACTGCCCTGCCCTGCCTGCACACATTGATCCAGCTCTGTGCAGCATCCCTGGGAAAAGGGCAGCCCCCAGCACAGCCCACAGAGGATGCTGCATTCAAAAACCCAACACACACCATTAAAGGGAGTAACAAGATCCTTGGAAGAGTGCAGCTGTTTCTCCTTTTCTGTACTCAAACTTTCACACAGGGTTTTCATCACTGCTTTGCAGGCAGTTGTGAAATGCCAGAAAAACACCTCTTGTTACAGCAATCAGTATTTCCAATGTAACCCTGACATGGAACAGGTGCCTGCACCATCCCCACAGTGCAGGAACAGCAATGCACCCCAACAACTGCTCTGTTTATCCCACAGATCCACACAAATTCACAAAAAGCATTGAGTTTGCAGTTTGAGGAAGAAATCAGCCTGATAGAAAAGTAGTTTTATGTTGTACTGGCTACTGCCTTCAGTATTAAATCAGAATTTATTGCTTCCAAACTCAAAGATGCCAACAGGGCACGGCCACCTCCATCCTCCACCCTCCTCATTCCAAGTGTTTTGCCAGCCCCCAGAGCAGCACAGCTCTGCCTCTGACTCAGCCAGAGCTGCCTGATTTGGAACTTTTCTCCTTCCCACAGGAATTCTGGAGATCCCCCCACAGCTCCAGCTGGAGGAGCGTGCTGGGCCACGTGTGTGACCTGCTGGGGAGGGGGAGAGGCAAACACAATGACTTTATTTCTCTGTGAAGAGAAGTGAAAACACCAAGGTTGCTATTTCAGGCTGTCCACGGCTTGAAATATAGACACAGAACAGAAGACTAAAAATATTTTGCTCAATTTTAAGCTGCCAGGGACTTGGACTGGGGCAGCAAACAGAGCTACACTCTCTAAGATTCACATCAGCTGTGAGCACGTCAGTTTAAGTAAATAAAACCAGTTTTATTCACTGTGTGGTGTTTATCACACAGGCACAGAGAAGGGAAACACCCTAGCTGTGTACACAGAGCAGTCTCACAGCATCTCCTGTGTCCCCAAGGCAGGCAGAACAGGAAAGCAATGCATTAAAGATTTCTGGAATCGCTGAGTCTCCAAGAGACACAATCCAGCTGAGAATGTGCCTTTCATAGATAGTCTCTAACAGACAAGTGTGTTATGTGGGCAGGGCATAATCAGAATAAACTGCAAAACCATTCGAAAACAGCCTCAAAAGCAAGAGCAGTGCACAAGAATGAATCATTTTAGAAAAGGTTCAATTATTAAAAAAAAAAATTATCAATGAAAAGGTATTAAAAACCTTGCTGGTAGCAGGTTACACTTAAAAAAATTCTGTGGAAGAAAATGTTAGAACAGCCCTATTAAAAACCTACCTTAGAAAAATCATTACCAGCTCTTTGTCCATTTAACTGATGAAATTACAGAATTTTTATGCTGATGAACTGAAGATGACAGAGAAGCTGAACACTTTTACAGACCTCAAGTGAACTAGGATGTCCTCCAAGGCTTTTAGAGCACCAAAATTAGGCTTGCCAGTTTGCAGCAGGGACACTCACTGCTTTTTATGTCAGAGAAAGCTGTAGACAGGCAGTTTTATTACTTAGTCAGACACATAAACACAAGAAGTGACTTAAAAGCTTCAGATTACATTACTCTGCTTTATTTTTCTATGTGTATGTATGTTTATACACACATGAAAATAAACTCTGGGAATGTGGCTACCTGTAAAATGATGACAGAAGGTCATAAAAATGTATAAACCAGTAAAAACCAGTTCTGAACACCACACACAGGCCTGAGCTGCAAATGCCAACACAGGGCATTCAGCAGTCATCTGAAGCCTCAAGTTCAAATGTTTCTTAACTTATGTGGAGTCACTCCAAATATTTAAAAGGATGAGATACACAGGAATTTTCTTCAGAGTGAAGACATGTAGGTAAGGGCAGACTAAAGGAAGCACAGATTTATCAGCACAGCTTCCAGTGTGTTCTTCCCAGCCCAAGAAGAATCAGGTCTTGAGAGGATTTCCAAACTCATCTCTCCTTGCAAGGTGAGCAAACTCCACAGGAATGGCCATGACATTCCCTGAGATTCTGGTACAGGCAGGCAGTATGAGCAGGAACATTTCAGGGATTCTGATGTGCAGCTTTGGATTCCTTGGCAAATACAGATTGTAAAGTTCACTCACAGTGACACCCAAACAGAAGCATCTGTTTCATTCATTTTACAGCTCATAACCATAAAAATAAGTCAGATTTAAGGAAGATCAAGAACACAGAGTACAACAGGGCCCAGAGACACAAGGGAAGTTTGCAGATCTCTGACTATTAATAACCTGTTCTCCACAAATAGAAGCTGTTCTCACAATTAAAAATAATGTTCATTCCAACCGTTTCCCAGAATAAAAAATTAACATTGAACGAGGCAATTGTGCTTAACTCACATATTCAAAACACTACAAAAAGAAGCTCTTAAATTAAAATCTATCGACTTTGTTCTTCTGCTGTCCAAGCAAAGACAACAAATCCAGTGGACATTTCCTTATGAACATCCAAGCAAAAGATGGTTCTGGGCATTATTAATCTGACTTGCCATCTGTTTCAATAAACTCTGCATTTTCACCTGTCCAGACAGACAAAGCTTTTTAAAAATACTACAGGAAAGAAAGGCTGGAAGCTGCTGAGGCAATCACCTCCTGTAAAGAATGGCCCAAGCCCAGCAGCAGCAGCCATGCATATGAAATACCCAGGCCTCTGTGCAACTGCTGTCTGCAGAAGATGGCACAGCTTGTGCTTTAAATATGCAGATAGGTAAATTATTCTGAAGGAGAAATTAAGTGAAATATTGCCTCTGTGATAGAAAAGAATCCTGCTCGCCACATCAGGCTTTTAGAATAAAAGAAAGCATTTTATGTTGTTTGTAAGGCAAATCTCTGTGTTTGTACTGAAATAAAATTCATTAATATAGATGAATACTTAGCTGAGGACTGGGCTTCTCCCATATCCATAGATTTTGCTGCTGATATCCAAACCAAGTAGGGTAGAGCAGTAAAACTCATCTGCACACAACTCATCTCACAATATGCTTTAAACCCTTCAGATGAAATTAAGGGCAATATTATCACATAGAATAATTTAAAAGGAACAGGGAAACCCCTGTAGAATAAACTAATATAGCACTTGATAACTATTTTCTTCCTTTCAGAAAGAATAACTAAAGAAATAATCATTTTACTTTGTTCTTTCTCTAACTGCAAGATAAATCACTAAGTCTCTGCTCTCTCAAACTGCCTCCAATAAATCTTTTGTATTTTCACAGTCCTGGATCACCAGGCAGTGTGGAGCATCCAGGAATGCAAATCCTGCAAAACACACTCTAATACAGCTATGAGGCCAATCTGATTTATACACTCAGTTATCTCCATCTTCATAATAACAGAATAACAATGAAAAAAACACTGTGCACACACACACAAAAAAACCTCCATCTCCAACTCATTTTTTTCTGCTTGCCATCAACATTTCTTATCATATTAAAAATTCATAAGATCATTAAGCTCTTTAAAAACTTAAGTAGAAGAATGTAAAACAGAACACTTCCCCCCCTTCTTGTGATAACAAGATATTCCAGATTTTATAAGACTTGTCCCTAGTTTGATTCAATTTCGTTTCAAAGTTGCTAAAGAAGACAAGAATTGGTGTAGAAATGTATTTATTGACTAAGACCAATATATTTGACCATGAAGCACACATCTTCCACTTCCAGCATGAGAAAATGTGGCTGGCCAAAAACAAAGGCAGGAGGCATTTTCAGGGATGAACAGTTTCCCCACAGAAACCACTCTAAAAGCAAAGAAAGGTTCAAATACTGATCCAAACTGCTCTCTTTTGTTGGTTTTCTTTGAGTGTTAATTCAAGCACAAATCAGGATGCTAAGGAAATGCAATTTTGTCACATTGTCTGTTGCAGAAGGCAACAATCAAACAAAAAACCCAGCACAAATGTGAGCATTAATCAATGTATAAATTTGCTCAACATCATCACACCTACAATCTCTGAACACCTCAGAAAGCTTATTTCTGCACATCTCAGAAATCACTTTCAGTAAGAATGAGGAATAGTTGCAAAACTGGAAAAGAAAAAAGCACAATATCACGTTGCTTTTCATCAGTGCAAACAATTTGTTAAATCTAGAATGAAAGGCACTGGAACAGAATCCATTGCTCTAGGCAAGAGTAAACCAACATTGTCTGGTGCTGAATTTCTTTCCAGATGGGAAGAAATTGTACATGAGGGCAAAAAATACACAGAAGGCATCTCTTTTCACTGTAGGGAAAAATCTGCCAAAGGATTTCCAGGAAAAGAATCTGGTGAAACCTCCTCCCTCCAACTGCAATCCTGTAACACAAATTCAGCTAAAAATCCAACTTCTAGCTACAGCACTAAGTAAATACCTCAGCAGCTCATCAATTCCAGCCATTTGGACTTTAGATACACTAAGAAAAACACTTTGCAGCTAACACCTATAAACACATCTACTTGTGCAACATAACCAATAAAAAGATTAGCTGTTCTAACTCAGTTTAAAGGAGGTAAACAAGTACAAAGGGATTTTCTCCCTTAAAACAGGGATCCACCTTCACAGGTCTGAACACCAGCAGCTGTTTCTCCTGGATTTCCAAAGGGTATAGCCTGCACCTCCACTGAACTCCATGGAGCTGTCTGGGAATTACCAGAGTGGAAGAATTGTTTCTCTAAAAGAGGAGGTAGCCAAGAAAGCTCTTTGGCATGCAGACGACTGGGAAAGTGCCTGAGAGCCCCAAGAGGGTGAGCAGCAGCAATACTTCTTACCTAAGAGCAAATCTATAAGGGAATAAGAGCTTCTCAATAACCTGCAGTGTTCAGTTTACCCAAAGAACTCAGGTACAAACTTTAAAAATGAGAACAGCTCCTGCTGTCCACGTGAAGTGCAGCAGCTTGTTGAGCACAAACCAGGGCCAGGATGGCACCACCAGGCCTCAAGTCATGCTTGGGAGAAGTTCCTGGAGAGACTGAGCCCCCCATATAATTGCTCCCTATTACCCATAGGAACAAAGTGAAATGGACTGAGGAGGGCAGGCCTTACTGTAAGTCATTATCAGCAACCACAAGTGTCAGAACAATTCCAGTAACTTCCTAATGGACTCTATAGGCATTTCCTCAAATTCTGCATCTGCACACTCTGCCAGCAGCCAGGGGCAGGGATGTCTGCATTATTTCCCCTGGTTTAAACCATGGAATTTGGATGGGACCTTTAACTAAAGGGAAAACCCCTCAAAACCAAGCAGCACAGGCTCTGCTATCTGACACTGACCTGACTGCAATGGAGCTCTCCAGGATAACCTGTCACGGCTGATTTGTTGGGCACACACAGACAGGAGATGCTCAGCTTACAACAAACACAAGCTGTTTGTAATCTGTGCTGTAACAAAATAGATTGTATCACTTTTCTAGCTCAGTGTTTTTTGACTAAAGCTTGGCAAAGCTAAAGAGCCATTCTACTAATCACAGCCTCCTAAGTAACCAGGAGAACACAAGGGGGAATGCCTTCTGCAAGAGCCCCATCACATAAACAACTTCATAATTAATATCTTTTTAATTTCCAGTCCAGCTAATACAGAAATCATGTGAGAATTATCCTTAGGATGACAACCCCACTTTTTAATGTAGTATGAAACCCTAAAATCCACACTGGCAGACACGTGTTCTGGTCCCTAACTGCATTTTCACCTGCTGTGGTTTTGAGGGTTTTTTTTAGGAGAAGCTCTGTGGCTTTCATGCAGGACTTGGCTGAGGTACCTGATTTACAACTCGCTACCTTCCTGTTAATTAAGTTGCAGAAAATGATTCTTGAAGCTGCACAGTTAACTATGCAACATAACAAACACTTGTGGTTCAAAATGTAAAGTGCACACTACATTTCAACCACCCACAAGCCAAAGCCAGGATGCAATTCATTAATGGGTAAAGATCTCAGCATTTTTCTCCTGACCCAATTTCCCAGTGTTCTTAGGGCTTTTTATCTGAGACTGAACAAGATGCATTCTTCCAGAAGTGCAACTATACTTGATATAAACAAGTCTCTCAAGTGAGAGGAAAACACTCTGCATCTTTCAAATCAAAACAGAACTAAGGTCCTTGAAAAGATCTAAACAAAACTCTATTATTAGGATAAAATAGGGATGCTTTAAGGGTAATTTGGATCTAGTTCTGCTTAGAATCATGGATTTGATAGAACACAAAGGAATCTGCACAGCAATCATTCAGCAGCCAAGAATGAGAACCTAATTCTGATGCATTAAGAGAGGCTGAAATTAAATAAAAACTCAAGAATGACATTTATGCAGTAGTGTGGTAACTTTCCAGAGATATACTCTGTATATGAGAAAATGGAAATAATCACTATTTAACATATCCATACACATTAAATTGAGTTCAACAGCTTGTTTTTACTGGAGGATCCAATAGCAAATAATGAGCAAGCACTTCTGGCCCTAAAGAATAATGAAGTGCACAGCCACACTGACAAAAAAATGACATGCTGCATTAGAATATAAAAGTGATTCTCAGATTGCACAAAAGGAATTCTAAAAAACTCCACAATTGTTGATTCTCTTGAAAAGCTGCACCTGCTTTTCAGAACCAACCCATGCAGGAAGGATTTCAGCACTCCTGAAATCTCTCATTTCAATACAGACCTAGGTGGGGGGAAGCTGTCCTAGTTAAGAAACAATGTTGAAAGGAAAGCTAAAAACAAATAAAACGTGCATCAGCGACTTGTTTATTTCTGAAAGGAGCAAAAAAACTTCAGAAGAAACCTCAGAGCCCTGAAGTTTGAAGTGTGGTTTTATATCCTTCCCTTTCCCCAGATTAAGAGCAAAGTGCTGTTTCTAAGGGGGAGCCCAGAATCAAGAAGCAAAGCAGAGTTTTTGTCCCAGCCACTTTTTTTTCCATTATATATAAAGGTAATCTTTCAGTCTCTGAGGATTTGCTCTTTAGCTTTTGGAGACATTCATAAAGATCTACAAGAGTTTCCACAGCCACTTTCCCAGGGGTACATAGAATTTCATCCATAAACCTTCATTTTTATACAGATGAAAAGCAAACAATGAGCTTAAAGTTCTTAATGTCAATGTGGCTACATCCTTTGTCACCTGGATAATTCAGTTTTGTACTGGGAGTTACACAGGAAATTTCCAAACTAAGTTTCGTGCTGTGGCTGATGGATTTGATGTTTTTGGCTTTTTTTCATTTGGTTTCCCCATCACTTTAGACATATTGAGGTATAAAAATGTCACAACAGTCATCAGCGTCAGGGAAATTACTGATTACAGTATTGTTAAAGCAATCCAACTATCAGGAAAGCATGCAAATAAACATTGAGACATAGAAGCTTTAGTTTAGTGGTTTGGGTAGAGGTTTTTTTTAAGTCCTAAATACAGCACAGGAAGATTAAAAGAAATAGTTGATTTTACCCTAATGAAGCTCAAACTATTTTGAGAGGAAAAAAACCCTCTTAAATCCTGAATTGCTTGGCTTATTTTCATGACCTTTTATTAAGTTATTTATAAATAATAATAATACCCAAGAGAGTATCTTCCTTCATTGCCTGGAAGCTTTGAACCTCCCAAATTCTCATTGAACTACTTCAATAACTTCCTCACACTGTCATATAATTATATATAGTGAAGTTTCTCCTTTCCCAGAAGACATGAATTGTCTCCCTCTCCAAACATTATTTACTATTAAATAAGAAAACAGCAAATTATTCTCAGTCTGATGCTGCAGCTGAGTAGATGATGTGCCCAAGTGTCATATTCAGTCTGGGACTGTGACAGGGGAAGCTGATCCAGCCACTTCCAGAGTGGCCCCTGTGTCCCTCTGCCAGGAGTCTTCAGGAGACAGAGGTTCTGCCAGCAGCCTTGGAGATAAAACCCATTCAAGCCCAGACAGAGATAAGGCTAAAGGAAAGAATCACTGATGCAATCAAGAAAACTTTGCAGCAATAGAATAGGAGACAGCAGAAAGACAGACTAGAATTGTATTTTGAAACAGGATTACAGCACAAGCTGTTGTGCATCCTTAAATAAGCCTTTGCAACACCAAAAATCCTCCTTTGCTCAAATCCTTTCTTTGAAAAGCATTTTCTTTGTGCTGCTGCTCAGACAGAGCACAGAGCCCTGCCCCAAAAGTCTGAGTTACTCACTGGTAAGGCAGTGAGGTGATCACCACAGCCATCCAGCACTGACACACACTTCTAATGCAGCAATTTCTCAAACTTCCTTATTCCAGAAACAAAGAAAACAAGCCAACAGTGTTTGGGAAAACAGCAGCACACCATTGCCAGAGCTCTTGCAATTAATGGCCAGCAGAGAGATGTTTTAACCTAGATTCCCCAATCCCTCCTTGCACTGTAACTTCCAGTTCAATGGGCAAAGTGCTGCAGCCCTTCTCCAGCTCTGCCCAGCAGGGCTGCACCAAACAGCACCAGATCCAAACCCTCCACAGCAGGGCCATGCAGAGCTCCTCTGTCCTCCCAGGCCACAGCTGCTTGGGTTTTTCTCATAATTGCTACAGAACAAAGATTATTCATTCCCAAGTGCTGGTTAGGTTAAAATCTGCATTCAAATTAAGAGAATGGAACCACAAGAACACTGCATTCTGCTCTGACATGAACAAAAAAAAAGTTTAATTAAGAGGCAAGTTTGGTAATTAAAAAAAAAAAAAAAAAGAAAGCCCTTACTGGGCCTGACTAAAGTGGAGCTCAGCAGTTCTGAGGCTGTAGAGCAGGCAGGCAGCAGGCACCCAGGGAAGAGCTCATCACATTCCTCCCCCCCTGCTGCTTCCCCAGCCACCTTGGGATGGAAAAAGGACTTGGTGAATTAGCTGGTTTTCCTGCATTCTCTGATTCCAAGAGAAGATGAAGGAGATGCAGTGCTGAATTGTGTGTCAGCTGGAGCAGTCGCTGCCCAGGCATCTGTGAGTCCTCTGCAACTGGAAATTAGGGAGGGGATGGGAAGGGAGGCAACCACAGTTCTCTGGTCTTAATCCAACCCTGAAGTTCCACTGAAATCCACAGGAACACGAGCAGCAACTGCACAGTGAATGGAAACCAGGGCATGCAGAACAGAGAACAGGGACAATAAAAGAAATTCTATTCGGGTAGAAAACTGGCAGCTTTCTCCCAAAAGATCACATCACCTGTAAGCAAAAACCCTGCAAGGTGTCTCTGCATTTTGTTGAGCTGATTTCTCTCTGCAGATCAGTGCTGAAGTGAAAATTTGTCAGGAAAGAAAATATTTAGAGGAAAAACAGTCAGTAAGTCACTCCCTCCATTAAGATCTTGCCTGTACCACCAACAAAGTTTGGAAGGAGTTTTCCTGGTGAGTGTTCTCTACTCTATGTGCCCTTTTCTGCCCAAACAACAGCAGGAAATCTGAAATAGTTCTGCTGATAACAAAATGCCATAATGAAAGCAATAAAAGTGTTTACTACTCCAGAGTACTCCACATACATGAAGCACTGCACAAACATTAATTTCTCCTCATCATCTCAGGTATGTATTATTACTTAGCACCATTACACAACTGCTGCAGGTTCCTGTTATTTCTTTTGCTCACTTCTTTTATTCCTCTTTTCTCTTCCCCATGCAGGACACAGTCCCTCTGATTTGTCTGCTCTCTTCTTTTTCCTCCTTCAGAAAAAGTTCCTTACCCACCTACTCTGGCCCTCTCTGTGCCAGTTTTGAACACTTTAAGACACACAGGGGTGTCTGAACACTTGCAGCAGGTTCATCTCATCTACCTGCACCACTCACACACGAGACTCCAACTAAGAGGATTTATAAAAAAAAATTTACTGGATAAATTCACAGGCTGCATAGCAACACTCAGCAGAAACATGCAGTCACCTGACAACAATTCAAAACACAGCTAATAGATATCTGCACCACACAGGCACCTGCTTCACCACCAGCCACTTCTTTTACAAAAGGGATAAATGACTAATTTTGGAGTGCTGGAGCTGAGTAATGAAGTAATAATCACACAGTTGCCCCACAATGACAGAATTGGTGTGTTTTCACCTCCTTTTACAAGGAATTCATCATAGGTAATAACATCCATAATTTCAATCTAAACTTCTGAAGATTTAATCAATTTTTACACAAACTCATCAGTACCCCCTGGTATCACTCACCTACAACACAAGGGAGATTTTCTCTTACACACACACACACAAAATTGCAGATTTAATCAAGGACATTAGTTCCTTCTTTGCTGACTTAGACTATAACTCATCAATAACTGCAGAATTTCTCAGGGCAGACTCTAAGTTAACAGAATTGTTTCCCCTGAGGCAGCACTTTTCAGAGCAGTTTTTAAAATGCTAAGCTAGATCTATTCATCAAAATTGTTTTCTTTAGATGGAAAACAGCATTAGAAGAAAAATGATGACTTGTTTGTACCCCTGGCCAAAAGCACACAAACAGAGAAAATGAAATGCCTTTAGGGAATGGCAGAGACACAAGAAATCAAGATTTCAAAAATGGACAGCAAACATGACCACGCTATATTGGGTATTTCTTTAAGCATGTGACATGCCAAGAAATCTGAGCTATCAGGTAAAAATATTAACAGGCCATCAATACTCAACAACATCTGCCAACCTTATTTTAATTAACAGAGGTTAATTTTTTATTAAAAAAAATGAGGTGTTACTGTTCATCTCTCCAGTGGTTGTTAAAGCTATTCTTGAATTACCTGTCTAGAACTTAGACAGGAAACTGAGTGGCTTGGAAACTTCATGCCTCCTATCCACAGGCAGCAGAACTTCTAGACAAATCTCCTTTCCCAACAAAGAGCTGATTTATAAAATGGACTGAGCAGCAGTGAAGCTTTTGAGGGGAAAAGAACATCATGTGTTTTGTCTCACCCTCCCTGGTGGGGTGCAGCAGCACAGGGCTCCCTGCCCGAGGGCTGCCCCAGCTCCACTGGGATTCCAGTGGAAATCCCCACTGCTGCCAGCAGCACTGACACAGCAGCCAGCCCCACCCTGGGCAAGGGAGGCCAAATGGATCCAGGATCCTCATGGCTTAATGGAGAGCCAGGCACAGGCAGGGTTTGCACAGTGCTTTTTGTCATTCCTTTCTGCCTAATGTGTGTTGGAACCTTTTCTTCATCAGCATCTGCTACTCACAGATTTTTCATTTCCTCTCCTTTTTTTAGGATTATCTACATGTGTAGCATTCAGAGGATCTTCCTCGTGGTGTTCACAATGTGACACAAAAAGGAGAGAGGCAGATTTAGGCAAAAAGCAGAGGAGTTTCTTGTCTCTCTTGTTGCTCCCCAGTGAGATACCCCACAAACAATCCCAGCCTGCTGCTTTTTGAAGAGCATTCATGGGAAACCCAGCCCAGAGCAAACCCCAGTTTGGGTTAACATCCACTTCAGATTCATGCTGCTGCCTCAGGTCCAGCCTAAGATGTCTGGAGATGTTTTAATTGTTGCAGGTATTTTTTGAAAAGAAATCTGACAAGTTTTTTGTCATCTTGAGATATTTAAAAACGTTTTGAGAACGAGATGACAGTGTCACTAAAAGATCTTTATAACCATGTTATTACCTGCTAATAAATGTTTAGAATTTATCCTGTCTCACATGGTTGTGCATGAAGGAAAAGGCTGACAGAAGAGTCTGGCACTCAGCAGTGGGGCAGCAGTTCACACATTCTGTTATCAGATCATACCATAAATATGTAATAGGTTGAAGTACTTAATATAATAAATTAAGCAGAGTCAAGACCAAGTGAATGTTCCAATATCTGACATGAATATGTAATTCCTGTGGCATTATTACACTGCTTTGGAGAATATAATAATACATTGTGAAGTTTATATTCCTGTTTTTTAAGCTCTTTTCATAGATTTCACTCCACTGAAAACATTTGGATTTTTACTCCTGTGTCTTCATGTAAATATATTCATCATCTGCTTCTGTCAATTAGTCTGGCACCAGGATTTACTGCACTACAAATATTCAGCATCATGACTCACACAAAGCTTGTCAATTTATCCTAGGAACACGTTTGGTGTAATTTGCCAGCTCCTGGTGATTTCTTGGGACCTTTTCTTAGGTTTTGCAGCTTTTTGGCATGAATAGCTCATTAACTGCTTTCTCTGAAGACAAATATGTTGAAACTCTCTAGTCATTTCCTCTGCCAGTATCTTTTTCTGAGCTTACTGATTCTCCATTCAAAAGTTTTGCAAGCTTTGATTTCTTGCCAATGTTGTCTTCTTCTTTTACACTGGATTTCTTCACAGTCCTTACAGTTATCTCCACCTTGCAGAGTATCTCCATGATTAGTTTTGGCCCTGTTTACTAAAGATGCACAACTCACACTTATTTCTGGTTTTCTTTTTCCTCAGTGTTGTGGTGGGTATTTTTCAAGTCTTAACATTTTCAAATAATCACCCAGATGACTTTAAACTATTTCTAAAACTGCCTTAACTTTATTTTTCATGCATTTTAATCCTGTAAACATACTGCAGTGTTTAGCATATTTAAAAAACCAAATAATCAATGCTTCAATAAATGTTAGGCTCAAATTCTGAAGACATCAGCCAGAAAATGTTTACAAAATGCTGTAAGTTTTCTGCTCTTAAATTTGCAAAATTTTTTAAGTAATGGACTCAGGGCAATATCAGTTTCTTAGAAAGGTATTTTACAACTCCAGAAATATTTAACCATTCTATTTCAAGATCATGCTTCATAGAAGTCCTAATTCAAGCTTTCAATCAAGTTTTAAGTTTTAAATATATTACACAAAACTGAGGATGAAGTGGTGATAAGCCACAACTGAAAAAAAAATTGATTTAATTTCCCGTAGAAGTTTTTTGTGCTGTTTTGGCTATAAGTTTCATCATAAGAAAGCCACATGTAATTATTTATTTATTTGGTTGGTTTTTTTTTTTAAGCAAGCCTGCCCTCTCGTGTGAGCCTGAGATTTAGCACAACTACAGGCAAGGAGAGAGGAAGGAAGACCAGAGTTATTTCCTGACTCTCTAAAAACCACAAACCCTCCAGTTCTTTGCTCTCACCTGTGCTGTTTTTGCTGAACAAGGACACACAAAGCAGCTACTCAGAACTTAATGCCCTCTCTGCAACAGGAATAACAACAAAGTGCTTTCTATTTGACTTGTTATCTGCTAACCTAGAATCAGTTTGCAAATATCAAGTGCATAGGTAATTTAGGAATTAATCTCTTCCATCACCTTTTGTCCACATTCAGTAGAGACAAAATGAGAAAAGGTTTTTCTCTGTCTGACTGATGAAAGAAAAGGAGATGGAAACCCAGCCAAATCATGGGAGTTTCTTAGTTTAGTTTCTTGAGCTTTACCCCAGTCAGAGTGAAAGGCATCCACTCCCTTGGGAGGAGGAGGTCTGAGTCACAAGTGATTTGCAAAAGCCCCTGAAGACAACACAAAACTGTCAGTGGCGAGATCCTAAATCTCCAATCACTGACACTACCATGACTACTACCTACCCCACACAGCTCACACTCAGGACAAGCCATTTAATCAGCTGCATGAAATTCAGATGTTTCACCCCCCAGAAAAGTCAGGCAGCTCCAACACAAGTGAAGAGGAAACAACACCTACTTCCGAAGGTGCTCGTGCTCCTTCAGGAACAGCTCTGTTCTTCTGTTGTTCACGCCAGACCCGCTTTTGTACGACCTAAAATCCAACAGAACAGAACCCCAGTGAGAACTGTGCATTCAAGGAACTTCTTTTGCTTTATTCAGAGCACAGACATCAAGCATTCTCTGCACCTTCTCCCTCTGAGGACAGTCCCACACCTTTGCTGCAGCAAACACAACTTACTCGATGTCTTTCCGTACCGATCCCAGCAGATTCTCCCTTTCTCGTATCGCCAAGAAGTTTGCTTTGGTTTTGTGGAATTCGTGTGTGTAATCCTGTAATAATAAACAGTCATCCCAAAATTAGGGTCCTGAGGTCAGCTGAGCAACACAACACACCCACAGGAGATCCAGCCACCTTTAAAACTGTCAACTGTTCTCTAATACAAAGTACAAGACCAACTCAGGAATTTAACAGCAAAAATGCCGGAAGTTAATCCAAAGTATTCCTGAAACTCACTGCTCTTAGAGTAGTTGCTAAATTTGATGGCTGCAGCTACAGTTGTGGAGGGAAATCCACTGCAATTCCTTGTCCCAGTTTCAGATATCCTCACCTTTCTGATGAATTGGTTTGTGTTGAAATTTCCCATCAGAAGCCCTAATAAAACCTACTTCTTTGGTGTGGTGAAGATGTTCTTGAGTTTATTCTGTTGTTACACCAGATTAATAAAAGAAGTCTTTTCTGAACAATAAAGATGACTGCTATTTTTAAGATGCAATTTTTCATTTTAAACCATTTCAGGCAGGTGGTACTTCTCAAAACCCAATTTAACTGGCAGCTGGTGTGCACCAAGACCATTGTAACCCTTCATACAAATGCTATTGCTTTTCACACTGAGTATGGATGGCACAGATACCAAACAGAAATCAAGCTGCACACAACCAGCCAAATAAAATATGCATTTTAATGGGACTATACCATGAAAACATGGTTAATTTATAGCACTGACTGGTAGCTTTAACCATCACATTTCCTTCATCTCCCTTGAGAAGCTTAGGAGCTTTTACAATCATGTTTTCTGAAATGTGATGTTCCCTTGCATATTGTTACATGACAAACCACACAGACAAGGTAATTCATTACATTTCCCCTTTTGCTATATAAAACCCACCCACATAAGGCAGCGCCCTTTATTGTTCTTTCTCAGCTAAGTTCTAGTCAGCAATGACATAAAAAGCACAATTTTCCTCAACTCAAGAGTTCAGCGGGTGCCTGGAGAGAAGGAAAGCGAGATGGAATCAGTGGCATTCACACCTCCTGGTGAGACACTCCAGCATGCTGTGATACCAGCACAGATAATAATAATTATTTTAGCCAAAGAAAGAACTCAAAGGCAGGGAGGAGGCCCCTTTGTTACCTGCAGGATGTCCCTGTGGCGCTGCAGCGTGTGCATCAGCGCCGCGTTCAGCGACGGCACGCCCGCACTGTTGGTGTACTCTGCCATCTTGTCATTTATCCCAGTCAGCTGCAGGAGGGAAAAAACACCCCAGAAAACGTGAAATGGCTTATTCTTGCAAGAAAACTACAATGCACAAGCTGAAGGAGGCAGTAGACATGCACACCTTGTCTAACAGCCACACTGGGATGTCCTAATATCCGTCACAGAAATCCGGATTGGGATGCTGCCTAAATGCTGACATAAACCCAGAGTAACTCGAGTTACCTTTCCCAGAAGTTGCTCAATCTCCACAGCCATGGTCTCAAACATTCTGTCCTGGCTTGATCCATTTAATAGAGGAGTTGTGTCAGAGCTAAGGAGAAGAGGAGGAGCAGTTACTGAAAAGTTGCATCATTTCATGAATGCCAGAAATAACACCAGTGACAGGGGTTGGAAAGCTCCACTACACCCAGCTTTGCTAGAGATTAAATAAACTCTGAAAGATTACATTTTCTTATTCTGCATGCCTTTAACTCTTATCTGAAAAAATGCCACAGGAAATACCACATCTCCTGGGAAGAAATGCCTGACACCACCCACCTGTGTGGTACCAGAGTCCTCCTCCCCCCAACTTTTAAGCTTGATTTATTTACTTACTGGCAGGAGAGAGCACTGCACTCTTAGCATGTTACTCCAGCAACATAATCACAGCTTAGTAACAGTGTCAGGACAACCCTGTGCCCTCTTAAGCAATCACTGTCCTGCAGAGCAACACAGACCACACCACTTATCACAATTAGCTTCACACACCTTCCCTATTTGCTTCTAAACTGAAACCACAAGGAAAAGTCACATCTCAGACCAGCCTGCACAACTGTGGCAACTAACACCCTTCAGAGACAACTCATGGCCCTGGTAATCTGCCTGGAGTAAGACAAGTAAGTTTGGCACAGGACAGCAAAAATAATAAAAACAATTAGATTACAGGGCAAGTAACAGCACAGAGGCAGAAACAAAAGTGAAACTAGGGGTGTTCAAGAGCAACATGATCATTGCTGAGGTGCTCTCAGGCTTCCAGAACTGTGAATTGAGGGAGAGGTACAAAATGGATTCAGTTATTAAATAAAATAGAAAAATATCAACACACATACCTAAAGCAGCAACATGCACAACTGATACATTTAATAAGCAAAAAAAAGGCTGTAAATACACAGAGAGGTTGATAATTCCTGCTGTGGAACTGCAGGGAAGAGCTCACAAATAGCACACCAGCCCACCTGGGAGGTGTAAAGCTCAATTCCCCTAATACCGAAGTCCCAGAAAACCTCCTGTTAGTTTAATACAAGAAAAACTCGGAACGAAGCCAGCAAAACAAGCATTAAGAAGCTCACTGATCCCACACAGAACGAAGTTTAAATCCAGCTTTCCCCAGTGACCTGTCACCCACAGCCTGACTCACACACCAACATCACATCAGGAGTAACACGAGCAGCAAGAAGCGCTCAAAGCTTCCCGAGGAGCCAAGCCTTAAAGAGCCACAGGTGGGACCAGCACTCAGCAAACGATAAAACCGCACCAAGCACCACAGGCAGCGTTTAAAACATAAAAAAACGGGCTAGTACCTATACCTGTCGCGTCTTCCGTCTCGGCTGCTGCTGTAGCTGGTGCAGAGCTTGCTGAAGGAGACCAGCTTCAGGTCGAGCTCGTTCTCCAGCTGCCTCGCCTGCTTCCTGAGATCTGCACGGGGCGGGGGACAGTCACGGACCCGCGCGGGGACCCCGCGCCTCCGGGGCTCCGCTTCCCACAGGAACAGAGAGCCACAGCGGAGAGGGGGAACCCCCGTGGCTGGGGAAGCCCTCACGCCGATGGGAGGGCGCGGCTGGGCACCCGCAGCCCCTCACCCGCGGCACCGGGAGGGTCCGGCGGGGTTCATTCAGCAGGCACCGGCGCCTCATGGCTGACAGGCCGGCACCGCCCGCGCCCGCCCGGGAGAGAGCAGAGGGGCCCCGGCGGCGGTGCCGCCCTGCCGTGCCCCGGCCGTGCCCCGGAGGGCCCCGCAGCCGCCCCGTGCCCGCCGCCCCCCGCCCCACTCGCCTTCCCAGTAGTTGCTGCTCCCCGCCGCCATCTTTGTTGTCCAACGTCAGCGCGGGCCGGGCGGGGCAGAGCGGCCGGGGGGAGCGGGGCAGGCCGGGCCGCGCGGGCCTCCCGCGGCAGCGCCGCGCAGCGGCCGGGCGGGGAAGCGCCGCTGCCGGTCCCCGTCCCGATCCCGCTCCCCCCGCCCCGACCGCGATCCCCATCCCAATCCCGCTCCTCCAGCCCTAATCCCGATCCCAATCCCGCTCCTCCAGCCCTGATCCCGATCCCAATCCCGCTCTCCCAGCCCCGACCGCGATCTCCATCCCATTTCTGCTCCTCCAGCCCTGATCCCGATCCCAATCCCGCTCCTCCAGCTCTCATCCCGATCCCGATCCCGCTCCTCCAGCCCCGACTGTGGTCCCCATCCCCATCCCGCTCTCCCACCCCCGCTCCTCCAGCCCAGACCCCGGTTCCGACCCCGCTCTCTCGGTCCCGCCCGCCCCGTTGTAAGGAAGAACGAGAGAACGCACGTGGACATCAAAATAGTTTTATACAGATTATTGATCTCGGTATACAGGTAAAAAACAGGCGGCGGCGGCTGAGGGCAGAGCCAGGCCCAGCCCCGCGCCGCCCCCTCCCCTCCCGCTGCCAGCAAACGGCGATTCAAGTCCCTTTGAAAATGTACATTTATTTGAAGGCACAAGTGCACGGAGCGACAGCGACAGCGCCCGGGGGGACCGGCTCCTCTCGGCCCGGGGCACGGACGGACGGACAGACGGACGGAGCGAGGGCACGGGAGCCGCTCCTGCCTTCCCAAAGTGCCCAGGAACAGCCCCCGGGCTTGCGAAGCTCCAAGCACGGAGCCAGAGCCAGAGCCAGAGCCAGGCACCTCCCTTGGTCCTGCTGCCTAGAAAAGTCTCACACGTTTGCAAAATATTTCAAATCCACTCACCTTAAATATACACACCTACCCCCACAGCTAATTCCGAAATGCATTCTGAGGGAAAGGGCCAGTTCCTAACAGGACTTATTGCTACAGGGACAAAGCAGGGCCAGCTCTGTCCATCACCTGCTGCCAGAGCAAACAAAGCCCAAACACAGCCCAAAGAGCCACTTGCAAACTCGACTTTAAATAAAACCAACTGTGTCTCTTGTTAAAGGAGGAACAGTTCAGAGATGAGGCAGGATTAATGCTACTGTGTGCTGGTGTCCTGCAGCCCATTGCACGTGGAAAAGGGACAAAAAGGGACAAAACCCCATTCCTTGCTCAGCACAATGAGCTGGGAACGGGCACAGAGATGTTCATGGCTCCTGCACAAGGCAACCAGAGCAGCTCCTTCACAGCAGATGTGGGACAGGAGCACGGGGAGTGCTCAGCATCATCGCCCTGCTCCCAGCACACCTCCCCAGCCACAGCTTGTGTTTCCTGCAATGGAATTCCCTGTGGAACAGGGAAGGTTGTCTGAGGGCTCTCTCTGTCCCTGCACAGAACCAGACGAGAGGATGACCATGGCATGAGGTTCTGGCAGAGCATTTCCACAGGTAGGGGTGAAGAACAGCTTCTGCCCCAGGTGACATGGCCCATGAGACTTCAGTGGGGCTGTTCCCCCAGAGGAGACCAGGTCAGAGCCCTGTAGAGCAGACCCCAATTAGATTTTTGGGTGCAACCCCTCCACCCACAGACACCACGTGCAGGTTTCACCAGTGGACACCCCCAGACCTCTGGAGGACAGAGCAGCTCAGGGCAAATTCGAGGCCTAAGGCTCCTGCACCCCAGAAATCAGGTCAGTGGGGCAAGAATTACAAAAGAAAATGAGCAAGGAACTAAGTGCCTATTCTAACCCCAGCCTTCTGCTTCTGCAGAAAGCACAGGAACATCAGAGATACATAAAGGCTTTGGAAATCAAACATTTCAACCAATCTTTCCTTCTATTCCCCACAAATCCCACGTGTCCTGGGGATGTGTACTGCAGCTCTTCTTTCCAACGACAGAATTTGGCTGCTTTTCCCTTCTCCCTCAGCACAGTTCAGCCCTTTCTCACTCCCTGCACCACAGCTGCAGCCACACACACAGGTGGAGCTCCTGCTCCACACCCAAGGGATGCTGCAGGAGCAGAACAGAGCCAAGCCAGCAGAAAATTTTCTGCCTGCCACCACCAGAGCTCGGTGATTAAATGGTACTAGGTGGACAGTGGCAAATGGCGCAGGCTTTCTTCAGAATTTAGCACCAAAGTTGGGCCATGGATACTCCCATGACCTCTCCCTGCTGCTCCAGAAATGCTCAAATATAAAGCAGTGGTCAGATTTCACTGTTTCCTCCTGAATAGTAGTGGATTTGAGCAAAATTGATCAGGTTTTCTACAGATCAGTGAATCAATTTGCTTAGAACAACCTTCTAGCTGCTCTTTCAGGCACTGAGCTATTGGAACATGAACATGAGACCCCAAAGCCAAGCCTATGACACAAAACACAACCAGGGTGATGGGGATAAAGTTTCTTTGCTCCCCAGAAGTGAGGAACAGCAGCATGGCAGAGCTGGCAGGCAGTGGAGCTCTGTCAGAGCTCCCTGAAGCTCTGACTCTCTCCAGCTCACATCAGGAGCGATGTCATCTCCCCCAGCCTTCAGGAGGCCAAGTCACTCCCTGAAAGCAGTGACACATTAGAGGTACTCCACAAACACTGCATGTCACAGCAGGCCACAGCAACCCACGGTGGGAAAAGGTCCAAGGGAAGAGCTGAGAATCAAAGGTCTTTTTTTGGGGGGCTTTTTCTAAGGGCTGCTCTTCAGAATGTAGAGTCATGAAGGATCTGGCTTCCCCCAAGCATGTAGTGGAAAAAATGAAACCAAAAAGGTAGAGAGACCTTTTTTGGAGTGTTGTGACCATGAGCCCATGCAGGTCTTGGGGCACTTCCCCACCATCTGCTCCCTGTGCTGAGATGCTGGGGAAATGCTAAGAGCTCTGCTGGCCACCCTGTTAAAGCTGCCTTTCAAACCACATCATATAAACCTCCAGATCTTGACCCAAAAATGTAACAAACCACGTCCCTATCTCACAAACAGCCTCCAATACCCACCGAGTGCCTGTACACAGGAACAGAGCAAACAGAGGGAAGCTGGGAGCTGCCACCCACCGCTCTGGAGGACACATCCCGAAGCTAACGTTTCAAAAGTGAACCACAGGGATCGCCCCCCACCACCGGGTCTGGTCCATGGGAACCTCCTTTCCTGTCCTGGAGGTGTCAGTGTTTGCTGGAGTACAGTGTTTCTTCCTCAGTGTCTGTTTCATCCTGGAATTCGTGGCTCAGGAGGGATTTCTTGGAGCCAGTGGACATCATGCGGATTTCGTCCTCGTAGTCGTCGTGGTGCTGCCGGAGGCGGTGGAAGCCATCCTTGTGTCTGTTGGACTTGATGGAGCACACACACCAGATGATACAGGCAGTGAGCACCAGGGCAGACATGCTGGCACCTGCCAGAGAGAGGACACCAAAGTTAATGCCATGTTCCCCCCACGCCAGAGGCTCCCAGGCTTGCCAGCATCTCTCCTCCCACTCCTGCAGTCACAACCACTTTCTTCACTTCATTGTGACCCTGCTCCTTCCTCCTAGGCCATGGAGGACAGGAGAGCTGCTTCCAGAACAGGACACACTGCATTTCCTGTGCTTGAAATCTAGGAGATTATCACCAAGCTCCACTACAGACCACTGGGTCTAAACTCCCACACACCCCTCCCCAGCAGCTGCCACCTTGAGAAAATAATCTCTTCATGCTTACCTGATGTCACAACACCTAAAAAAGCCTTGAAGAAGCAGGATCTCCTATGCACACAAGTTCTCCCCATTCCAGATATCTCAAAGTACATTTTGGACCCTCCAAATCCCTACAAAACACTCAACTTCTTCCCTCCCTCCTTCCAAGCAGAATCAAGGGCTGTTGGATGAGTTTGCAAGGACAAGAGTGTGTTCAGAAGGGAAAGCTGGAGATGGCTTAAGCCTGCAGGCTGCTTTCCCAGTTCAGTGGAGGGTCTCTATCAGCATGAACTGGTACAGAAAGGACTGCTTAAAGCTTTGATAAAAAATATCACTGTACCTGCCACAGTTATAACCAGCTCTCTTGGCAGTCCAAAAATCCTGTTTTCTGTGTCAAATACTATGAACACTGAGCTGGGTGCATCATCACGTACAAAGACCTGCAGAAAGGCATGAGAGGTTAGATCATCTCAGAGCTTGGGGACCCAGACAAGAGAAACATTTGTCATCTGCCTGGTCCTGCCCTGATCAAAGCAAAGTGCCATGGAAAGAAAAGGTACTCCCAAAACCACCCCGCTGTGCTGGCAAGTTGTTCTCCATCCATTCTGTCAAGGCAGAAAACAGCTCCTGATGGCACCTAAAGCAGCTAAACACAGGCACAACCAGGCAGAGCCCAAACAGGGAAGATTTGATGTGACAGAGAATGTGGGAACATCTCCAACATGGACAGTCACGTACCTTGACGTGTTTCTGCTGGTACCCGCTGGCTGTTGCATCAATGCTGTGAAAACCTGGAGCCAAGAGCACGTGGAAATAGCCACCTTCTTTAGTGTACACCCTCAAGCCTTCGTTCAGAACAATGGCAGCTTTAGAGATTGCCCTGCCACTCTTGTCTTGGACAATGCCATGCACTCCCTTGTGGACCTGAAACAAAGCATTTCAAACACTTCACGTTCAGATCCAAGCTTACAGTGCATCTGTAACTAAAATGAGATCTCTAAAATACAGCCCACTTGCCATCCCTGACCCTCACAATAAATAACAGTGCAAGGCAACACAGCACAGATGTTTAACTCTTGTGTCAACACATGCCCTGGTCACTTGCTGCCTTCCTCATACAGCCTGAATCATGAACATCTGTAATTACACAGCACCAACAAAACCACAAAGACTCTCCATGCTGTTCTCTTCCTCTCCCCCTCCCCTCCACTTCATTCCCTGCCAGATTTTCTTCCCACAGACTGCAGCTCACCTCCACAAGCATGCTAAGGAGAGATTTCCTGTGGTCTGCCCACAGGCCAGGAAGTTGTCCAGCACTGGGGAAGTAGCAGCAGCCGGTATAAACAGTGATCTCAGGACACTGACCAAATGTCACGCTGAAATCCTGCAAAAAACAAAAACACAGTTACAAGGAAAGAGGTAATTAAAAAGCTTTGCAAAATGCAGCTGGAGAGGGAGAAGCTTTGCCCAGACATCAGGACAAATATGCTTTTTACTGATTGTTTAGCAGAGATGAGAAGCCCTGTGCCATGCAGCAGTACCTTCATACTTCCCAGGTGACTGTGCCATTCCGAGCCACGGATCACTCCACCAGGAATATTCTCATCTGTGAGAGCAAAAACACAGCTGTCAGCCAGAGCCTGCCCAGCAGAGTCTGCCACAAGCTGACAGGAGGGTTAAAGGATCCAACCAAACATACCTGACTTATTTGGACAGCCTGGCTGGCCCAAATGCATCACTGGGTGGTTGTTTGCATACACAGATGCCAAATGCTTTAGTGTTTCTTTGTTCTCCACTGCAACAGGAAAAGTGAGACTTTGAGCATGCAACTCTCGTTCCCTGCATGGGCAAATTCCCATTTTAACCCCATGATCCTGTACTAAACAGAGACGTGTTGTTTCAGGAGCATTCCTATTTCCTCTACCAATAAGGGGCAGTATCAAAAGCAGACTTTATACTGGTTCTAGCAGAGGAAAGGTTGAAATACTGCTGTGGGCATAGAAATTGTAAATGTTCTGATCCCTAGCTGAACCCTGTGAGGTTTTATAGCTTTACTTACAGACTGTCAACTCCACACACAAAGGGCTGAACACAAAGGAGGCTACAGAATACCACGAGCACAAAAAGCCCTTACAGCATGTGGTCACATGAACTCTGCAGAGACAGCCTGAGGGGAACCAGGCAGTTGGTCACACCTGACTGTGTTGGCTTGTCATAGGGGTAAGTGACAAGCAGAGATCCTCCATCCAGAGCAACAGAGAGGCTGAAATCATGCTTCAGGATCAAGTTCTCCACGATGGCTTTGGTCTCAGGCTCTCGTGCCGCTGAGTACCGGGTGTAATTGCCTATAAATCAGAACAACAAATAGAAAAGGGAACTAAGAACAGTTTCCTCTGCTGTTTGAGAGGCCCGAAGTACATCCCTTATGTCTGAAATTAGGTCTGCTGCAGGTATGAAAAGGCCTCTGTTAGATCTCAGCAGGTGCAGCTGACTGATCAAGTAAAGCATCCAGACCACACCATGCATGGGGGGGATTCATCTGCAAAGCTAAACAAATGTGCAACATCACAATTTCCCCAAGCTATTTCCTTTTGTGTTGCAGAAGGTATTTCATGTGTGTTTGCTCACAACAATGTCACAGAATTGACATTTTCTTAAGGAAGGAGTTAGGATGATCCCAGCCAAACTTGGGCAGAGAACATTTCCTCCTCAGGAAGGGTGGGCTGATACAGTGCTATGGATACAGTTACATGGAAACCAGAAAAACATGAAAAAAGGAGACTCTTCTGGGGAGCATGAACAGAGGGCATTTTTTCAGAGATGAAAGAAATCCATTAAGAGTAAGAATACATCAGGTATTATCTGACCTCTCCTATTCCTAAATAACTCTGCTTTGTCTCTTGCACATAAGAGACTGCAAATTGCTGTCTGTAAAGAAGATCCAAGCTCTGGAAGCTTCCCAGCAGCTGTGCTGCCTGGAGTACTGCCTTCTTTACAGGCAGACCCTGTAACCCAATGACTCCAGCCAACCATGGGGCAGTTTTACAAGGGCTTTACTTGTGAAATCTGTGTCCAGATCTCTGCCATGAGCGTTGGTCTGGCCTATCTTCGAGGTGCAGCCTCTCTCCTGGGCGATCTCGCGTCCGTCTGGGTTCAGGGAAGGCACAATCACAATCCGTGTCCTGTCGATCAGCTGAGCAAAAGGAGAAACAGCACAAAGTGCAATTAGTAGGGTTCATTTCCCTGGATCTTAAGCTAGGAGCTGCAGTTTGAGGTTCTTGTCCTGTGGATTGCACACCTCCCCGTTACACACGGTATCACCGCAAAGCCCCAAGCCAGTTTTGGCAGGAGTCTCTCCCAGTGAGCATTGTCACCTCAGGCTACAGCTGGAAGGCTCCAAGGAGGTCTTTGGATTGGCCTCTCACCTTTGTGATAGCATCATTCTTCTTGTAGTTCATGCAAAGAAATTCTGCCAGTGTCAGGAGCAGCTCTGTCCCAACGGGAGCGTTTCCGTGAATCCCAGCAACAAAGCGGATCTTGGGCTCCTCAGGCTCGGACTCGTTGGGCTTGTTGGAGATTTCAAGGGACCAGATCTGGCGGAACTCCACGCTCTGACCCAGACTGCCAAGAGATGGGAAATGGAAGTGTCAGCTCAGCAAGAGAGCTGCAACTCCAGCCTGACCTCAGGGAGAAATCCCAGTGTGGAAAGGAACTGCTGCCAGCCTCCAGCAGGAGGCTGCAAAGGCAAGAGAAACACAACCAGATCAGGGGGGCAGATTTACAGCAGCACTGAACAGAATTCACTCTGAACATCAGTTTGAACACCAGCATCTGGGTAAGGGTGTATCCAGGTCCAGATGCACAGAATATCCAATACTCCATATGTCTCCCTACAGCCTTTGGAGATCACAATAAATGTGGAATTGCTGGATCCTCTGTACTGTCAGTGGTGGTTTTTGATTTGGTTCTTTTTTCCCTTCAGAGGAGGATACATCTGGACATCAAACTGATTTATCAAGCAGGACAAAAGAGGCCTGTTCCCAGTAATGCAGGAGCCGTTGCTACAGCCATGCCGCTGAGTTGGCAAACTGAGTGCAGGGAAAGCAGGGAACAGGCTCAGGGCTGATGCAACTGCAGGGACAATAGAGGCTACAGATCAGCAAGGCTGCCTTGGCACCAGCAGGGACAGCACATGAGCACATTGTGCCTGGTTACAACAAGCAAATGAGGCTCTGGGACAAAGGGATTTGTGCTTTCTAAAGCTGACAGAGGGTAAGCGTTACCAGTCACAAAGGAAAGCAGAGGATGGCAGCAGCTGGTCTTCTGCAGGAGGGCAGAGACCTTGGCCCAGGGCAAGCTCACACAAAAGCGTCTTGCACTACTGAAATAAAATCTGGAGGCAGACAACGAAAAAAAGGCCATCTAAGATTTGTAAGTCAAATCTGGCCATTTTTGCTGGGGACTCTTCAGTAGGGTGGATGTCAGAAAGGATTTAAAGAACAGACAAAATAGTAAGGAACAGAGATATTTGCAGAAGTCTGAGATATCAGTGCTGAGAATATTGGCAGTCCCAAGCATCCCTGGGGAACAGAGTCAGGGAAAAGCACATGGATGCACCTATGAGGCCCAGCAGCCATTGCTCTGCTGCCATGTCCTTACATGTGGGGTTCCCTCAGTCTCAGAGAACACGGGGAAGGGAGGGGCAAGCTCCCCATCTCTGCACTGTGTTCATGACTAACAACTTCACGACATCCCTAGCCCAGGCTGCTGCTCCGTTTTCACCTGGTGAGATTTGTGATGTGTGGATAGTTGAGGTAGAGGCCTCGGAGGAACTCAGAGAGGTCCTTGTAGGGCCGGTATCTGTAGGGAGTCACATCCCTGGAGGAGGTGAGCAGGAGCCGCTCCAGACCATTCTCAGCAGAGAGATCTTTGATCAGAGTCTCAAACTCCTTCTCGTTGGGGTTGCTGGTGTCTGGGGTGTTCAAGACCAGCATCTTCCCCTCTTCCACTTTGCTGTCTGTCCGTGAAAGAGTGAAGTTGACCTGCACCCCACCTTTGCTGTCAACTTCCACCATCTTACTGAGTGGATCATACCTGCCCAGGGAAGAGAAGGTACAAGAAAACATCAGGCATTTGAAACCTTGGACAACAAGCCAGCCCCGTTCCTGACTACACACCCACATGGGACTGCTACTGCTCCCCTGCCCACAGTGAGAGGCATAAAAATGAGGAGCAAGAACAGCTCAAAGGGATGTGGGAATGGCAGGAGGACAGGGAACAACTCAGGCCCCAACATGGCATTGAGCTGCTTTTGGCTCAGGTGTTGCAGGGTTACATGGCAGACTGGCAAGACAACAAGTCAGGCTGTTCTAACGTAGAATTTTGGCAGCACTGAAGCAATCAAGTCACTTCTGTGAGCAGCTGCCCAGAAAAGAATTTCCCCTAAAGACACCAAGTTATCCACTCCTAACAAGGGAAGATTGGGATTGTACCCCAGTGCCAGGTGAGCAGTCTGACACCACAGTAGTCTCACACTGCTATCTCTGCACAGGCCAGAGGGCAGGAGAAACACCCATGCCCACGTGTGCTGTAGGCAGGCAGGGGTGATGGAATACTGCTGAGTGGGAAGTCAGTCATGCAGCTGTTTGCTCCTCCTCTGGGGCTTGCTCACCCTCGGGCAGATGCTGTGATTTTGTACGTCCCTGGGACCAGGAGGCGCCAGAAGTCTCCATCCTTGTAGGTGGTCACCGGGTGGTTGATGTCAGCCACGCTGATGGTGGCGTTGAGGATGCCCCTCTTGTCCACAGCATCCAGCACAAAGCCCCAGACACCCTGGTGAACCTGCACAAAGGAGCTCTGCTGAGTGCCAGCCCTCGCTCTGCCTCCCACCCCTCACATTTTCAGCATTCCCAGAAGAGCAAAATGTTCCAAAAGGGTTCAGGTTGGACTGGCCAGCAGCTGGCGTGGACAAAGATCACCTGATGAGTACAATGAGCAATTGTTTGGCTCAGGGTGTCAGCACGGCACTTTCTGCTCCACACCTTTGTTTGCACACCCCAGGTGTGCAGCACCAGCCCCACTCAGATAGGAAGGTAATATAAGGGACATTCCAGCCTCAGGAAACCCAAGGCAGTGGTACATAAAAAGCCCCCACCTGCATCCTCTGGATGCTATGTTCGTTCAGATTTTTGGTATGTTAATAAGAGAGAGTAGTTGAGACAGGTTCTGATGGGGCTGATTTCTGTAGAGCAGGTAGCCAGTCTGGCCAGGAAGCTGGCCAGACCACCCTGTTCATTGTGACTTGTCTAAAGCAAACCCCAGAGGGAGCTGACCTTGCCTGAGGTCAAAGCACCTCACCTGTTTCATGAACTGCAGCAGTGAGCGCCGGTTCTGTGCCCAGTACTTTGGCAGCTCCTCAGCCTTTGGGTATTTCACACAGCCCAGCTCAATGGTCACTTCAAAGCAGTTTGTATGTAAGTAATTCCAGTCTTGCATCCCACCTACAACAAGAATGTAAAAGAAGTTTTGACTTCTGAAGTACCACAGCTCAAAAAAAAAAAAAAAAAATCAGATACCAGAGAAAGATGAAGTACAGACTTGAAGGGAAAATGCTTTTACACAGGGCAGGATTTAAGCTTCAAAGGGATGCCAAAAGAGCAGACAAATAACCTTCCTTCTTGTAAATACCTTTCATGATAACAAAGTGCTGTAAAATTTTATGAAACCATTTTGCTAATAGCCAGAGAAACTACACTATAAATCCCTTCCCCCGGGAATAACTTTATTAGGGTACATTATTTAAGAGGTTATAAAAGAAACCTGAGTCCCATTAATCTGAGCTGACCAGTGCAGAGTTCCTGACTGATCAGACTAAATTATTTAAGCTGTACATGCATTGACCTGAAGATAAACAGTGCAGGGGATTTAAGGTGTACTTTACCTGGAACATTGTACCACTGAGCCCCGTTGGTGATGCCATGTGGGAAATACTCAGTGGGGTACATATCCTTACAAGGGCTTCCCTGGTACATCTTTGCATTTTCCTATAAAACAAGATGCAACATTTGAAGGTGAGCCTGCACTCCACAGCCACGGGCACTCTTGTTCTACCCTCAGTCACACATTCAGGGTTACCAAACACAGATGTGTGTCTATCACTGCAGCACTGACTGCACCCACACCCAATCCCAGCCCAGATATCCTTGCTCTCTCCTCCCAGCCCATGAGCAGCATTTTCCACTATCTTTAAAAGTGCCTGCACAGAGCTCTCCTCCCTCACTGCCTGCAGAGAGAGCATGCTGGGCATCACTCCTGGAATGGGAGCCTCCTGTAGGATCCTCCTGCTGTGCCTGCAACACCAGGGGCTCAGCCACAGTGCCTGCATCCACCTCTACCAGCTGCTCAGGAGGCTCCCTGGAAGCTGAAGAGGAGTTTCCCAGAAGTCAGCCTAGCAGGATGTGCCCATTTTCCTGTCAGAGCTTTACCTTGGAGTAGGCAAGTGCCAGCTTCTGGAACACAGCATCATCTGGGGATTTGCTGTATATGGCTATTCCTTGTTCATCGTCATCAAAGGGGTAATTAACCACCAGGGAACCTGCAGGCAAAGCAAGCTTTGGCTCATATTTGTGTGCTTTCCCAGTGATCCCTCAGCATAACAGTGGAAATTTTTCTCCAGCAAGTGCCAAGCTTTCTGTTTCTCAAGACTTGGCATTAAACAAAGCTTAAGCCCAGTGGACAGAAGAGACAGAAGCACAGGAAGAGATAACACCACACCTAGTTAGGAAGGAGAACCAAAGCCACAACAACATCAAAGCTTTGGCTCTTACATGAAGGAGGGCTGAACACAACCACATAATAATTGCTTACACAGAGAAGTGGAAGCAAGGGGAAGATTTTCCCAGAGCATGCACGGTGCTTTTGATCCAAATGATGCAGTTTTTTCAGCTTTCTGCAGTTTATTGCTGAAGGTTTCCCCAAGGAAGATGTACTAATAGCACCACAAAACCCCAGACACCACTGCAGCTGGAGACCTGCCAGCCCCCTCACACCCACACATGACACTTCTGCACTACAAACCAAACACGCTGGCAACAAAGCATCCACCTGCAAGTTACCACAGCTACAAGCCAGCAGACAAACTGTCTAGGGAGTAAGCTGTATTACACAGAGACTTAATTTAGAACACTCCGAAAGGATAATTCAATTACTGCAAATTTCATAGTTTCACCATGTGATTCAAGGCAGGGAACCCTCAGGACTGCATTCACTCTATAAATGCTGTGAAGCCCTTAACAGCCACAGCTCTATATCCCATTCCCAGACCATCTGCTGAGCAACTGCTGACAAGGGAGTCCATCCCCATCTCCCAGATTCTCCCTTCAGAGAAGTGGTTGGGATCTTCCCAGCAGCCATCTCAACTCCCTACAAATATGTTTGGGGACACAATTTGCACCCTCTGTTTCCAGTTTCTGCTCCACCTTGCAGCACGAGAGCTCCCCAGTGCACACCTAGAACACTGTGGAGACATCCCTGCAAACTCCCACCCCACAAAGCCCCAGCACGGAGGAAGGAGCTTGGTTTGGATGTGGTACCTCCATGCAGGTTTGCTGAGAGCACAAAAGGGTAAGACTTGAGCCAGGCCATGACAGCATGAGTTTCCGGCTGTGTAGGGTCTGTCACGTGGACAAACTGATCTGGAAAGTTCCTGTTCAGGTCATAGTTGTTGCTGTTGTTTCTGCCAACAGTACCTCCTTTGTCTCCTGAAAATGAAACACAAGTTCAAGCTCATGGCCTGTGAAGAGGTTTCAACCTCTTATTACAGAGTTTTCAAGTAGCAGTTAGTGGAGAGAGCAGAGAGCACAGCAGTGCTGGCCCCCTGCACCCAGAAAGGGGCAGCCAGGCCCTCCCCTCCAAGTGGCCTGCCCTGTGCAGCAATGCCTGGGGGCCCCTCCAGTGGGTGTTTGCTCAGGCTCTCAGGGCAGTCAGACCAGCAGAATGGCACTGGACCATGAACAATCTCTGCAGCCGGATGTCGTGACCACAGAAACCTCAGAGCTCACCTTCTCAAACCAGCCAGACAAGTTCTTTGTTAAACCCAAGCAGAGCTCTGCTTCCAGAAAGTGATTCTGGAGAGTCTCTGTTCTGCCAATCTGCAAGAGCCACGTAGTTCTAAGACCTCCCTGAAGGATGTTTTTGCCAGTTTCAACCTCATGATAAAAGTCTATGTTATCCTTGGACAAGTGCTCTGCAGACAGCCTGGCTCCCACACTGCATTTACTAAGAGAATGGACCGAAGCACAGCAAGCAAGAGCTGTGTCAAAGAAATTTCTTTTTTCCAAAAAAGCCCTGGATTAGCCACAAACCATCAGGTGACCCAAAGAGGGGCAGCTCACAGCACTGCTGAAGAGCTCTCCCCAACAGCTTCCAGCATCCATCAATCAAGGTCCACCCACTCATCCCACAGCACAAACCAAGTCCCTTCCCAGCCTCCCTGTGGATTCCATGAACCCAAAGGCTTGTTCTGAGAGCTAGGAACCCCAGAGATTTTGGCACAGACAGCAATACCTTCCTGGGACTTCTCATAGCCATCAGGGTTCATAGATGGCATGATGTGGATCCGTGTGCTCTGGACCAAGTCAGTCACTTCAGGATCTGTGCCAAAGTTCTTGCAGAGGTACTCGATGAGGTTCAGCAGAAGCTCTCGCCCCACAACTTCATTCCCATGCATGTTACCAATGTACTTGAACTCTGGCTCACCTGCAGACACATGGTTACACCACAGAGACAATTATAACCACTATGGTACAGCTTGGAGACACCTCACCACCCTGAACATTGCTCATGCAAGCTTTGCTGGAGGGCATTTACCTAAAACTCACACTTCTGCTCCCACAACCCCAAAAAGAACAATGTCTCATGGAAGTCTCTTTGTTCTTCCCTAGAGCTCCATGACCAGCACAGATGTCACCAGCAATGCTCTTAACACCTACTACACTCACACTTTTCATAAAGGATACTACAAGGAGCAGCTCAGTCTCTCAGGAGAGGTGCCAGCTCTGCACTCCTTTTCACTCTGCCTCTCCCAGTGCACTTGTGCCTTGCTAAAGAGGATTTCCCACATCACCTGCTTCATGGACACCAGGGTTGTCAGAGATCTCCATGACGTAGAGCTCCCGCAGCTCCACGGACTTGCCCACGGAGTAGAGGCGGGTGATGCTGGGATACTCGTTGGCATAGCGCCGCAGGAAGATCTCCAT
Organism: Vidua macroura; assembly: GCF_024509145.1. Taxonomy (NCBI): domain Eukaryota; kingdom Metazoa; phylum Chordata; class Aves; order Passeriformes; family Viduidae; genus Vidua; species Vidua macroura. Next base: position 7,675,191 of record NC_071590.1, on the reverse strand, counting down.
GTCCGAGAAGTGGTGGTGGCGGAAGTCCACGGGTTGGATGGGTTGATGGACAGAGGTTGGATTTGGGGCCTCAGCCTGCACAGGGGTGGGAGTGATGGCAGTGACAGGGGCAGGCGCTGCCGTGAGCTGTGTGGCATTAGGAGCTGGTGGCATCACAGTCGGCTGCAAGGAGAAGTTCACTTCTGTTGCATCTCCCTCCTTCACCTCGATGTTCTCTTTGGTCAATGGTGTGTAACTGTGGAATAAACAACTGGCTTCAGCAAGAAGGCTCTGCAGTCCTTCCATCACTCCAGCCTACTCCCCCCAGCCCAAATGCACCAGGATGTTAATGACTGAGACATTCACAAGGACCAAGCTGATGACACTCATCCCACTGCCACCAAACCCAGCCCCACTGTTGTCCTCGCAAGAGTCCACAGGCTCAGCCCCAGGGGCAAGTTACACATTCACGCCCAGGCTTGGGACAACACAAACTCCTGTTGGAGTAACCCTACTCCGCTTCCTCCCTCTGCACAGAAGTTGTAATTTGATACAAGGAGTCAAACAGAAGTTGACAGAAATTCTGTGCACTCGATAACAGTCTGCTGCAGGAGCAAACACAGCTGCAGCTCTGAGCTGGAACCATTTACTGCTGCAGCTTCCAGCCAAGCCCCTTAAATACATAAAGGGGGGGAAATCAAGAGAAGGAATGGGAGCAGTTGGCAGTGTGGGCACAGGCTGCCACAGAGACATTACCCCATCACAAAAGCAGTCACGTTGTAGGTCCCAGGCACCAGCAGCCGGTGGTAATCACCAGATCTCCCTGCTGTGATGTTATGAGCGATACCGGCAACAGCGATGGTCGCATTCTCCAGGCCAGCTCCTGTGATTGCATCCCTCACAAAGCCCTTCACACCAATGTGCACCTGAGGAAAACAATGTGCAAGGGCCTGGCTGAAGACAGGCAACATCAGGGGAACCTGACAGGAGATGTCCTAAGGCAGCAATACCCCCTCACTCTTCCCCAAATGCAGCAGAGCGGGGCAGCTGCCAGGCAAAGGCACCCAAGGGCTCAGGACTCAGTGCTCAGCCAGACAGCAAGGACAGCAATCCCAGCATGGACTGGGAAGGCAGCAGGATCTCAGAATTGACCCTCCCTAACAAACTCTAATTCACCAACATGGGCAAACTGCAATATGAACATAGCAGGGTTACAGGCTAAATTCAGCTGCCTCTGGTCCAAGTCTAAACTGTCACCTACCCAACTCATACACAGCATCTGGAGAAAGCCTGGTAGAGCGCTCTGCAAGCCAAAGTCTCAGCAGTGTTGATGCTTGTGAACATCACTGGAGATTCATGGCACTCAGACCAACCAGTAGTTTGCATGACTTAGGGAGATCTGCACCAATCAGTCCCTCTAACACTGCACCCCACAAGAGCAAAGCTCTGCTACTGTGGGGCATGTGGGAGCTGTGGCAGAACCACAGAGAAACACAGCAGCTTCGTAGCCACTGACCTCCAAACAAAGCTGCAGCATCTGTGTTACCTCACACAGCAAACAAAGCCACGAGGGCACCTGAACACGGTGCTCCCAGCCCACCATGGGCACACAGGCTTCACAGCTGCCATCCCCACACCCAGCCCAGCCCTCACTACCTTCTCAATGAAAGCCAGGAGAGATTCCTGGTTGTTCTCCCACTCCTTTGGAAGCTCAGAAGTCGGTGGGTATTTGCAGCAGGACAGCTCCAATGTGATCTCAAAGCAGTTGGCCCACACGTAGTTGTAATCCTGCATCCCACCTGAGGAAAGAAGGCAGAGATGTCCCAAGAGCAATGCACACACATCCCACCACAGGATGCTATTTCTCCTTGTCCTTCAGCCCCACACAGCATCTCCCCAGGATGCTGCCCCAGCTCCAGAGTGAGCAGCCCAAAGAGAAAAGTCAAGTCACATTATCATGACACCCTACGCTGTAACTGGAACACTGGGCCATTCAAATCAGCCACAGCCAGCTCAAAGTGACAGTCCTTTTGTCTCACTGCTCCATCAGCTGAACTCATTAGCACAGCTCTTGGGAATTCATACAGGTTCATTTCACATTTCCAGACACGACAAACCCAGTGTGCCAGGGCAGGCACACCAGATTCTGAGCATTCCAGCTGCCAAGTCCTTCCCTGAGCATTCTAAGCTACCTCAAGATTTGTGAGGTCTGCCTGCAAGAGAGGTTACTTCACTCAAAATAAGTTTGAGGTCTTTGATAGAAAAGAAAACCAGACTATCATCTTGGGAGCAGGCAGCTCAAATCTGCACACTGGAATCAGTTTCAAGGACAACTGTTCTCCCAAAAGCCTCTTGGCAAAACCACACATCTGTGAAACAGGTGTCAGAATCACCCTGCTAAACCCCACCACATGACAGTAGCCAAATGACCACATGAAAGGATTGCTCCCAGTACCCACTCAGGCAGCTGTGTCAGTAAGGAAGACACACCACACTATGTTTCTTGCATGCTGACAAAGTCTTCTGGCTTACACAAACTTATTTAGTTGTAACACAGGCAGACTGGTGAGTCACAGCCTTGGCCACCACTTCCTTCCAACCCAACCTGTACAGCAGCACCTGCAACCAGAGCCCAGAGACCTCCACAGCAACAGAATGACTCCCACCAGGGTCACCTGGACACAAGGGCCCAGAGTTTCTTCTGGATGAGCTGAGGGAGTTGAACTGACTCTCAGAAGTCCCCCAGAGAACAGCAATGCATTTTCTCCACAGGAGGCAGGTGTCAAGTCCAGGAGAAGGAAGGCAGAGAGCTGTGATAGGTATCATGGCACCAGCCTGCAGAGCCCCAGCAGGAAGGTCTGTTAGAAATGCAGATTTTGTGCATCCATCCTTTGCTCGGCTCACTGAAGCACTGCATTAGTGCTCTGCCAAAAGAGCTCATTTACTTTGAGCAGTTTCCTAATCATTCACAAGCCCCCTGAAGTGAGGGACCCTCCATGGCACTGGCCAATTAAGCAGCCAGAATGGATCAATATCCTGATGCAAATGCACTGCCTGCCATTGGCAGGGGCTGTGTTAATGCCTGGGCAGGAAAAGGGGAAAACCAGCAGCACTTGACCAAGCAGAGGAGGCTTCTACCAGAGGTGGTGGCCCAGAAGGTCACAGTCCACTGCTCTGAATTCAACAGCCCCACTGCAGCTGGGTAAAGCAGGGATGGACTAACAGCATAAAGCAGGATTTAGAACGGGCCCTTGGGAAGATGTGTGAGGTGGTACAACAACAAAGATGCCCCAGTTCCTCTCAGTTCTCCTGGGAGTGTGCTGCTAAGGGAACATGGAGCTTTCATTGTAACAAATCAAATGTCCCTTGCAGCCAGAAGGAGAGCACTGCAGCTTGTGCACAGACTGACATCAAAACAGGAAAGAGACTTTTCTGTCCAGCACAGGAGGCCACAATGTGCTGGAGGACTTTCCAACTCTCAAACTCAGTTCAAGGGGTTAGAGAAACAAGGACTGTGGGTCTGATCCACCCTCAGCTTCATTCAGCTCCTGTCACCAGGCACAGAACAGGCACACACAGCAGGCTGCTCTCTCGCCAGTAAACACCACACCGAGCAAAACGATTTGCCAGCCCATAACCATCTGCTCCTAGCAGGACGCTAATGCATTTGAAAACATCCAAAACGTAAACCAGAGCCATTATGAAACATATTTAGTGCTTCATCTGCCACTCAAGCAAATTTAGGACAGATGCTCACCCATAATAGAGCAGCAACGGACTTAAATTAGAGCTTGCAACATCAATTCTGGTAAAACTGTCTCTTGGAGAAAGTAGTACACTGCATTCTTGAAAATTTGGATTGTATCCACTGCACATATTTGGCCTTCACACGGCTCTGTTCCAGAGCAGGACAGTTATTTTTACAGCCTGTGGAATTACGTATTTTCCCACATACCATCTGCACAGCCTCTCCTGACTATGCAAAGACTCACAGTGGTAAAGAGAGATCTGTACTCAGCCTGCCATGAGCAGGGCACTACACTCATGGAGCAGAGCAGAAAATACACATCTGAGGGAGAAAACTGCCAGACTACAGCGCTTCTACTCTGTTTGGGTAATACCTGGGATAACCCGTTGGATTTACTTCAGCATTTTTATCACAGGGTGTCTTTTAGCCCATACTGTCAAAAGTTTCAGCCTCCCCATGAAGCACCATTGCCCTTTCTATCAGTGAGCAGCTTAGTGGCACAGCAAGTCAGCCCCGGCTGGCAGTAGGGCACAGAAATGCTCAGAACAAACCTCCCTCCTGCTCTGACCCACTCCCTGAGCATCAGGACTGCACTACAGGCAGGGATCCCAGGCCTCCTGCAGCACAAACACTGCAGAGCTCACATTGACAGGGGGGCCTCTGCTCTCTGCCAAGCTCAAACCAGGAGAATGCAGCTCTCTAGAGTCAAGCCTGAGGATCCAGATACCATAAATACTCCACGTGCCAGGAGAAGCCTGCCAGGCCAGCCAAGAAGGATTCTATTTTCAAACTGCACTATGCAGAAAACTAATTCCAGCTCTCACTGGAACAGACATCAGCAGATAAGGAACCTGCAGCTAAGTTAAAGCAGAGAAACAGTCATGTCTGCTCTGCAGAGAGAGCAGATGGCACCAAGCAAGCTGGAGACATGATTCAATATGTGGCACAAGTTGCTGACTCTGCCCAGAATTTATTATCTCATAGCATGGGACTGAGTGAGCACCAGCAGCAGCACCAAGCAGGCAGAAGAATGTTCTGGTCCATTAGCCTGCAATCATTGAAACTCAGAGGAGGTGAGGTCTGGGCCTCCAACTGCAGCAGCTGCATGACCCAGAGCAGCCCAGCCCAGCAGCCTTTTCTCAAAGACAAGGGCAGAGTCGTCCCAAGAGCTGCACCAGCACAGCACTGCCCAGCAGCTCATGATAGATGTGAAAAGAGGCCTTAAAACATTCAAACCATCAAGCCAAGGCTTCTCTCAAGAACAAAAAGAACTGCAGCAAGACTTTCATGAAAATACAAGCACAGAAGTGCAGCAAATTGTGCATGTTTCCAGAAAGACATGGCTGAGAGCTTCTTCTACAAGAGCTCACTCTGTGCAAGTGCCCTCTGCCATGCCCAGGAAAGAGAGGCCACCACAGTGATGCCACACTGTTCTCAGCACTTATTTTAACTGCACCGAGCTGGGAAGCTCAGTGTGGCTGGTAACCACAATCAAAACAACCCAGTAAGCACACAGGTAACCAAAATTCACTTTCAGCCTGAGAAGTGCCTCCCAGTAGACACCAGAACTATCTCAAACACCTGGACATGAGGAAGTCGAACCAACAAGAAAATATACTTTAGGAAGGGACTGCATGTAAAAACAAACCTTCCAAGGCTGCCCACAAAATATGCTCATGCTGAATTTAGTTTCTGATCTGAATCTCTTAACAATACAAAGGCAAAGCACATCCTGCCCACAGCTGAGAGTGGTTTCTCAACTGCTCTCCATACCCCAGCCCAACTTTGCATGTATTCCCTTGATTTGAACCAGCCACTTGGTAGTTAAAACCCTCAAAGGTTAAAAAGGAAGAGCAAAAGAGCATGCACACCAGAGATCGTCTCTAAAAAGCATCCCAGTCACCAATGTGCTTATCTACAGCAGCTGGAATGCAGGAGCCAAATTCAGCTGTCTGGCAGAGATCCATCTTCCTCTGTGCACACTTGACCTTAGCAATTACTCCCATGGTTTGTACTTGCCACCTCGATCTGACACATGTGAGAGGCTGTTTGCAAACTCAAATGGAAGTTAATGGAGTCTGGCACCAGCATAAAATTGAACTGGTTACTCTGGGACAATGAATCCCGTGGCAGTTTGCTCTCCAGCACATTTGATTTCACATGATAAAATGGGGCAGGAAAATTTCCACCTGTTGAAACACTATGTTCTCATTTCTTTGTTTTTCCTGGCTTTAGTTCACTTGGAGCCTGCAGGAGTCTCTCCTGGCACAACCTGATCTGGAGGCCTCGAGCACGTGCCCTGCACTGCTCACAGAACCAGGGACTCTGGTTCTCTACCTCTAGAGCTCAGCTCAGGGATTGGGGCTTCCCCAGCCTCATTTCACCACACATTTCAATTCTGCAATCCTTGGGAAAGGCCTCCTGATCCAAGCACGAGCCTCTGCAGTCCTTGGCACAGAGCTGAGCAACTCAAATGATTCAAAATAGCATCTCTGATGGTTTTGCTGCTTCTGTCACACCACTTACAACTGACTCCCCTCTGCCTGCTCTCCATCCACTACTAAAAATAAACATTAAAACCTACAACCCCGAAGGGGTGAATTGACAGAACATCAAATTACATGCATGGTATTGGTCAGTTCACCCATGTTCTCCCTGGGTTACATTTTACATGAATTCCTTGGCTCTGGGGGAACTGCTGCTGTCACCCTCAGCAATGCTCCAGTCTCAGAGTCCATGTCAGTGCATCCTCCCTGCAATCTCTGCCCACGAGTGCCCTACAGCCATCGGTGCTGAGCCCAAGTCTGTGGCTTGTCACAGAGAAAGGGTTTCTTTCTGCAGAGACTGGGTGCTGGAGGCTATTGGAGAGATATAAACCACAGTGACAGCAGCACAGAGCAATCTGGTCTGCAGTTCACATCTTTTATTTCCTGTGAAAGGAAAATGATGCCATTTCTTTGTCCTGATGGCAAAGCAAAGGCAGCCTGCAAGGTTCACACATCAGTGCCACAGTCACCAACCGGCCTCACGGCCAAGCAGGAGGATGAAAAAGTCATCCCTGCAGTGGAAAATGCAGCTCTCTGGGGTCAGGGGAACAGACCCAAACTCTGGAATAACTTTCCTTTCAGAGCACACCCACCCCACTTCATTACAAGGACAGACTATCTCAGAGCTGCAGTTAAGGAATTTCCCATCCGAGGTGCTTGCTGGTAACAACAGCCACCACAACAAGGCAGCACAGATCATCCAGGATATCCTGCTCCCTCGCAAGCCAAGTCACCAGATTACACAAACTCTCCTCCTGCTGGACTTCTCATAGCAGCAGAATGAACCTTGAGCCTGCAAACACCAGGGCTAGTGTGCTCAGCAGGGTAGAGGGAAGGAGACAGCTGGTAGAGAAGGAGATCAAACCACATCTTATTTGAACACGACATCTTATTTGCCCAGTGAAATCCTGGGGGATGATTCAAGCACTGCTAGAAATCAAGCCTTCCTCTTCCAGCTCAGAGATGATGTGCTCAGGCCCTATAATGGATCCCTCTCCAGCCTTCCCAAGCAAGCTTGGATGCAGAATTAATACAGGACTCTGCTTTAAAGCCTGTGTTCCAGAAAGACAGTGTCTTACCAGAAATCATTAAGCTGTAAGCTCTGAAGGATAAACAACATTGGCTGTCACTGCTTGCTCAGCACTTCTGACATCATCCCTCAGCCACAGCAGAAGGGAAAAAAGCAGAGCAGCATAGCAACACAACTTCTTGACATCATTTCTGCAACTTTTTTGCTGTGTTCTCACCTCAGAAGTTCCTGCCCTGCCTGGCGAGGCCGTGGCTGTACAACATCCACCAAGGAGCCGCAGCAATGGGGTAACTTGGGAGCTCTCTTTCCCATGAGAGCTTCTCCTCACATTAATTATTATTTAAATTTTCAACTGAACCAACACACACACAGCAACCCATTGCATGGCTGAGCCAGGCTAGTAACCTCCAGCTGCACAGGCAGAGTGGTGGCACCAGGAGGTAATTTGCTCCTGTTCAGCTCACTTCCATGTGCAGCTGCATAATGGAGGGATCAGGAGCTCTCCTAGAGGCCCCTGCAGGGCAAATCTCAGATCCCTTCTAGATCTCCCACACTGGTGGATAAGAACAGGTCATGCAGGCTGTCACCTCCCACACAAGTCTAAGAGCAGAGCAGTCCATGGAAAAGCTGCAAACCCCATTTCCAGCAAGAACTCCTTGGTTAGCTCAGAACACGTACTTAAATTTCACACAGTTTTACAGCAGGTTATTCTATAATCACAAACTTACACGCTCAGAGGTTAAAAGACCTCACAGAACATTGGCATTGGTTTAATACCGTTAAGAATCATTTCCTCTTTCCTGTATCAAAATTTAGCAACTGTCAAGAGACCTACAAGAATTCATTTGGCAAATGAAGCCTCCCACGTGCAGGACAACTCTCCACTACATAAGGGGGTCAGAAAGAATCCTTCAGTTTGCTCTGATCTCTTCCTACAAACACCTCCCAAGCTGTTACTCATCAGCTGGTGTTCCCACAATGCCACCTCTCTTCATTTCAAGCTGCTAGAACACATTCAAAGCCAAAAATATCACTTAACCCCCCAGTCCTCTCCTCTGTGATAATCACCACTGGTCTGGATGTGAGCTCTGAGGTGAGCACAGCTTACCTTCCACGTCATACCACTGGGCACCATTTGTGATGCCATCTGGGAAGGTCTCTCCCTCCTCTCCAGGGCAGTTGGGTTTGCCAGTTCTCATGATGGGGTGATGTGAAGCGTAAGCTTTTGCCAAATATTTGAAGACTTCATCATCAGCTGATTTACTGTAAACTCCTGTGAGCCTGTGTGTGGGCGAGTCATCGTAGGGGTAGCTTGCCACCACAGAGCCACCGTGGAGATTGCCAGAGAGCAGAAACCTGGGGTTGGGAAGGAAAGGGAGAAAAAGTCAGACTGGAAACGTTGCATCAGGAAGTTGGCTACAGCCACCCAACCAGTTATTCTGCTGCTTCCCCACCCAAATCATGCCCTCTGGAGCCCCCAAACTCTGTTTTGGAGTAATGAGGCAAAATGCACATACTGGAAGTGGAATCAGTTCTGGAGGTGGAACAGGTTTTTTTCTGCAGCCTAAGACCAAGCCCCCAAACTCGGTGACAGACAAAGCAATGTACTCTTGTCAAGCTCTGAGTACACCTGATACTGTGCAACAGAATTAACTCACAAATAAAATCTGGACGTGAGACAAGAGTTTTTAAAATCTCAAGTCAGAAAATATAGCAGGGCATGCCCCATATCCCCCTTCAGTCTGATCACAGGCTGCACAAGCATTTCAATGAATCCCAAAGGTAATTTTCTCTGTTCTCCTCTTCCCACCAAACACAGCACTGAGGGGAAAAAGAGCTCTCCTGTGCATTTGCTCAAATGGGATTTGGTTTCCAAGCAGAGGTAATGTGACCAATACCTCTACCTTGCTTAAAATAGTGCACACAAATTGCATTACACCCACTATCTCCCTTTTTAATCAAACAGTTCTGTTTACCCATTTATTTTTCTATCAGCAGTTATGTTAGTCTAACAATTACACCAGTATTAACTGGTGCTGCCAGGCAGAGGGACACACAAAGCACCACGTTCTTCCTGTTTCACCCTGGCTGATAGCAAATCCCACCTCATATACTAAGAGAAAAAAATAAAACAAAAAGCTCAAGGCATTTTCAAAATTATATAAAGAATGCACATGAGTTTCTCCAATAACTAATTTTGAGCTGAACCAAAAACCACTAAAATCTGGAGGGATTTTAGTGCAAAGTGCTGCACCAGAGCTGTCCTAAAGGATTCTTAGGACAAGCAGTTACTTCTGAACTTTCTGCAATTCCTCTGGAGTACCATCTCCATGGGCACTGCCATCCACCAAGTTTTAATGAAGATCATTTGTTCACGTGAATTTTGTTTCCTGAACATGAGCAAACCCTATGGGATGCTGAACGTTTTGTGTGTCTAGAGTGCACTGTGACCCCCCTCTTTATCTCCTTCTATCCCTGCTTTGGGAACAGAGCCATAGTTTGCTGCAGTGCATTGCTGCTTTCTCTGCACAATTTCCCACAGTTGGTTGCATTGACCTTTGTAATCTGGACCTTACAGAGCTCTCTGAAGAACACATGGCAAGTGAAAAAATCAGTGCCCAGCCTGGCCATGGCATTTTCTGGGGCTGCCCCAGACCCCCACACCAGAGCTGGGCTTTAAAGGCACCATCTCCCCTCCTGGGCTGCTGCACTCCAGGCACAGCAGCGTCCCCCTGGGCTATCCCTTGGACTGAGGAGAGATGAACAGGTCAGCATGGATGCTCGAGGCTCAGCCCCACGTGCTTCAACTCAACTCGTGGGGAAGGCAGCTGTAGAAACAGGGCATGTCTTTGGAAATGCTGCTGCACAGAACATTATTGCTGAATCCAGGGAATTTCCCATGGAACACAAAGATGAGGGGAAGAAGCCCTGTCCAACACAACTTTGTTAACGTGGCTGTACACAGACACTTAACCCCAAATATTTCCAGCATCCCACAGCTTGTGGAGTACACATTATCGGCCCTAAGAGCAAGACCCACTGACAAGCTCACAGTGAAGCAGGTGAGAAGTTTCCAGCCATAAACTCGGAGAGATGGGAGACATGCAGATGGCCATGGAGGCCACAACATCTGGGTGTGAGCAGGGCACACGGGCTGTGCCCTGCGGGGCTGGTGCAGCTCCCTGGCAGCTGCACAAAAACTGGGGCCACCAAATGCTCTCCCCAGTGCAGGATGGTCCCGGCTGCAGGCAGGCAGGCTGGGGATAAACAGGTGGGGAAATTATTTCTCCTTTCCCCCTAGGCCTTGCTGGGAAGCACTGGGAAGGGCTGGAAGCTGGCTGACACCCTCGGGGAGTGAATCCGAGGGTCTCCCATTGCCGGGAGCGCCGCACCCGCCGGAGGGGACAGGGCAGCACCCACCTGTTGCGGCGCATCCAGTCGATGAGCGCCTTCACCTCGGGCACGGGCTCCAGGTTGGGCTCGGCGTCCCCGAACTGGTCGGGGAAGCTGCGGTTGAGGTCGCGGCCGCGGCTGTTCTCCCGCCCGCCCTCGGCGCCGCCGCCGCCGCAATCGCCTTCTTGGGCGCGCTCGAAGCCGTCGGGGTTGAGGCTGGGCAGCAGGTACAGGTCGGTGGTGTTGAGCAGGCGGACGATGCGCTCGTCGCCGCCGGCCCAGCCCAGCACCAGCTCCCAGGCCAGGCGCAGCAGCAGCGGCCGCGCCAGCGGCTCGTCCCCGTGCATGTTCCCCACGAGCTTCACCTGCGGCCGCCCGGGCAGGGCCGCGCCGCCGGGCGGCTCCTCGGGGCGCTCGGGGCCCAGCCCGGCCGTGAGGCGCAGCACCCACAGCGGCCGCTTCTCCACCGACTGCCCGATGCTGAAGAGCCGCACCAGGCCCGGGGGGGCCGTGGCCTCCAGCGCCCGCAGCGCCTCGCCCAGCTCGGCCGAGTGCAGGTACCGCAGCGCCTCGCCGGGCGCCGCCGCCGCTGCCTCCGCTTTCTTGATGTGGGGGGCGCGGGCCGGGCCCTGCAGCGAGGGCAGCGGCAGCAGCAGCGCGCAGAGGAGCGGCAGCAGCCGCGGCATCGCCCGCAGCCCCCGCGCCGCGCTCGCCATGGCCCCGCGCACGCCCCGGTCCCGCGGCGCCGCTCCGGGTCCGGGCCGAGGGGGCGGCAGCGCTGCCCCGGGGGCGGGACCTGCTTCCGCGCTCACCAATCAGCGGCGGCCGTGGGGGAGGAGCCGCCCAGGCGGGGCGGTGAGGGACCAATGAGAGGCGGCTGTGGCGTTACGTCACGGGGTGGGTGTTACCGTGCGCCGCGGCGCCCCCTGCGGGCCCTGGGCCGACGCCGGGCCGGCCCCGGCGCGGGGCTCGGCGGGAGCGGAGCGGAGCCGCTCGGGCTCCGGGGGGTTCCGAGGGCGGCGGGGGGTTCTGTCCTCCCTCAGGACAATGAGGCCTTTCGCTCTTCGCGCTCGCTGTTTGCCCTCACGAACAGCATGAGCTGTTCCACGGCGCTCACCGCCGATCACCCGACACGGAGTTACTGCGCTCAGGGGCACAAACAGCAGCACCGGGCGATGCCCCGGTGCCTTGGAGGGGTCACGACAGGCCCCCCCTCTCCAGCGGATAAAGCCGGAACACAAACCAGGAGCTGGGGAGGAAGGATGTGGCCTTTGCCTGGGCACGGTGACAAGTTGTGGCTCATGGGGCACAAGGTGTTGCTCCTGGTGCCTCTGTCTTCCCCAGCCCTGAGCGAGCTGCCTGCTCAGATCGGACCTCTGGGGATTAAAGACATTTTGACAGTGTGATGTTTGCATTGCATGTGGCTGTGACTGCACAGCCATGAGCCTCAGAAGAGATATAAACAGTACTTTGGGGCTTCATCAAATTCCCTTTGTGAGGCAGGTGAGATGATAAGGACTAAAGGCAGGACACCTTACTCTGCAAGCATCATTTTGCAGTCCATAAAACAATGGCAGTGTCCATCTCCAACAGCAGTTTCCTGCCAATTCCTGTTTAACTTTCCAGTAGTATCTCATGTACACATCTGCTTCCCAGCTCTGGCACTTCCTGTTGGAGACACAAGCCCCAAGTCTAGCACATAAAACTGATTTTCAGGGGAACCATCAGTGGTATGACTCCTTCATTTCATGGCATTCCAGCATCCTTTGCGCAAGAGATCAGATGATGCAAACCTGTGTGTGAGCCAAGCATGGTACAGCATCAGAAGGGCCCCGAGGAAAGGGAGAGTAAATTGGCTTCTCTTTCTTGGGGCTCATCTGTTCTGCACAATCACTAGGAGAGGAACAAGCAGGAAACAGGGGTTATCCATCAAAAAGATACCCCAGATAAAATTAAATTAGAAAAGCCAAAATACCTCAGTTATCAGGATGTTCTTAAACCAAAAAGGAGAAGGAATGTCAAGAGAGAATTTGGGTCTCTTGGAAGTGATCACCATTATATAGCTTTAAGTCCTCAGTCTACAAACGGATTGCTCTGGATTTACCCAAAGTAACTGAGCTCATTTCCCTTTTTAGCTGATAAAAGCCCAGTTGGCTGGAACTCCAGCAGGCCAATTGTAAAAGCAGCGTGTGGCAAAGGCTGATGAGTCACCAGCTCATTTGCTCAGCAGCCAGTAACAACAAACTCTTCGCATTTCCTTGGGCCAGCCCAGGAGAGCTCTGACTTCCACATCCCTGAGTGAGCAAATACGCAGGACGGGGACTGATCTGCCTCCTCCTTCTCTTCCTCCTCCATTTCCTCTTCCTCTCCCTCCTCCTTCTCGTCTCTGCCTTGTGCCAGTGCTGTGGCACTCAAAAAGGTTACTCAGGAGCTGGGGCTTTTGCCTCACCACACTCCACAGTGCTTCCAACCATGGAGCAGGAGTGTGATTTTCTCCTGAAGACATGCAGCAAATGGTCCCCCACGAACTGGAAAGATGGAGCAGCTCAGTCCTCGCAGATTCCTCTCAGAGGGAGCGAGGGATGACCCCACAGCAGGGAAGTTAAAACTGCTAATATTGTTTGGCAGCACTTCACAAGATCAAATCACCACTTGGTTTTCCAGCAGAGAGCACTTCCAAGAAATCCCACTGGTGATGAAAGTTCCTAGGTAGACAAAAATATCTGAAGTTCAGGCTGTAGAGCAGCCACAGCAGAATACAGTCTTGAAAGAGAAGTAGCTCTGGGAATTCTGCTCGGGAATGTCCTGTACTTGCCATCAGCATGAAACAGGCACCAGGTTTAACATCCTCCCCAGTCATGAGCGTGCCTTCAGCTTTCTACAGGATT